>NC_143580.1:80677177-80997385 GCF_048544385.1 Mastigoproctus giganteus
TTGACATTATGGCCAGACTGCCAGGGCACCACCTCTCCTGAGCATTTTTTTTAAATTCAACACTGTCACCCACTTTCCTTGCTCATACAGTAATCAGTATCTTTTATGTGTGTTCAGTGTAGCATCACTTAACCTTTGTTAATAACAGCATTAATATAATTAGTACGTTAGTTAATAATTATAATTACACATGTACATACAGTTATACTCAAGATATTTTTTTGTGTCATTTAATAAAATCTTTTGAAAACTTTCCATTCTTTTTAACAACATTCAAAAAAGATTTTTAAGGTGCAAGAATAATAGTGTGTAGGTTTGCAACTTATATATACACCATTGCTTCATAAAAACTACAAAAAAGTTTTAAAAAAAACTCAGTTTTGTCTACCAAAGCATGGACGAAAAATGAAAACTAGCCTACAAAAAGGGTAATGTTTATAGTGTTCTTTGGGGATGGTACCTGTAAAGTTCTGTAAAGTAGTTTACTGAATTGTGATCAATCACTGTCTGCTAATGGGTGGGTCCTTTATATTAAATTATTAATGTGCTTTGAATTCTTATAGTATTTTGGTAAGAATTGTTTTCTCTTGTGATATATCAAATATGTTAATTCAGAAAGCTGTTATCTGGACTGAGCTTACTAAGCTCTCTTATTTAATAGAAGTATTTAGTACAAATTAGCCATATATTGCAGGGGAGCCACAGGCTTTTGCTGCACCAGCAAAAAAAAAAAAAAAAAAATAGATATAGGAAAATATAAATTATGCACTTCCCTCCCAACATAGGTAACTATCCAGTTAACTTTTGAATTTCTTCAAACTGTCAGCCTCAACTACCTGCAAAGGTAGCTTGTTCCAGTAATCAATAACCTTGCTGGCTAAATTAAAAAATTTCCTACAATCTATTCCTCTTCAGTTATCCAGTCAATTCAATTCAAAGTACCTATTCAATTCATGACCATCTGCTGGATTATCTAAGACCTTTGCCCACGCAATGCACAAGGGTCCAATCCAATTTGTTTTTTTCTTCTCTGTATTCACATACATGAAACTCCTTGCCCCATTCTTTGCTCTCTTAGCCACTGTTCTCGTACACTGCCTTGACCACTCTAATCTTATCTGTACTTCTGTTACAGATCAACTTGCAGCTGTTGTAGGCTTCGGTACTTTTCATCACCCTGTCACTTTCCCGTGCTGTCTTTTTTCTGCTTTATTAGACTTGTGAGCTCCGTACTCATCCATCTTGGTATCCTGCTCTTGCTATATTTTCTTAATGGTATATATGCATTTGTGGCTTCAATGATTATTTCTGTGTATTCCATGATTCTAATGTAGAATGCCCTCCTTCTACAATCTGCCCAAGTATAATCCCTTTTCTGAAATTAAAACCCATGCCTTTACCTTTATCAACTATGATAGCTTTCTTTATCTTCCAATTAATGAATTCAAGATCACTACTTGCCACTGGCTCCTATTCTTTAAGCCCTGTAATGTCATCTGATTCGTGAGTCAAGAATATTCTTATTTCTAGTATTTTCTCTAACATGCTGGTACAAGTAATAAACATCTAGTTTATTTTAAAAAGATTTTATCCAAGGTGAGTTTCTCTCTCACTTATTCCAATCAATCTGGGGAATACTAAAGTCACCCATAACATTGCAATCTTCTGCTCTACAGATTACTCCCACTCTTATTATACTTTTGTTTCCAACTAACTCACACCACAAATTCTATGTTGGCAGAAGTAACTTCTCACTCAGCTTTTTTGTACTTGTGCTGCTTTTGATAAAAAGCATGACCCTCCCATCACACCTTCCGTTCTTCTCTATCTTTCCAAGATACATTATACAATGGAACCCGTCATCCCTAATTTCCAGGTGGCACCACATTCCTGTAAGCACTATTATGCCAGTATTAGCTGTTCTAACCAAAAGTTCAATTTCTTTTTTGAGTCAAATTCACCTGTTTTGTTGACAACAGTCCAGACATTAATGTGAACACAGTTAAGACTAAGTATTCTCCTGTAATTTACTACCCTGCTACACTCCTTCAAGTTCAGCATTGTTTCCCTAGCTTTACCTTCCAGCTCATTTGAAATGTTGCTGCCCTGTGAAAACCTTACAAACATCAGCTCTTACAGCAACAAACAAAGATTCTTGATGTCTGCAAGCAGTACCTTGACTCATATCATCAGATAAATGCTTGTCTGTATCAGCTTCCCCTTCTCCCCCAGCTATCAGTTTCCCTGAACCCTTAGGTTAGCCTTAAAGATACTGGTAAAAACCCTTGCACTGCCTTTGTTCCAGTGATACTGTCTCTACAAAATAAATTCCTTCTACCTACAAGTGTGGGTCATGCTGATTAAATATATATATATATATATATATATATATATATGGGATGCATTTAAATTATCAGGCAACACAAAGTCTGTGGTAGATATAAGATAGTCTGTAATCAAGTCAGAGGAGGTAAGGCAAGCGGAGACAGATGACGAGAAATCTTTGGCAAAGGATGCTAAAAAGAACAGAAAAGAATTCTTTACTTATGTAAATGCTAGAAGGAAGGGGATGAATCAGATTGGTTCACTTGTTATTGATGTTTTGACTGTTGATACTCCTGCCCAGGTAGCTAGCTGACAAACTGAATGAGTATTTTGCATCTACATTCACACGAGGAATGTCTGTAGGGAAGTGGATACCAGAAGTTAATCAAACGGTAACAGGGAGCTAAATGATTTTGTATTAACTGAAATCAAAGTGGTGGAGAAATTGTTGAAGTTTAACATAAGAAAGGCACCTGGGGTGGGTAAGATCTATTCAGTTATGTTGAAGGAGACAGCAAATGAAGTAAGCAAACCTTTAGCCATAATTATGAGAGCATCCTTGGATTCAGGGGAGGTTCCCATGGACTGGAGATGTGTGAATATATCCCCAATTCACAAAGGGGATCAAAGGGTGACACGAGTAATTATGAACCTGTTACTTTAACTTCTTTCCCGGAAAAAAATAATAGTCACTGGTTTAAGAGGCATTCCAGGATCATCTAGACAAGACTGCAGTTATAGTTCAGTCACAGCATGGGTATGTTAAGAAGAATCTGACCAATTTGATTGGATACTGCGATATGGTCACAAAGCAACTGGATGCAAAAAATAATTTTGATATCATATACTTGGATTTCTGGAGGGCTATGACATAGCCGAGTGGTCAGGAGTGAAAGTGCAGTGGCACGTGCTCTTTGTGAGTAGACCGGGGTTCAAATACGATAAACGTTTGCATTGACATTGGGTGAAGGAAACACCAAAATAAAACCAAGAGCATCAGGCCCAGCCAGCTGGATTGTAAATATTCGGCTGGGCATATCATATCAATGTGGAGGAATGACAAGCATTCCATGCATGTCGCTGACCCCTAACTAGGATAAACAGCACAGATAGTTTTATACTTGGATTTCTGGAAAGCTTTTGAAACTGTTGCACATAAAAGACTGCTGTATAGGTTTGGAACAGTATGGCATTAAGAACAAGTTGCTCTTATGGATAAAGGGATGATTGGGTGGGAGAAGACAGAGTGGTAATCAATGGATACAATGTGTTGGGCAAATTGTTGCTATGTATATTTATCAATGGTATTGATGAACTTACAGTAAGTGCCAGTTATAGTGATCACTGGTTATTAGAATCAGCCACTTTATAGAATCAAATTTTAAAGAACAGATTCAAATCAGTAAAATGCACTACACTTTCATCGTTCATTAGAATCACATCTTCGGTGATGAGAATCAATTTTTACGCATCTGCGATATTTTTCCAAAGCACATTTCTGGATGTCACAACCATAAAACAATTTGCAGTTTTCGGTTTATTGGGCAAAAGCCCAATTGTTTATAAAATCTGTTATAAACAGGTAGTAAATTCGATCTTATTGCCTTTCGATAATACCAATAGCTGGAATTCTGTGTTTTTTCATTATTATAGTGTATTGTGTTTCTCCTTCACTGAAATCTTCAATCATATAAAAAGAACATACTGTAAATAAATTTTCACAATCTGCTCTTCATTCCTATATCCAAACTTCGTAAACTTTTTACTCCATATCTCACTTGCATGTGTTGTTGTTGTGTTAGTTCCAATTTGTGTGTGCCGTGTGCACTTGTGATTGATTGATGCTTATCTTTTTTACTGTGTTTTAAAATTTTACTACCAAAAAAAAATCAGTGAATGGAAAGAAAGTGAATTTGAGTGTAGTAGTAGTAGTAGTGGCATGTGATGCAAGAAAGCAAATGTATGCACTTATGCAGCATCAGCCAACAAAAAAAAAAAAAAAAAAATCACACCATTCCCTCCAAATGCCTGTCCAGTTCCTCCTTAAATTTATTCAACCTATCAACTTCCACAACGACAGATGGAAGTTTGTTCCAACAATTAACCACCCCCTGGCTAAAGGCAAATTTCCACACATCTATTCTACATCTGTCTTTTCTTAATTTGAATTTATGCCCCCTTAGGTTTGTAATCTGAACAAGTGGAAGGATCCCATCAGAATTCAGCGTGCTCAACCCATTCAAGGCCTTATATACCTCAATCAGATCACCGCGCAGGTGCCTAGTCTCCAGCCACTGCAATTTGCAGAACTTAAGCCTCTCTTGGTAAGAGGATCCCTTCATTCCCCTAACCAATCTTGTTGCCCTTCTCTGTACACGCTCAAGAAAATCTACATCCTTCCTAAAATGAGGCCTCCAGACCTGTACGCAGTACTCAAGCCGTAGCCTGACCATTGCCTTATACAGAGGGATAATCACCTCCTTTTCCCTGCTAGCAAAATTCCTATATATCATTGACAAAACCCCATGACTTGCCCTGGCAGCCTGTCTGCATTACTCAGAAAACTTCATATCTGCCTGCACAATTACTTCCAGGTCTTTTTCATTTTCTACCACCTTAAGTGTTGTACCACACAGTTGGTACGTTTCTCTGGGGTTACTTCTACCCATATGCAGTACTTTGCATTTGTCAAGGTTAAACAGAAGTTAAACTAACTGGTCTGTAATTACCCATGTCACCCTTCGATCCCCCTTTGTGAATTGGGGATACATTTGCACATCTCCAGTCCGTGGGAACCTCCCTTGAGTCCAAAGATGCTCTCATAATTATGGCTAAGGGTTTGCTTTGTTGCTTTGCCACCTCCTTTAATATAACTGGATAGATCCCATCCACCCCAGGTGGATGGGATCTATCCAGTTTAACTTTTCTTACGTTTAACTTCAACAATTTCTCTTCCACTTTGCTCTCAGTTATTACAAAATGATTAAGAATCTTGCTACAATTTGATAACCTTCTGCCATTTTCAAACCTTAATAATTCGTCACATGTGAATGTAGATGCAAAATACTCATTCAGTTTGTTTGCTATCTGAGCAGGATCATCAACAGTCGAACCATCAATGTCAAGTGGACCAATCAGATTCATCCCCTTCCTTTTAGAGTTTATACAAGTAAAGAAATCCTTGCTGTTTTCCTTAGCATCTTTTGCCAAGGATTTCTCGTAATCTGCCTTCGCCTGCCGAACCTCCTTTGTGACCTGATTACAGATTAACTTTTATCTGCCATAGGCTTCTGAGTCACCTGATAATTTATATGCATCCCATGCATTTTTCTTCTCTGTTACGAGTCTCATTAGTTCATTTGACAACCATTTAGGCCTAAACCTTGAACAATATTTCTTAATAGGTATGTAACTTTTAGTAGCTTCCATGATTAATTCCTTGAATGCTTCCCACTTAGAATTTACTGTTGGTAACATCGTCAGTTTATCCCACTGTACAGAACTTAAAAACTGTCGGAGACCACTGTACTCGCCTTTAAGGAAGCAAAAACCCTTTCCTTTACCCCTGATGGTAATTAAATCTTTAAGTAAATCCCACATCAGTACACTGTGATCACTGCGACCTAGTGGTTCTTTTATCTGCAAATTCCTAATACATGAATGATCACTGCTGATAACCAGATCAAGAGTATTACTTTCTCTGGTTGCCTTTTGAACATGCTGCTGCAGAAAACAATCATCCAATAAATCCACAAAAGTCTGACTAGTGTGTGTGTGAGTGCCCAATCCACAAGTTCCAGTCAATATCTGGGAAGTTAAAATCCCCCATTATAAGACATTCCGATTTACTAGCCCATTCTATTTCTCTGTATAATTGTTCATTGTACTCATTCAAGTCATTAGGCCTATAACACACTCCTACTCTAATTTTTGCTTTCGCAGTGCTTATGTCACACCAAACTGACTCAACAGTGCACTGTTCATCTATATCAACTGGATGCGCTTCTTTTGATTTTATGTTTTTCTTTATTAACAGCATAACACCTCCCTTCCTATCCTGTCTATCCTTTCTGTACACATTGTACTCCCCAAATTCCAGATCGGCATTCCTTATATCTGTGTGACACCACGTCTCTGATATCCCAACAATATCCGCCTTTGATGTCTTGACCAACACTTCAAATTCATCAAATTTATTTACTATGCTTCTAGCATTGGTATGCATGCAAGTATACATGCACCTATTCTTATTCTTAGTTACTCTAACACATCCCGTATACCCACGTTTCACGATGACTGCCATCCGTCCCTGAAATCCCCAACACTCCTCGCTCCAGGTCGCTACTTATTCTAATAGAAGTTGTGCAAGAATCACCTTCACCTCTGCCTACGGCTACTGTTATACTATCAGTCCTTGTATCCCCCCAAGCTATCAGTTTTCCGACCCACCTAACACTGCCTCGATAGCATCAGCAAACATTCTTGCACCCTTTCTATTTAAGTGTATCCCATCCCTGTAGAAGCAGTCTCTCCTGTTAACAAGTACAGTCCAGGCTGAAAAAAATTCTACCCCTTGAGCCGTGCACAATCCCTCCAGGGCCGAATTGATCGACAAGGCTCTCATCATATACTCCCTCCTATCGTGTCTGGGCAGAATTGCAGACACTTTCAATTTCAACCCTAATTCACGGCTTTTTTTCATCAGTGACCTGTACTTGTTAAGTAATTCTGCCGGTCTCCTACTCTTAATATCATTAGTGCCAACGTGTATATCTGCTCTACAACGTCATCAACCTTTGCCCCTGGCAGACATACCCTGGTCCTGTTCCACCTATCCTTTTTACAAAGGATGTTTCCCTGACAATAGTCACCAACAACTACTAGTTCCTTTGGGACCAGCGCAATCTACCTTGGGGGTTGCCGCTGTGTTGCGTGATGACCAAGTGCAATCTCTGGCGTTGATGTGGGCAGCTGAGAGCCTGATGGGCCCCTCAATTTAGATCTTTCGAGCGCATCCACCATGTCCTTCAAACTCTCATATAGGCCCATAACAACGCTGAGTTGTCGCCTGATTTCCTTACATCGCGCACACACAAAGACATCCCTCATGGCAATATCATGTTCCGTTCCAGATAGTTTGGCAAACATTTCACGAGTTGCACATTTTTTTAGGCTGTGATGCGTTGGAGAATTGCCCCCCTCAGTTCTCCCCCGAGTCACAGCACTCCTGCCACTTTGTGCCCGTTGCTTTGCTGCTCTAGTTTGGGGCATGATATTTTAAATTAATAAGATCAATAAATTAAATTAAATTAAATGTCAATACTACACTATCTAATAGAAACAGTGAAGCGTATTATTGTTTCTTGATTCATAGTTTTTTGTGTTTTTTTAATAAAGTTTAAATGCATGGTAGAGATTCAGTATCGAGTACAGCTGCCAAAAAATGGCGGCGAGGAGAAGAGGGAGAAAGCAGTAATTGATGGGTTGTGACTCCACCCACTCACTGCATTCCCCCTCCTCTCCTGACCCGGCGGATGTCAAGTGACAGGCAAATGACACGTGGCACAGCAATAAATATGGTGGCTGAAAACAAAGGACAAATCCAATAAATTTAAAAATCCAAATACAAAAATACACATTTTTGTGGATTCACAAAATGTCACGCAACATTTGAATAAGTTTTATTGAGCTGAAAAGAAAAAGGAAAGGGGAAAAGGTAATTTAAAATGAATTTTCGTGAAAGAAAAGGAAATGAACTCAATTTTAAAAATTAAAAACAAAAATTCACCCTTTTCTTGACCTCAGGTAATACGGCACAACCAAAAAATTGAACAGGAATTGCAAAAAGTCACATCACAAATTCACTAAAAAGGCGAAACAACATTTTTTTTTAAAAAAAACAATGACAAAAATTCACACCCTGTGCAACCGATTCCTTTCGCATGCAGATTACTAGACTATTTCACGAGCCTTAATTAACAACGAGAATTGTAGATGCACGTGAACAAAAATGGTTATGATAATTTTTTTAAAATTTTGATGGGGGCTACTGCCTCTGATCCCTGCTCTTTTTTTTATTTTTTACTAATTTCACGAGCAAAATCAGAACTGTTGATGCATGTGAACAGAAAAGCTTTACGATGAAACACCACATGCAACCACTGATTACTATATGACTTCATGAGCATTAACCCTGAAAATTCACACGTGAACAACAGAAAAACGAAAGTTGTTTTTTTTTTAAAACAAGAACCAAATTCACACCACGTGCAACCGCTGATTCTTATATTACCAGAGAATTGCTGATCATGGAAACAACAGAAATGCTTGATTTTACAGACAAGAAACTAAAATTAACACCACCTGCAACAGCTGATAACTTGACGATTGCACCAGCATTAACATTGAAAATTGGGGATGCATGTCAACAGAAATGCTAAAAAGACAATGAAAACCACTCACCTGATCAGTGGAAATTCCTCATTCATTCCTGAGTGTCGGCCTTGTACATTATGGAAACAGCTTTCAAGAATTCCATTGTAAGATTGTTACTGTCCCGATGCTTCCTTCGCCACATATACTCTGCAAGGTAGGAGTCGAACTGGTCATTGACTCTGCTTAATGACAGTTGCCTTTTTAGAGTACTCCATGTCCCCTTGATGCTGTTCATGTTTGCACCAGTTTCCGGATCACTGAAATGAATTGAGTGGTTTACAGCTAAATGCTTAAAACCTTCGTCTCCTAGTGTGCCGGGTAAAATGGAAGTCTTAATGATGTCTAGGAGAACATCTTTGCTCCTATTTTCAGCGACCTGTAAAAAACACTTTCCTGTTCCTCGTTCAAACCCCCCCCCCCAAACACCCATTTCCCATTCATCCTTTTTCCCCGATTGTCTTTTCACTTCCCAAATTTGTTTTCGTCGATTTGCACTATCACATTTACACTGCCAATCATACCTCTTTCACTCTCACACACTTGCACACATACCTCGCGGCAATAACTTCTCCAATCACTCACGGTCACTGATCTGGCACCAAGCTCATTTGTGATAAGATCGACTGGCACCTTCATAACCCAATAATTAGTTAGAAGGAGCACATCGATGATACTGAGCTTGCTCCCGGAAAACCACGACCCCTTTCACACTGATCTTTTAATGTAATGAGCGTTGGCTCCTTTTGTTCTGCAGACCTTCTCATAGCCATCTAAATGATCTTTGCGCTTGGCCAAGCTCATCTTACTTTCACACAAGAAACATTTATACTTGCAATCAATTTATTTTTCTGGCACCAGTCTTATCATACACTTACATCCTTCTTGCTCCAATCGACTCAACATTCTCGCACTGATTCGTTCCATTGGGGTTGAACTCAGAAAAATAAAAACCTACAACAAAGGAAGACTCATGGCGACAGTAAGATTAACACGCAACCTCGACGAACCAAAAAGTAAATGCGGGATGTCACGAGGTGTTGATTAAATGAATGGCCTAAATTAAATGCAGAATTGAAAATGCACAATTAAAAGTAATTAAATACTTAAAAAAAAATTAAATACGGATAATACAAAGGAGGACTCACTGATTTAATAAATGGCCTAAATTAAATGCGGAATTGAAAACTGTGCAATTTAAGGTAATTAAATACATAACAAAAAAAATAATAATAAATACCTAATACAAAGGAAAACTCACGACGGCAGAAGCAGTAGGATTAACACCTGCTCTCAACGGAGATGAACCCAAAAGAAAATGGCAAGCAAACACAGAAATTGGGGAAATTAAGTTTTTTTTTTTTTTTTGTAAAACCGGGGGTGTAGGGGATCCTGCCCCCACACCCCCAGTTTTATTCAACCTTCCCAAATTCAAAAATCATGGTTTTTTTTTTTTTTTTTAATTACGGATGAAATTAAGGCTTATGATTACATCAACACCATGTTGACAACCCATTACTACGTGGGTGGTGGATGACACGGGTGACATGCACTGCCTGGCACCCATGCCAGATGTTACCATACTGACAGAAGCAGACTCCACCCACTGGGTGGAGCTGGCTGCTGTCAATCACTGCCGTATCGCTAGCAGTCATAACATTGTACCCAATAATGAATCTCGACCAAATGCATCATATTAGTGTGGTTGGGGTTATACAGAAGTTAGTGATGGTATGAAATATGCTATTCTCTGCTTTATTCATATTGCATTATATAACTGGGATCAAGATTTTATTATATTTATGTGATATTTTTGTTTTTTACAGTTAAACATTAAATGCATCAATTTGTTTTGAGTGAAATTAAGGGAAAAAATCAAAACAAAAAAATTTTTTTTGGATGATCAATATTTCACACGATTGGACTTCTACAATTACAGTGCATATCACGTATTGTGATTGTGGATAAATGTTATTATTCATGTAATGTTATCACTGATCTGATGTACTAATATATATAAAAAATTACATTTAGTGTAATCAGTGGTTCTGTTTATGTTATTTTTTTTTGCCTTATTGTGGTTTGGGGATGTGTCATGAAAGTGACTATGTAACATCTCAATTTGTTCTTGAACTCTGACTTGTTGCAGATCAAGTTATTGCTGTTGCTTCTTACTGTTCATATAGTTGTTGGTGTCTTTACTCCATAAAATATTATTGCATTAAATTAAAGTATTTTATACTGGTTTATTTTAATGTTTTTTTTCATCCACTTCATCCTTTTTATATACACATTTCTGCTTTGCACCAAGAAACAAGGCCTGCACAACTGAATTCTTGTTTCTTTGGTTATTGTTATCAAATCAGCTGTGAAATGTAAAGATCACAATAAGCAGTGTCTGCTGTCTTATATATGCTGTATTTAAATTTTGCATCCTTTATATCAAAAGAAATTAAGAAGTGCTGAGATCCATATCAACTTTGTGTTGATTTAGCTTATAATTCAAAATCAAATTTACTTGTTATAATCCATTGCTTAATTCATTAACACAGAATTGTCCATTTATTATTAATAGTAGTAGTGGCAAATGATGCAAAAAGAGCCCACTTCCCATTTAACCCATCCACCCCCTCTAGATGTTTACCTAGTTCTTCGGCGCCTCCATAGCCAGGTGGGCAGGAGCAGCAGTGCATAGCACATGCTTCTTGATTAGACCGGGGTTCAAGCCCTTGATCACCAAACACGGAGGATGCGGAAAAGTCACGGAATGACCTCCGCATATCCCCAAAGCAATATGGCCTTAGTTGCTAATGCTCCTAAAAACCAAATAACAGCAACAAAAACAACCTAGTTCTTCCTTGAATTTATACAAGCTACCCTCTGGTTGAAAGCAAATTTCTGGAAATCTGACTTGCAACAATCCTTTCTCAATTTGAATTTACGCCCCTCGTGTAGTCTGAGCAAGAGGAAGGATTCCCATCAGCATTGAGCTTACTGAATTTGTTCAAGGCCTTAAATACCTCAAACAGATCTCCTTGCAAGTACTTAGTTAGTCCAAATGCTCCAATCTGAAAAACTGAAGTCTTTCCTGGTACAAGAACCCTTTTGCTCCCTTGAACAGTATTGTTGCTCTTCTCTGGTCCTGTTCCATCAGATCACATCCTTCCTAAAAGGAGTCTTCCAGACCTGTATGTAGTATTCAAGATGTGAACTAGCCATTACCTCATGCAAGGGGGAATAATTAGTTACCTATCCCTACTGAAAAAGATTCCTGTGTATCCTTGACAAAACCACATGAGCAGTCCTGGCACCTGTCTACACTGTTCAGAAAACATCATATCTGAGTGCACAACTACCCCTAAGTCTTTCATTCTCTGCTGACCTGAGTGTGATACCACACAGCTGGTATATTAATCTCTAAGTATTAGTACTATAAGACAGAGTGGTTATTAATGGGCACTGGTTTTCATGAACTACTGTTTTCAGTGGAGTTCCCCGCCGTGGGTTTAGTGCTGAGCACATTGTTGTTTTCAGTATTTATTACTGATATCGATAAAGGTATTATTGGGCTTAATGTCGAAGTTTACAGATGATACAAAGGTTGGCAGGATGGTTAATCACAATAATCATGAACTACAGCAACAAAATCTAGGAAAATTGGGTCAATGAGCTGAAAAATGGCAGTTGAAGTTTATAATTGACAAATGTGAGGTACTGAATATGGGTAGTAGTAATCCTAGAGTAACTTATCAACTGTGTGGTACTACACTCAGGGTAGTGGAAAATTAAAAAGACCTGGGAGTAATTGTGCAGTTTGCTATTAAATTCTTTGAGCAGTAAAGACACGCTTCCAGGACAGCTCGTGGTTTTGTCAATGATATACAGGAACTTTACTAGCAGGGATACAGAGGCAATTATCCCTTTGTGCAAAGCCATGGTTAGGCCACATCTTGAGTATTGTATACTGGGCTGGAGGCCTCAATTTAGGAAGGATGTAGATCTGCTGGAATGGGTGCGGAGAAGGGCAACTAGATTGGAGAAGGGAACAAAAGGGTGCTCTTTCCTGGAAAGGCTTCAGTTCTGCAAATTGCAGCTCCTGGAGACTAAACAGTTGTGGGGCGATCTGATTGAGGTGTTCAAGGCATTGAATAGATTGAGTAAGCTGAATGTGAAGAGCATTCTTCCTTTTGCTGAGACTACACATGACGGGGCATAAATTTCAGTTGGAAGGATGGTTGCAGGATAGATAAGTGCAAGTTTGTCTTCAATCAGCAGATGTTTGATTTTTGGAACAGGCTTCCATGTGTTGTTGTGGAAGTTTTTTTTTTTTTTTGGTAGTTGTTGGCACATAGGCATTCTGTGGACATAATGCACCTCCCAAGGTTTTTGCAGTACTTTGATCCAAGCCCGAGGCGGGAATCGAACCCGCAACCTTTGGGTTGCCAGGTAGGCACTTTACCCACCCGGCTAGCCCGGTCGGCTCTGTTGTGGAAGTGGATGGTTGAATAAATTCAAGGAACAACCAGACAAATTCTTGGAGGGTATGGATGGGTGAAGTCTGTAGGGTTTTTTTTTTTTTTTTTTGAGCTGATGCTATATATTCTTCTATATCATATCATTTGCCACTACTACTACTATAATGGTGCATCAGAATTAAATGTTATTATTGACACAACAAAGTTGCTTCATAATTCAAATGTGTTTATAGATACAAGCAGAAGGAGACTGTAGTTTCTTACTGCAATTACCCAAGTTCAGGTAACAAACAAATTCAACTTAATCATAGAATAACAAATAATAACTACGCTACTAATTTTTGAGCAATAAAGAAATTTTGAGTTCCCATCTCCTGAGTTTGCATTTCGAGGACTGCTGGGAGTCCTATTAAAAAAAAAAATACTCTGGCTGTGTTAGGGTAACTAAGAGTAGAAACAGGTGCATGTATACTTGCATGTACACAAATGCTAGGAGTATAGTTAATAAATTTGATGAGCTTCAAGTGCTAGTCAAGACGTCAAAGGCAGATATTGTTGTAATATCAGATACATGGTGTCAAACAGACGTAAGCAGTGCAGAACTGGAATTTGGGCAGTACAATGTGTACAGAAAGGATAGACAGGACAGAAAGGGAGAAGGGGTTATGCTCTTAGTTAAGAAACACAAAATATAAGGAAATGCATCCAATTGATGTTGGTGGACAATGCAATGTTGAGTTTACTTGGTGTCACATAAGCACCGGGGAAAGAAAAAATGAGAGTAAGTGTGTGTTATAGGCCAAATAAATCTGATGAGTATAATGAGCAATTGTGCAGAGAAATAGTGGGCCAGTAAATCAGAGTGTCTTATAATGGAGGATTTTAATTTCCCAGAGATTGACTGGAATTTGGGGGCTGGTCACTCACACACTAGCAAGGCTTTTGTGGATTTATTGGATGATTGTTTTCTACAGCAGCATGTTCGGGAGGCAACTAGAGGGAGTAATACTCTTGATCTGATTATCAGTAGTGATTCTTCATGCATCAAAAATCTGCAGATAAAGGAACCACTACGTGGCAGTGATCACAGTGTGCTGAAGTGGGATTTACTCAAAGAGGTACCATCAAGGGTAATGGGAAGGGTTTTTGCTTTCATTAAAGGTGACTACGGTGGTCTCAGACAGTTTTTAAATTCTGTACAGTGGAATCAACTGATGACGTTACTAACGGGCAATTCTAAATGAGAAGCCTTCACGGACTTCATTTTGGAGGCTACTAGGCTTTTCATTCCAACTAAGAAGTACTATTCAAGGTTTAGGCCTAAATGGATGTCAGATGAACTAATGAGGCTTCTGGCAGAGAAGGAAAATATATGGGATGCATATAAAGTATCAGGTGACACAGAAGCCTAGGGCAGATAAAAAATTGTCTGTAATCAAGTCACAAAGAAGGTTAGGCAGGCAAAGGCAGATTACGAAAAATCCTTGACAAAGGATGCAAAGAAAAACACCAAAGAGTTCTTTACTTATGTAAACTCTAGAAGGAAAGGGATGAATCAGATTGGACCACTTAACATAGATGATCATAGATGACTCTTGATGATCATGCTCAGATAGCTGATAAACTGAATGAGTATTTTGCATCTACGTTCACACATGAGGAGTTATTCTATGAGAGGAGTGCCAGAAGTTTATCAAACTCTAACAGGGAGCTAAGTGATTTTGTACTAACTGAGAGCAAAATGGAGAAATTGTTGAAGTTAAATGTAAAAAAGGCACCTGGGGTAGAAGGGATCTATCCAGTTATATTAAGGGAGGCAACAAAGGAAGTAAGCAAACCCTTAGCCTTAATTATGAGAGCTTTCTTAGACTCAGGGGAGGTCCCCATGGACTGGAGGTGTGCAAATGTATCACTAATTCACAAAGGGAGTTCAAAAGGTGACACAAGTAACTATAGACTTGTAGTTTAACGTGTGCTACGGGAAATAATGGAATCCCTGGGTCAAGAAGCATTGCAGGATCATCTGGACAAGACTGCAGTAATAGTTAAGACACAGCATGGGTTTGTTAAAGGAGGGTCTTCTCTGACCAATTTGATTGGATACTATGTTGTGATCACAAAGGAACTGAATGCCAAAAAGAATTTTGATATCATATACTTGGATTTCAGGAAAGCTTTTGATACTGTTGCTCATGGAAGACTGCTGTACAAATTGGAGAGGTATGGCATTAAGGGTAAGTTGCTACAATGGATAAACGTATGGTTGAGTGGGAACTGACAGAGAGGTTTATCAATGGACACTACTCATTTGTCTCATTGCACGCCCTAACTATTACATTATTTTTAAATATTATCTTCTCTGATTAAGTTGGTGAATAGGTTGCATATTTAAATAAATAAGAAATAGCATTAGTCACATTTTCAATTTTATGTAATGTTTTACACTGAAAGGACAGAATTCATGGGGTTCTTGGGAAATGTGATGTAGTCACTCTTCTTGCTAGTGGATGAACCCACTGCTTGGCAGGTTCATATAGATGGTAATTCGATGTATGGAGAAACGTCATGAGTTAACTAATTTTGAAAGAGGGATGATGGATGCCTGACACATGGGTCACTGTTGCGGAGGTGGTACACAAATTGCACTATCCCTGTTTTACAGTGTCAAGAGTGTATCGGGAATAAGCCGTTTCCGCAATAATATCTCATTGTGCACAGCACTGTTGGTTGAGAAAGGTGGTGGATGAATGTGCCCATCGATGTTTGTCTCGCATTTTTTCAGCCAAACGGAGAGTTACAGTGTCACAAATGACCCCCTGACCTCAACGAGGGTGGTGCAAGAAACATCTCCACAAAGACCATCAGGCGATCATTAGTCGCAATAGGTTATGGGAGTTGCCAACCCAGCAGAGGCCCATTGTTCACATCACGGCACAGGACTCTACATCTCAACCTGGCGAAAGAACATCAGCACTGGACCCTGGATGACTGAAGATGGATCTGATGAGTCCCATTTCCAGTTATTTCGAGCAGATGGGAGGCTGCATATCTGGCGGAAACTGAACAAAGCTATGCATCTGCCATGTCAACAAAGAACTTTTCAGTCAGGTTGATGGTCAGTAAAAAATCTGGGGTGTGTCCCACCGGCACATGTTGGGACCTCTTGTTATGTATGTCTAGACACATCTCTGAATGATCCAGGTTGTGTCCATCCTTGCAGACCATCTGCATCCCTTCATGATCATTTTGCACCCACAGTGCAATGGACTCTTCCAGCAGTGGAGTGCATCTCCCCACAGAGCCATGGTGACTAGAACATGGTTCAAAGAGCATTCTGCAGATTTTACACCATGGAATGGCCTCCCTGTTCACTGGACATGAGCCCTGGGGAGCATATTTGGGAAGCTGTGGAAAGGTCTGTTCGAGCACTGGAATTATGGACAGTAGTGCAGCAAGCATGGATGGAAATACCTGTGAAATGCTTTCGTGAACTAATGGACTAAATGCCTCACCATGTGACTGCCCTTATCTGGGTTAAAGGTAGGCCTACCCATTACTAGGTAGTTATCACATGATTTCTGTCCACTCATTGTATTTGAGGAAGTGTTTTGATTAAATCAAAAGAATCCATAAATATATTTTAAATTCTCTTATAAAAATGGTCGAGTACAATAAGAAAGATGGAAACTGACAATTAAACTTTGCATTGGTATGTCTTTAATATACTATTAATTCTTTGTGTTATCAAGTTCTCTGAAATATAATCTACAATTCAGCCTCTGTTTATTATAGTTATGTTCTTTTAATATCTTGAATTCCTGATTTCACTGTTGATATTTTTTTATAGGCAGTGAAGTGTGTCCTTCATGAAATTCCACCAGAAACTTACCTTCTTTGGTCAGACGTGGCAGTGGAGCGATTAAAATCATTAGCACCAGATGATCAAGTGATTCTGATGAAAGTATGTTATTTCTTTTGTACTTTGTTATGTATATAAATTATTTATAACGTAACAGTATATATTAATGGTTTATGGACTAGGGACACTGCCAAAATTAAGCAGAAGGAACCCAGTGACACCATAATGAATACATAAATTTGTAGGTAGAATGCAGAATAGGTAAAGGTTAACGGAACTGAAATTGTAACTACGGAGAACAAGGAAGAAGGACAGAAGGTGAGAACAAGGACAGAAGTTAATAAGTAGTAATTAGAAGTGCTTAATGCTTCATGTGCTATGATTTCAATGCCCTCTTCCGGGACCACCCACCAAAATCAAAGGAAAAAGCAGCAAGAAGTAAGGCCTATGTTTTTGACATAAAATATACGCAGCACGTGGTAGATTTGAAAAGCCGGCGCAAGAAGATGAGGGTAGAAATTTTAATTTAAGGCATGCATATATTTCATGGCTGACCCGACAGAAGTGGAATACAAAGTAGTAGTAGTAGTGGCATGTGATGCAAGAAAGCATTTGTATGAGCTTATGCAGCATCAGCCAAAAAAAAAAAAAATCACACCATTCCCTCCAAATGCCTGTCCAGTTCCTCCTTAAATTTACTCAACCTATCAACTTCCACAACGACAGATAGTAGTTTGTTCCAGCAATTAACTACCCGCTGGATAAAGGCAAATTTCCGCACATCTATTCTACATCTGTCTTTTCTTAATTTGAATTTATGCCCCCTTAGGTTCGTAATCTGAACGAGTGGAAGGATCCCATCAGAATTCAGCGTGCTCAACCCATTCAAGGCCTTATATGCCTCAATCAGATCACCGCGCAGTGAAAGTGAAAGGTTAAAATGAAAGAGGATAACTTACTGAGGTCAAGTAGGTATATGAGAGAGAAAAAAGGTCTGTACTGCTGTGGAGAGTTACGAAAAAGTTTCAGATATGTCTGATATAAAGTATTTATGGTATATGCTAGCAATCCCCATGTGTAAGAAATCGGAAAAAGTAAGTTAAGGAAATAATCAGTATTAAAATACACTAGCTACCCCACGTGTCGGAAATATGAAACTGTAAATTAGAGAAAATAAAATAAAATTATATTAAACTAAATTGAATTAAAATAAAATTACGAATGTAATTTTGGGTTAGGTATTAAACACAAGTAGTAATCCCAGGATAGAAAGGAATAATAAGCTGACAAAGTGGCAATAAATTGTCGCCAAACTTTGTTTAGATGAGAAAAGTGTGTTACAGCAGAAAGGGGGCATCTCGAATTTGCATTCGGTTAACTAATGGTTCACGAGAAATAAAAATATAGAATAGTAGGAAAGAATCCAGAAGACCTAAATAAATCGTGCTCATGCTGTTCGTAGCTGCTATTCCTCTTCCTATAGTAGGACCCTT
Source organism: Mastigoproctus giganteus (assembly GCF_048544385.1). Classification (NCBI taxonomy): domain Eukaryota; kingdom Metazoa; phylum Arthropoda; class Arachnida; order Uropygi; family Thelyphonidae; genus Mastigoproctus; species Mastigoproctus giganteus. The sequence continues at coordinate 80,695,762 of NC_143580.1, forward strand.
AACATAGTTCTGGGAGTATACTTCCAATGTTTAAGTCAATTATGCTTGGTATGTTATAAAAATAAAAAAATACTTCTTGGTCAGCCAATCTGTGGGTACAAGGTTTCTAAGTTGTTAAACACTAAAGAGGCTAGGAGTATGACTTATAAAGCCTAGCAGCTATAGAATATCAGTTAGCCACAATATTTAGGCGCCTCCATAGCCAGGTGGGAAGGAGCAGCAGTGCATAGCACACGCTTCTTGATTAGACCGGGGTTCGAGCCCGTCACCACCAAATACGGAGGATGCGGAAAGGTCAGAGAAAGACCACCGCATATCCCGGAGCAATATGGCGTTAGTTGCTAATGCTCCAAATAACAAAAAAAAAAAAAAAAAAAAACAAACAGCCACAATATTATTGATATTAATTTTGTAGTTAATCAACTTTTTATGATTGATAATAAGTAGTGCTTTTTGGACCTGACAATGCAGGTAGGCTGTAGGGAACTAGTTATCTAGAAGCTTATTGTAGACATTTCTGATATTGTTAACTACCAATTTTTTTGCTGTTGCATATAGTAGCTATCCTTATACACTGAGATAGAATAATATTAGCATGTACCTTTTTGGAGTTATTAGAATACCAATGTGTGAGCTGAGCATTATTAAGATCTATATCTAAATCCAGGTAGTTGGCTGCCAGGTTATTATTATTGGTTTCCAGAGTGAGTTCTCCAGGGTATATATTGATAAGATCTTGTAGGAAATTGGGGCAATTTGGTACAAATAAATCTTCTATATATATGTAAACATATAGATTTTTTGGAGGTAGTGATTTTTCAGACCAGTATAGGTATATTGGCAGTGATACAACTAGCAGGCCTACCCATAGTTTGTTGGTAAACTGTTTTTCCATCAAAAATGTAATTATTAGAAATGCACAGATTAATTAAATTTTTCCTGTATGCTGGTTTGCAGTCTGTTATATGTTTGTATTTATTATACCGATTGTTTAAGAGAGACTTCAAACTAGTTTGGTTAATACTTGTGAATAGGCTATGGAAATCAAAGGTTTGTATCAGTGGTGGGATTCAAATAATTTAACAACTGGTTCGCTGCCCTAATGACCGTTCTAAGTATAAAAAAAACTATATACCAAAAGGTAATTTATTATTTCATGCAGTTAATACTTAAATAAGAACAATAAAAGAGGTCCACAAAACTAGATTATGTTATAAGAAAGAGTTTTAAAATATTAATGAAAAAATATTAAATAATACCTTAAAAAAAACAATAAAACTGTTATTTAAGATATTTCCATATTGCTTCTTGCAATTTTCTTCGCTTTTATCCGAGCATCATCGGCTGAGTGATTTATCCTTAACCATCTCTTCACTATAGGAGTAGGATCCCATTCCTTTAGAGGTAGGCCGATTAGACTAATAGTCATTGTGTTTGATATATTAGAAACAGTTAGGTGACTTCTCTTCTCTGAACATATTATGTTCATCTTTGAAAAACCCCTTTCCGCTTCTGCTGAACTTACAGCAATTGTTCTGACAATATTTTTAGGTCTTTGAGCACTTTCAGGAATTTCATAATTCTGGGAATTTTTTAAAACGTTTTCCACGAAATCTCGATAATCATTAATATCAATTTAGTAATTAAAAATGTCATTAAATACGAGCAGTTGTTCTTTAGCTGCTTTCCATGGAACTGGTACTTCAATATTCCAGTAATCTGGCTCCAAAAAACTGAGAAATTGTAATTTATTCCTATCTTAAAATTGGCTACAACTTGCTTTTAAATGTTTTCACAATCCATTAGTCTTGTTTTCAAATTCGTTACGATGTTTTCTAAGTCTTTCCCGAGGAAGCCCGACAAATCGATGATTTTCTACAAATTTTATATTTTTGAAGGTTTCTGAAGTAATTAATTCATCAACTTTTTTTTCGTATGGACCCTTTTCCTCTCCAAGAATTTGAAACACTTTAATAGATCTTATCACGAGTTTTTCAGCCTTTATTATGTCTATATTTCTTGCTTGCAGTGCATTTGAAAGAAGAGAAATTTCGTTTAAAATATCAATCATCAATGCCAAATCAGTTATAAAATATATATATTTTCAAGACGGGCAGCCATACCTAAGTACTTTTTATTTGAATAAAAATAGTGATGTAGTGCTGGATAGGTGCGCCACACAGCTAGGGTTGACCTTAAACTACAGACAGCCCATCTTGGTCCCAAAACTCTACCAATCTTTATAATTTCGATTCCAAGTTGTTTGGATATTTTGGAAAGTTCAATTTGGTTCTTATTGGATCGATGAAATAATAGTATATATCTTATCAATAAATATTTTAAAATGATTTACTCGCTTTATTTCCTTTATCGAATCATCTAAAACAAGATGGAGGCGATGATTTAAACAGTGCCATATTATTATGTTTGGAAACTCTTTTGCAATCCTAGTGCTCACTCCAGATTTTCTCCCAAGCATAACGCTGGCACCATCAGAGCAAAATCCTATTAAATTTTTTTCTAGGTAGTTCTTAGTAAGCCCAACATTATTTAAACTTTCCATAACTGAAGAACATATTGTCTGTGCATCTTGTTTTTCCAATTCAACTAGTTCAACGAAAATTGTTGGTGATGTAACTGAATCCTTAACTTTTACGAAATGTATAGTAACTGGTTTGCAGGATATCATTGAAGCTTCGTCAATAATCAAACATATTTTCAGATTATTTTCAATAATTTTATTAAATATTTCTTTTTTAATTTCCTTTGCAATGAAATTAACTATTTTCACAGCAGTTTTACGAGAATGTAATCCTATTCCCATATCTAATCCATTTTTAATTTGCACTTTAGCATTAGCATTAGCATTAGCATTATAGTAGAGGCATTTGATGCAAGAAAGCAAACTTATGCAGCATCAGCCAAAAAAAAAAAAAAAAAAAACCCACTTCCACTTCACCCCTCTGTTCGTTCAAAATACCTGTCCAGCTGAGCCTTAAACTTATTTAGGCTATCAACCTCCACGACAAGGGATGGAAGTCTGTTCCACCAACCAACCACCCGCTGGCTAAAGGCAAATTTCCACACGTCTATCCTACATCTGTCTTTCCTCAATTTGAATTTATGCCCTCTCAGGTGATTATTCTGAGCTAGAGGAAGAATCCCATCAGCATTGAGCATGCTCAAACCATTCAAGGCTTTATACACCTCTATCAGATCACCTCGCTGGTGCCTAGTCGCCAGACACTGTAATTTGCAAAACTTAAGCCTTTCTTCGTAAGAGCACCCCTTTGTTCCATTCACTAATCTTGTTGCCCTTCTCTGTACTCGTTCCAGCAGCTCTACATCCTTCTTGAAATGAGGCCTCCAGACCTGTATACAGTACTCTAGGTGTGGCCTGACTATTGCCTTATACAAGGGAATAATCACCTCCTTATCCCTGCTGGAAAAATTCCTGTATATCATTGACAATACTCCATGAGCTACTCTTGCAGCCCATCTGCACTGCTCAGAGAACTTCATATCTGCCTGCACAACCACCCCCAAGTCCCTTTCATTCTCTACCACTGTCAGTGTAGTACCACAGAGTTGATACGTCAGTGTAGTACCACAGAGTTGATACGTTGTCTATGTTGTAATTGAATCCTGCTCACATTGTTTTAAGTTCTCTTTACAAATGTTATGAGCTTTTGATGAAAAAAGTTCTTTCATTTTTTTCCTTAGAGAAGCTTGTTGTACCTCTTTATTTTTCCCTGATGCCTCAATCTGAAAACATTTCCATTCTTTTGACACGGGAACACTTTTCTCTTTTATAAAGTCATATTTTGCACAATCATCGCAACCTAACTTTTTGTTAAAAATTACCAGTCCGTCATATTTTTCTTTAAAATTGTTATATTGTTGCACTGTCCAGCAGCATTCAGGAAGATTATTTTCAATTTTGGAGTTGTTATCGTTTTTTATTTCAATAATTGACGTGCTGCTTTCTTCAAGTTGGAGTGGTTGTGCTTGTGTCTGTTTTGTACCATCCAAGGCCAATTCTGATACAACAAATTCTGATTTTGGTTTCTTATTGAAAAAAATCTGTCAAACTCTGTTGCCTTTTCATTCTTTTAAGAGCTACAAAAAATTTAAAAATGTTTTATTTTAATATATTATAAAGCAGGAGCGGATATGTGCCTATATAGTTGAATATTTTTACAGGTTCTGTCCACATGTGGTCTTATCTTAAAATTTTATAAACAAAGCACTGTGCTTATACCATTGATAAACATCAGTCAGAACATATATTTTCTTCATTTTATCGATACTGAACGAAAATTTCTTGCTGAATTAATGAATGGCATAGGCTATACAGATTAAATAAGATAGAATAATGTGTACGACAAACCTGTTTGTCACGGGAAAGTTGTGATAAAAACATCTTAATTACCATGTGCACACTGGCATAAGGATTCCAACATGGAAGAACATTCTTCCATGTTGGAATCCGAAATGGGCGATAAGATAACCCTTGAAATCTATATTTCTATTGGATCGTTGTATCCTAGCTTCCTATTGTTTTTATTGATCGGGGAACACCAACGCACTCATATCTCGTGTGAATTTAGGGCGTAACACAAAGCTGAAACAAATGACAGTTTGTCACCCCCTGGTTGTTTGGCACTTTTTCTTTTTACGTTATATGTTTGTTTACTTAAGTAACAAACGCGAGGGAATAAAAATGTAGTATTTTATCAAATGTATAATGAGTTTTATGAAATGAATAAATATTACAAGCATAGTTCCGTCTAATTTTTTTCATCTGTGGACGGAATGAACATTACTACGGGCACTTGGAATATGCTGTTGCGTAGATGAACGTTAAAAAAAGAGTAAGGAATGTATTTTGTGATTTCCACATTGGGTGGCTGCCCAGGCGCCCACCTTAGAGAGAACCCTCATCACAAGTGCCATTTTAACAACTGGTTCTCCGAACTCAACGAAAAATTAGGTATCGGTTCTGCCGAACTGGTGCGAACCGGCTGAATCCCACCACTGGTTTGTATGTGGGATATATTGCTATTATGCAAGGCTTCTAAAACAGGGATATTGCTGGTGATGATCCTACTGCAGGTATGATGTTAATATGGGTTTCAGTAACTGTTCTGATGTTTTGCCTGGTTTATGTGCATAGCTTCTCTTGCACAAAGTAATAAATCTGAAGACTGTTGGGTTCTTATGAAACTTGGATATGAACCCAATACGCTTGAGATATATTCAGACTTCAGATATATGCTACTTAATCTATCTATTTACACCTGCCTCTTTTTAGCACACCATACTGAATATTCTGACTTCTTGCTAGTTTACACAGACAGGTCGAAGTTGGAATCATGTAGGCTCTGCTGCTGTCTTTCCAAACTCTTCTAAATTTGAATAGATTTTTTTTTTTATAACACGACAGGTATAAGAACCTATAGTACTTAGTACTGTAAATGGGTTGGAGGTTGAGAAGATGAAAGAAGATATTTGTTGACAATAGAATTCAACTTCTGTAGACTGCAATTTTCAGGAAATACGTATGAAGGAAGGTTGTTGCAGAAAATGACAGTTGAATGAATAAACGAGGAAGATGAAAAGTTGGTTCTGTGAGTTTGAAGTTGGACAGTAAATGGATTTTGGCTCGGGACGGCACGTGTTCGGACTGTTTTGAAAGAGAGAGTGGGAATTATAGAAGCCAATTCAGAAGAACAGTGCCCATAGAAGTATCTATGGAAAAGGCATGCAGCAGAAACAGTACGTCTATTAGACAGAGGGTGCAGAGACTCTGTTAGAGAGGAGTCATTAATTAAACTAACTGCCCTCTTCTGAATGGAATCTAGAAACCTGAGAGAGGTTTTAGGAACACTGCCAAAGATGTGGGAACAATATTCCATGGTAGGGCGAATTTGCGATTTGTACAGAGTGAACAGCTGTTTTGAAGAAAAGTAACGCTGAGAGCAAAAGAGAAAACCAAGTTTTTTTTAGATGCAGATGAAGCAATATTTGTAATGTGCTTGTGCCAAGAGAGATAAGAAGTCAGGGTAATCCCCAAAAGAGATAATGTGATTTTGCCTAGAAATTGGTGTGTCACCAGAGATAAGCATAGGAGCAGAAGAATCCTTTTTGTGAGATATAAGACAAGACTGAATTTTAGAAGGATTGAAATCAACTAAGTTATCTTTGCGTGACTTTAGAATTACCTGGAGATCGGCATTTAAGGAATTGGTGGTGGATATTCGAGAAATTGAAGCTGATTGAGCAGGGCAAGGTTTTTCAAAATGGAAAGTGGAATGCAATGTGCAATCATCGGCAGAACTATGGATAGGATTTCCTCTAAATTGAAGAAGGTCATTAATATACAAGAGGAAAAGAGTTGGGGGAAAGAACTGAACCTTGGGGGGGGACACCAGCATTAGTGGAGAAGTTAGAAGACTGAGAGCCATCTATCATCACCTTCAGTGAGCGATCAGAGAGAAAACTGGATAAGTAATTAAAAAAACAGTTGGCAAACCATAAGATGGAAACTTGTTTAGAAGACCTTTATGCCAAACACTATTGAAAGCCTTTGAGATGTCAAGAGGAACTGCTTGTATTTCACCGAACGTTTCCATTGAATTTGTCCATAAATGGGTAACATAAGCCAGAATATCACCAGTGGATCGACACTGACGGAATCCATACTGGCGATCGTTGATCAGAAGGTTTCTAGGTAGTTTAAGAGTTGGCAGTCAATTGATTTCTGCATTACTTTAGAAAGAGTAGAAGTAATTGCAATGGGATGATAATTGGATGGGAGGGATTTGTCATCCTTTTTAGGAACTGGCTGGATATGAGCAAATTTCCAAGCAGAAGGAAAAACCCCTTTGGAATAAAAAAGTGAAAAAAGGCGGCAAAGAAAAGAAGTAGATTCAAGAGCAGGTTTTGAGAACAAGTGGAGTGATATCATCAGGATCTGGAGCTTTCTTAGCATCAAGATTCGTCAAAATCCTTCTGACATCCTTTTGACGGAAGACCACAGGAGGCATTGAATGGAACGTGTTAGGAATGGTGGGAGGTGTTTTACCAAGATCATTAATACATGAGCTCGAAGAAAAATGGGATGCTAGCAGGTCAGCTTTATCCTTGGCTGAAGTGACAACAGAACCATCTGGTTTTGACAGGGTGGGAGCAAAGATGGGTAAAAGTTGTGGCCAATAGTTTTGGCAAGACACCAGAATGCTCAGCTACCATTAGTGCCCGGCCTGCGAAACACCGTTTTAGAGCTGTACCCTCGAAATGTAAGGTAGATTGGATCTCGCCATGATGTTCATCATAACCTCAAAAGTCATCAGTCATATTGCATGATGGAAGAGATGGGGAAAAGTTGACTGGAGCTTAGCTCTGGAGACTAAACATGGGCTACACCAATTCAAGCCTCCAATATGCAAAGTGGTGGTATTGCACCAGTTGATGAGAGTCATCTACCACGTAGTAATGCCTGGTAACACAGAGATGGGGGTGCATTCCTCCATGTGGTGTGGTGCCACACCTCGACCCCCTGCTTATGTTGGTTCATACCTGAGTAGTCACCCACAGTGTGCTTGTGTATGGAGGTTATACCCAGGATTACTGACAGTCCCACCATCGTGAAGGTGCAAGCATTCTCCCTGAATGCAGCATATACACAACCGAGCTCCATGCTCTAGACTTAGCCTTGGAACACAGAACTACATATATAAAACAAAAGAATCAAAATATATAACAGTTTGTTATATATATTTTGATTCTTTGAGCAAATTAGAGGCTTAATTATCTTTGAGATACAGTTCTCATCCAGTCCTGTCTCGAGTTCAGGGAAACATACATTCACTCTATGTACATAAATTTGATATCTGCTTCTGCTGGATTTCTAGACATGTTGGGATTAGGGGAAATGAGTTGACTGTTAATGCAGCCAAATCAGCAATTCCCACTAATAATTATGGACTGTTAGCCCTCTGTATACAGGCTACAATACACAAGATGATTCACTTCCGGTGGCAGGATTCATTGACCAGACATACTACAAATAAATTAAATCGAATAAAGCCTTCAATTCAGCTGTGGTCGTGTAGGCTGCACAAAGAGGAAGAGGAAATTGTTCTTGCTTGGTTCCATAGGACGTAGTCATCTAACACATTCCTTTTTGTAATAACTGGGAGCAAAGTGGAGGAGAAAATGTTTTAGTTAAACATAAGAAAGGCACCTGTGGTGGATGGAATCTATCCAGTTATGTCAACGGAAGCAGCAAAGAAACCCTTAGCCATAATTATGAGAGCATCCTTGGACTTGGGGGGAAGACCCCATGGACTGGAGATGTGCAAATGTATCCCCAATTCACAAAGGGGATCGAAGGGTGACGCAAGTAGTAGTAGTGGCATGTGATGCAAGAAAGCAAATGTATGAGCTTATGCAGCATCAGCCAAAAAAAAATCACACCATTCCCTCCAAATGCCTGTCCAGTCCCTCCTTAAATTTATTCAACCTATCAACCTCCACAACGACAGATGGAAGTCTGTTCCAGCAATTAACCACCTGCTGGCTAAAGGCAAACTTCCGCACATCTATTCTACATCCGTCTTTTCTTAATTTGAACCTATGCCCCCTTAGGTTCGTAATCTGAACAAGTGGAAGGATCCCATCAGAATTCAGCGTGCTCAACCCATTCAAGGCCTTATATACCTCAATCAGATCACCGCGCAGGTGCCTAGTCTCCAGCCACTGCAATTTGCAGAACTTAAGCCTCTCTTGGTAAGAGGATCCCTTCATTCCCCTCACCAGTCTTGTTGCCCTTCTCTGTACACGCTCAAGTAAATCTACATCCTTCCTAAAATGAGGCCTCCAGACCTGTACGCAGTACTCAAGGCGTGTCCTGACCATTGCTTTATACAGAGGGATAATCACCTCCTTTTCCCTCCTAGCAGAATTCCTATATATTTTGACAAAACCCCATGACCTGCCCTGGCAGCCTGTCTGCATTGCTCAGAAAACTTCATATCTGCCTGCACAATTACTTCCAGGTCTTTTTCATTTTCTACCACCTTAAGTGTAGTACCACACAGTTGGTACGTTTCTCTGGGGTTACTTCTACTCATATGCAGTACTTTGCATTTGTCAACGTTAAACTTCAGTTGCCACTTCTTAGCCCATCTGCCCAAATTATCTAGATCCTGTTGCAGTAGCACACTGCCATTACTGTCATTAACAACCCTGCCAACCTTTGTATCATCTGCAAACTTCGACATTAAGCCTGATATACCTTCATCAATATCATTGATAAACATACAAAACAACAGTGGACCTAACACCGAACCCTGTGGGACTCCACTAATAACATTAGTCCAAGAAGAGCAGCACCCATTGATTACCACCCTCTGTCTTCTCGCACTTAACCAGTAATTACAGACCTGTTAGTTTCATTTCTGTTCCAGGGAAAATAATGAAGTCACTGGTTAAAGAAGCATTCCAGAATCATCTAGACAAGACAGCAGTAACAATTCAGACACAGCATGGGTTTGTTAAGGGAAAGTTTTATGTGACAAATTTGATTGGATACCATGATTACAAAGGAACTAGATGCAAAAAATAATTTTAATGTCATATACTTGGATTTCAGGAAAGCTTTTGATACTGTTGCACATGGAAGACTATTGTACAAATTGGAGCAGTGTTGGCATTAAGGGCACGTTGCTACAATGGATAAAAGGATGGTTGAGTGGGAGAAGACAAGTGGTAATCAGTGGGTACTGCTCTATGTGGACTAATATTATTAGTGGTGTCCAACAGGGTTCAGTGTTGGGCCCATTGTTGTTTTGTATATTTATCAATGATATTGATGAAGGTATATCAAATTTAATGTCAAAGTTTGCAGATGATACAAAGGTTGGCAGGGCTGTTAGTTGAGGCATGTGATGCAAGAAAGCAAGCTTATACAGCATCAGCCAAAAAAAAAAAAGAAAAAACCTTCCCATTTCACCCATCCAGTCATTCCAAATGTTTGTCTAGTTCAAGCTTAAATTTATTTAAGCTATCAACTTCCACAGCAACAGATGGAAGTCTGTTCCAGCAATCAACTATCCGCTGGCTAAAGGAAACTTTCTGCACATCTGTTCTACAACTGTGTTTCCTCAATTTGAATCTATGCCCCCTCATGTTGTTAATCTGAGCAAGCAGAAGTATCCTGTCAGCATTGAGCCTGCTCAAACCATTCAAGGTCTTATACACCTCGATCAGATCACCTCACAGGTGTGTAGTTGCTAGATGCTACAACTTGCAGACCTTAAGCTTTTCTTCGTAAGAGCAACCCTTCGTTCCATTCACTAATCTTGTTGCCCTTCTCTGCACTCGTTAAAACAGCTCTACATCCTTCTTAAATTGAGGCCTCCAGACCTGTATACAGTACAGTCAGTCCTCGTATAACATGTGTTTACACTATACGAATTCGATCATACACGATTTATAAATAGGAGAACGATATCTTATATAACACGAACCGAATTCACTTATGCACAATTCACTTTTGTGTTTACAAGAAATGGCAGTCGAATGCGGAATCACCCCAACTGAACGCAATATACGATAGGAATAACGATAGGAATGAAGAGAAGATTCTGAAAATTTGTGTTTTGTATCACTGAAGGGGAAACACATTTCACCATATTAACCTAAAGACCAACACAATTCCAGCTATCAGTATAGTTGCAAATGCAATTAGATCGAGTTTACTACCAGTTTATAACAGATTCCACCAGAAGAAACGCAACTGGAAATTGTTTTTATTGTTTTATGGTAGTAACCCCTAGAAATGGGCTTTAGTAAAATGTGAGGTGTTAATAGTGTATCTCTGCCTTTACGGTGTTGTTTATTCAGTTGCTACACGCACGCAGCTTTGTTTATGTGTATCAAGCGTGCCTCCTCATTTTGTAATTGTGCTTTATTCCCTAAAAATGAGTAAAATACTTAAAAGGTTTGAAAAGGAAGCGTCCTGGTGAAGACACTGCAGATTCAGAGACAGGAGCTGATTAAGGTCGGTTGAGGCCCCGGGCGCAGAAGAAAATATTGGGTCCCTTAAAAAAAAAAGAGAGAGACAGGGAAAATAAAAATACATGGTAACCAATTTTTTAAATAAATAAAAAATATTATGTACTATTAATGTTTTATTTCCAATAAAATTTTAATATAATATTTGTATAATATAATTAATAATAGCATAATAACAAAGTTTTGAACTAATATGTTCAACTAATTTGTTGGGATTTTGCGTGGGCCCTTCAGAAGTCGGGGCCCAGGGTGCGCGCCTGTGCACCCGATGTTAAATCCGCCTCTGTTCAGAGAGAAAAAGGAAAGCAATATCGATAAACAGAGGCGGACTGGGTCAAAAATTCTTACCCGGAAACATTTATAGTGGCTTCATACTATGGTTTTTGGCCAAAATCACACCGGCTTCTGGCCCACTGGGGTTTCCCCAGTAAGGCTTATGGCCAGTCCACCTCTGTAGATAGAGAAAAAATATGAAATTGTGAAACACTTTGAAAGATCATGTGATATTGCACATGCTACATACCTAAATGAGGCAAAGCCGAGAATTACAAAGAATGCAGAGAAAATAGAAACAACTTTCATAGCTAGAACAACTCAAAAGTGTAATTAAAATCTATTAGATTAAGACACAAAGAGATGGAACGGCTGTCATCTGGTTCGATAGAAACTCAAACAAAAAACAAGTTTGCTTACAATAGAAGCAAAAGCATTAGCAATATTTTATTACATAATAGTCGTAATAAAATACTTACGTATTTTATTACGTAATTTAATAAAATAAAATAAAATAAAATATTTAATAATAGATTATTTATTGTGTTTTGATTACAAATGTATGTTCAATCTTGGGTGGTCGGCACCTAACCCTACTTTTCCCATAGGGCCTGTTGTTTATATTGCACGAGGGTTTCTAGGAACACAACTATCGTGCTATATAAGGACTGACTGTACTCAAGGAGGAGTAATCCTTGATGACCATTGCCTTATAAAAGGGGATAATCACCTCCTTAACCCTACTAGAAAAATTCCTGTATATCATTGGCAAGACACCATGAGCTACTCTTGTAGACTGTCTGCAGTGCTCAGAAAACTTCATATCTGCCTGCACAATTACCCCAGGTCCTTTTCATTCTCTACCACTGTCAGTGTAGTACCACACAGTTGATACGTTACTCTGGGGTTACTGTTTCCCATATGTAGTACTTTACATTTGCCAATGTTAAACTTTGTTTGCCACCTCTCAGCCCATCTGCTCAACTTTTCTAGTTCCTGTTGCAGTAGCAAAGACAGTAGCATACTGTCTTTACTGTCATTAACAACCCTGCCAACCTTTGTATCGTCTGCAGACTTGGACATTAAAGCTGATATATCTTCATTGATATCATTGATAAATACACAAAACAATGGGCCCAGCATCGAACCCTCAGGCACTTGTTTCATCATGAAACAAATAAATACATGGGTGTGTTAGGGTAGCTAAGAATAAGAATAAGTGCATGTATACTTGCATAAACACCAATGCTAGAAGTATAATAAATAAATTTGATGAATCTGAAGTGCTGGTCCAAGACATCAAAGGCAGAAGATATTGTTGGATATCAAAGACATGGTGTCCCACAGATGAATGCAGAATAGGAATTTGCGGAGTACAATGTGTACATTAAGGATAGACAGGATAGGAAGGGAGGAGGGGTTATGCTGTTAATTAAGAAAAACATAAAATCTAAAGAAGTGCATCCAGTTGACATAGACGGACAGAGCAGTGTTGAATCAGTTTGGTGTTGTTGTTTGGGTTTTTTTTAGGAGCATTAGCAGCTAAGGCCATATTGCTCATGGGATATGCAGTGGTCATTCCCTGAGCTTTCCGCATCCTCTGTATTTGGTGGTCACACGCATGAACCCCGGTCTAATCAAGAAGCGTGTGCTACGCACTGCTGCTCCTGCCCACCTGGCTATGGAGGCGCCCAGTTTGGTGTAACATAAGCACTGGGAAAGAAAAATTGAGAGTAGGAGTGTGTTTTAGGACTAATGACTCTGAAGAGTACAATGAACAACTATACAGAGAATTAAATTGGGCCAGTAAATCAGATTGTCTTGTAACCGCAGATTTTAACTTACGAGATATTGAATGGAATTGGGCCAGTAAATCAGATTGTCTTGTAACCGCAGATTTTAACTTACGAGATATTGAATGGAACTTGTGGATAAATTCTGTATAGTGGAACCAATTGATGTTACCACCAGCAAAATCTAAGTGGGAAACATTCAAGGAATTAATTGTGGAAGCTACTAGGCTATTCATACCAACTAAGAAATACCGTTCAAGATTTAGTCCTAAATGAATGTCAGATGAAATAATGAGGTTCGTGGCAGAGAAGAAAAATGCATGGAATGCATATAAATTATTAGATGACACAGAACCCTATGGCAGATATAAGCTAGTCTGTAATCAAGTCACAAAGGAGATTAGGGAAGTGAAGGCACATTGCAAGAAATTTTTGGCAAAGGATGCTGAGAAAAATAGCAAGGACTTCTTTACTTATATAAACTAAAAGGAAGGGGATGAATCAGATTCGTCCACTTGATATCGATGGCTCAACTGTTGATGATCCTACTCAGATAGCTGATAATGTGACTGAGTATTTTGCATTTACATTCACATATGAGGAGTTATTATTAAGTGAGGAAAATTCTGAAAGTGTATCAGACTGTAACAGGGTGCTTAATGATTTTGTAATAACTGAGAGAAAAGTGGAGGAGAAATTGTAGAAGTTAAGCATAAGAAAGGCAGCTGGGGTTGATGGGATCTATCCAGTTATATTAAAGGGGGCAGCAAAGGAACTAAGCAAACCCTTAGCCATAATTATGAGAGCATCCTTGCACTCAGAGGATGTCCCCACGGACTGGAGATGTGCAAATGTATCCCCAATTCACAAAGGGGGGAACTTATGGTGGCTCGAGTATTTACAGACTCGTTAGTTTATCTTTTGTTTTGGATAAAATAAGAGTCACTGGTTAAAGATGCATTGCAGGCTCATCTAGACGATAGTGTGGCAATAATTCAGACACAGCAAGACTTTGTTAAGGGAAAGTCTTGTTTGACAAATTTGATTGGATACTATGATGTGGTTACAAAGGAACTAGATGCAAAAAATAAATTTGATATGATATACTTGGATTTCAGGTAAGCTTTTGACACTGTTGCACATGGAAGACTATTGTACAAATTGGAGCAGATGGTATTAAAGGTAAGGTGCTACAATGGATAAAAGGGTGGTTGAGTGGGAGAAGACAGAGTGGTAATCATTGGACAATGCTCTTCATTTACTAATGTTATTAATGGAGTCCCATAGGGTTCAGTTATTCCCACTGTTGTCTTGTATGTTTATCAATTATATTGAAGAAGTATATCGGGCTTACAGTGTTCTACAACAACAGTGTCTAGAAAATTTAGGCAGATGGGCTGAGAAGTGGCAATTGAAGTTTAACCTTGACAAATGCAAAGTACTGCATATGGGTAGAAGTAACCCCAGAGGAACGTACCAACTGTGTGGTACTACATTTATGGTGGTAGAAAATGAAAAAGACCTGGGAGTGATTGTTTTGTCAGATATGAAGTTTTTTTGAGCAATGCAATCCTTCAAGCACACTACTGACACTATGCTACTGCAATCCTTCAAACAGTCAATCCTTCCCAATGCAGACAGGCTGCCAGAGCAGGCAATGGGATATTGTCAATGATATACAGGAATTTTTCTAGCAGGGAAAAGGAAGTGATTATCCCTTTGTAGAAGGCAATTGTCAAGCCATGCCTTGAGTACTGCGTACAGGTCTGGAGGCCTCATTTTCGGAAGGATGTAGTGTTGCTTGAATGTGTACAGAGAAGGGTAACAATATTGCTGAGAGCGAATGAATGGGTGTTTTTACGAAGAAAGGCTTAAGTTCTGTAAATTTCAGGCGCTGGTGACTAGGCATTTGCGAGGTGGTCTGATTGAGGTGTATAAGGCCTTGAATGGGTTGAGCATGCTGAATTCTGATGGGATTCTTCTGCTTGCTCAGATTACCTGAGGGGGATAAATTTAAATTGAGGAAAGGCAGCCATAGAATAGATGTGCAGAAGTTTGCCTTTAGGCAGCAGGTAGTTAATTGCTGGAACAAACTTCCATCTGTCATTTTGGAAATTAATAGCTTAAATAGGTCTATGTGGTAGATGACTCTTATTAACTGGTGCAGTACCACCACTTTGCTTATTTGGAGGCTTGAACCATGTTTAGCCTCCAGAGCTAACTTCCAGTCAATCCTTCCCCATCTGACCCATGGACTGGAGATGTGCAAATGTGACCCCAATTCACAAAGGAGGATCAAAGGGCGACACAAGTAATCATAGACCTGTTAGTTTAACTTCTGTTCCTGGAAAATTAATGGAGGCACTGGTTAAAGAAGCACTGCAGGATCATCTAGACAAGACTTCAGTTATAGCTCAGACACAGCATGGTTTTGTTAAGGGGAAGGCTTGCCTGACCAATTTGATTGGATAGTATGATGCAGTCACAAAAGAACTGGATGCAGGGAATAACTTTGATATTATATACTTGGATCTTAGAAAGGCTTTTGATACTGTTGCACATGGAAGACTGCTGCACAAATTGGAGCAGTGTGGCATTGGAGGCAAATTGCTGCTATGGATAAAGGGGTGGTTGAGGGGGAGAAGACAGAGTTGTAATCAATGGACACTGCTCATCGTGGACTAATGTTATTAGTGGAGTCCCTCAGGGTTCAGTATTGGGTCCATTATTGTTTTCTGTATTTATAAATGATATTGATGATGGTATATCAAGCTTAATGTCCAAGTTTGCAGATGATACGAAGGTTGGCAGGGTTGTCAAGGACACTACTGACACTATGCTATTGCAACAGGACCTGGAAAGGTTGAGCAGATGGGCTGAGAGGTGGCAAATGAAGTTTAACATTGACAAATGTAAAGTACTACATATGGGAAACAGCAACCCCAGAGCAACGTATCAACTCTTTGGTACTACACTGACAGTGGTAGAGAATGAAAGGGACCTGGGGGTGGTTGTGCAGGCAGATATGAAGTTTTCTGAGCAGTGCAGACGGGCTGCAAGAGTAGCTCATGGTGTATTGCCGATGATATATAGGAATTTTTCTAGCAGGGATAAGGAGGTGATTATTCCCTTGTATAAGGCAATGGTCAGACCGCACCTAGAGTACTGTATACAGGTCTGGAGGCCTCATTTCAAGAAGGATGTAGAGTTGCTGGAACAAGTACAGAGAAGGGCAACAAGATTAGTGAATGGAACAAGGGGTGCTCTTACGAAAAAAGGCTTACGTTTTGCAAATTTATGTGTCTGGAGACTAGGCACTGGTGAGGTGATCTGATAGAGGTGTATAAAGCCTTGAATGGTTTGAGCATGCTCAATGCTGATGGGATTCTTCCTCTTGCTCAGAATAATCACCTGAGAGGGCATAAATTCAAATTGAGGAAAGACAGATGTAGGTTGGATGTGGGAAATTTGCCTTTTGCCAGCGGGTGGTTGGTTGCTGGAATAGACTTCCGTCCCTTGCCGTGGAGGTTGATAACCTAAATAAGTTTAAGACTCAGCTGGACAGGTATTTCGAACGAACAGAGGGGTGAAGTGGAAGTGGTTATTTTTTTATTTATTTGTTTTTTTTTTGGCTGATGCTGCATAAGCTTGCTTTCTTGCATCCAGTGCCTCTACTAATGCTAATCTGTTCCAACATGCAGTTGCGACTGATGTCTTTTGAGGTTATGATGATCACCATGTCGAGATCCAAACTTCCTGACATTTCGAGGGTACAGCTCTGAAACAGTGTTCGCAGTCCGGCCACTAGTTAGTACACTGGACCGAGGCCACGTCATGTCAAGGATCTTGATATATTCTTACCATATGTATGCCCTATCCAAAAATTTCATAACTTCAACCAGCACCCCCCCCCCCCCACACTTTCTTACTATTGAATACACCATGAATTGTCAAACTAATAGAGCAAACTTATCTATTAGTTTGACAATTCATGGTATATTCAATAGTAAGAATAATGAAAGAAAAATGACAGTTCGTTTCACAAATATACGTAGTGTCAGTTCTAATCTCAGTGATGTTGATTTCCACTTAGTCTGCCAAACCCAATGTACTTTTTCTGAGAGAATTGCTGTTATGGTTTGATTCAACCACTGCTCATCTCAGTTGCCCAAATCGCTTGCTGCGTGATTCCTTGGGGATTTTAATGTTCACAACTCCAGCTGGCTTCCATTTTCTAGTCACACTGACCCAGCTGGTCGAGATGCTGAGGCTTTTACAATTACTAATGACCTTGCACAGTTTGTTCATTTACCTACCAGAATACCGGACAATCTTAACCATACAGCCAACACATTTCATCTTTTTCTCACAAACTACACTTCTAAGTACACGGTCGAAGTGAGTGGTCCTTTAGGCACCTCAGATCACAACTTGGTGATTCTCTTTTCCAATGAAGCCTTTATCTCATGGCTATTTCCAACCTCGTGGTTGTTTGGCCTTACAAGAATGTAAAATAGGATCACCTGCAAGATTTCTTTTCCTTGATCGAATTACTGTTTCAAGACTTCTATTCTCAATGTTTCCTCAGATCGTGTCAGTGAAATTATTTCTGTACGAATAGAATCCTTAATTCCGCACTCCACTTTAAAATCTCATCCTTTATATAGAACCTTGGTTTTCCAAAAGATGTGCTAAGACTGTTCAAGAGAATGTTGCATGTCGTAATTGGCTTGGTTCCAACTCTCCAGTTTCATTTTCTGCCTACTAAAACTCGCAACAATTGTAAAGCAGTTATTAATCAGCCCAAACTAGATGTTGAACAGGCTAAGAGTAAAAAACTTGCTTCTTGCCCTAATGGTAGCCGAGCATTCTGGTCTCTTGCCAAAGCTATTAGCTGCATCTTTTGCCCATCTCTGCTCCAACATCTGTCGAAACCAGATGGTTCTACTGTCACTTCAGCCATGGGTAAAGGTGACCTGCTAGCATCCCATTTTTCTTCCAACTCGTGTTAATGATATTGGTAATACATCTCCCACCATTCCTATCGTGCTCCAGTCAATGCCTCCTGTGGTATTCCGGAAAAATGACAGTAGGTTTTTGATGAATCTCGATGTTAAGAAAGCTGCAAGTCCTGATGGTATTTCTCCACTTGTTCTCAAAACCAGTGCTTCTGAACTTACTGCAATTCTTTGCAGCTTTTTTTCATTTATTTATTACAAATTTGCTGATATCCTGCATGTTCCTAAAAAGGGTGACAAATCCCCCCCATCCAGTTATCGTCCCATTGCAATTACTTCTACTCTTTCTAAAGTACTGGAGAAATCAATTAAACGCAAACTCTTAAACAATTTACGAACCTTCCGTGTGATCAGCGATCCCCAGTATGGATTCAGTCATTGTCGATCCGCTGGTGATATTCTGGCTTATGTTACCCATTTATTAACGAATTCAATGGAAAAGTTCAGTGAAACATAAGCAGTTGCTTGACATCTCAAAGGCTTTCAATTGTGTTTGGCATAAAGGTCTCCTAAACAAGCTTCTACCTTATGGTTTGCCAACCGTTTTTAGTAATTGGTTATCCAGTTTTCTCTTTGATCGCTCACTGAGGGTGATGGTAGCTGTTTCTCTGTCTTCTAACTTTTCCACTAATGGTGGTGTCCCCACGGTTCAGTTCTTTCCCCCACTCTTTACTCTTGTATATTAATCACCTTCTTTGATTGACTAGAAATCTTATCCATATCCATAGTTTTGCTGATGATAGCACATGGTATTCCAGTTTAGAAACCTCCCCTTCTCAATCAGCTTCAACTTCTCGAATATCTGCTACCAACTCCACTGGTAATTTCTCCAGTGGGACAAAGACAACTTAGTTGATTTCAATCATTCTAAAACGCAGTCCTGTCTGATGTTGTTATTATTATTATTAGCTTTACGGTGCAAGGAAGCCTGAGCCTTATGCTGCAGCAACCAAAAAAAAAAAATTCTGAATTACCCTGAGAGAGAGAGATCTGAAGTAGAAGAGAATCACCAAGAAAGAGAAGAATGATGATATCCAGCTCAGGACCCTGACCCTGGGTGTACCAAGCCCATACTCACCAGATGTGAGCCTCTGGGGTTCTTGCAAAGAGGATTCTTCTGCTGCTGTGCCTATCTTTGGTGACACTTCGATTTCTAGGCAAGATGATATCTCTTTTGAAGATTAAGCTGACTTCTAATCTCTCTTAGCACAAGCCAAGCACATTATAAATATTGATTCCTCTGCATCTAAAAAACTTGGTTTTCTCTTTCGCTCTCGGTGTTACTTTTCTTCCAAACAGCTGTTCATTACTCGGAACAAATCGCAAATTCCCCCTGCCATGGAATATTGTTCCACATCTCTGGCTGTGCCCCCAGAACCCTCTCTCAGGCTTCTAGATTCCATTCAGAAATTGGCAGTTAGGTTAATTATACTCATCTCTAACAGAATCTCTTCATTCTCTGTCTCATAGATATACTGTGTCTGCTGCATGCCTTTTCGACAGATACTTCTGTGGGCACTGTTCTTCTGAATTGGCTTCTATAATTCCCACTCTCTCTTTCAAAACAGTCCGAACACATGCCGCCATAAGCCAACATCCATTTACCGTCCAACTTCAAACTCACAGAACCAACTTTTCATCTTATTTTTTTTATTCATTCAACTGCCATTTTCTGCAACAACCTTCCTTCATACGTATTTCCTGAAAATTGCAAATATCTTCTTTCATCTTCTCAACCTCCAACCCATGCACGGTACTAAGTACTGGTTCTAATACATCTCGTGTTTGGGGTTTTCATTAAAAAAAAATTAAGGAGGAACTGGACAAACTTTTAGAGGGAATGGTTGTGTGATTTTTTTTTTTCTTTTTTGGCTGATGCTACATAAACTCGTACGTATCACTTGCCTCTACTACTGATAGGCATGACCTGAGCCACGGGGGTGCCATCAAATATGCAAATTTCTTCCTCTGGGTATTTGTTAAATCAGTGTGTTGCCCAGGAACTTCTTCCAGGAGAGTAGTAGGAAGTGGAGAACATGATTGGATTACAGTGAGCTGTGTCCAGGTTATTTGCTTTAATTGTGATTTGCATTTAAATGCTTTCAGGTTTAACTGAGGCTTGGGATGCCCTATTGGTGGATTCCAGCAGCTCAAATTCCCCACTTCAATTTCACTGTCACACATTTTAGCTCATTCCGGTAAACAGATATATCCACATAGTCAAGATACCACTAACACACTCCATTGGGGCTGAGCTGCAAGCCAGCATTTATTTGGGCTTATTTTAGAGGAAGTAGAAGTGTGGTAAAAGAGCACAAGAAATGGTCGTACGATCCACATACAACTTCTGTTGGAGGTTCCAAGGGTGCTAAACACTATGCTGAAGTCGGTGTCTCCATTCAGTGGGTAATGTGAGTTAACACATCCAAGGGGTAGAATGGGGGAACATACAGCCCATTCCTGTAAGAGAAAGTCCTATTTTGAGTACCATTCTCTTACTGGGCCTCCCAAGTAGGACCTTCTCACCTTGATTTTGATAAAGTGCCAAATGGACTGTATTTTGGCCTTCATTATAAAAACGCTTTGTTGTAAAAACCTCCTGACTCAATCTACTTGCCCTATAAGGCACAGGGACAGGTCCCCTTAAGGTAAATAGGACATCCTGAAGCTGAAATAGGGCCAATTTGTGATCTATGAGCCAGATTTCACATGGCTGTATCATATAGGACTGAATCAGTGGTGTAACTATTGGGGCCCCACTGCCCTCCTACCCGAAACAGAAAACAAATTTAATTGAGTAAAAATATAAGTTTTTTAGTTTTGTTTTTGATAAAATTTATTAGTAAAATAATAAGAGGAGTTTACCTCAATATAGTGCGTAGAACACTTCCATATGATACCCTCCAGAAATTAAAACCTTCAAAACAACATCGTTCCAAAGTTTTCCAGGGTGAATTTAAATCAAAAAATTTCAGGCATAAAACAACTAACACTGGCGACATCGCGTAATATTGTTAAGCTGGCCTTAAAATCTCGATATTCGAATAAACAAAAATACCTTTCTCAGGTTAGGAAGCTTCGCGATAAATTAAAAAATGATCTACATCCGAACGATTGGTCTGTATTGAAGACCTCCATAGATTTGCGACGGGATGTACACTATCACAGGACCAGATTTCGCTTTTATCCAAAAGACTAAATTATAATTTACCACCTCGAAAACTGCCTAAAAAACAATGCGTAATTGATATTGAATTTGGACGTCGTAATGTTCCACAAAAAGATGTATTTATTCAACAAGTTAACCAAGTAGTGAATAACATAAAAGAAACGCGACTTCCTAAATTGAATACACATGACAGTTCAGCTTTATGAGAACTTCGGGGAAATAAGGACATTATTATACAGAGGGCAGATAAAGGAGATACAGTGGTAATACTAGATAAACATGATTATATTAATAAGTTAGATTCAGTTGTGTCAGATACCTCCACTTATCGTGAAGTAGACCCGGCACTGTTTACCAATTTGGTCAATCAATACAATAAAACGTTAACCACGTATCAAAAAAACGACTACATTACTATGGTTCAGTTAAAGGAATTGAAGTCCAGAACATACAATATTCCTGCACTTTTCGGTCAGGTAAAATTACACAAGACTTGGTTTCCTATTCAACCTATTGTTTCCTACAGGAACTCGGCATTTTCATCCTTAGCCACACATGTATATAACATTATAAAACCCTTTAGACAGGTAATACAATTTGGGATGAAGAACTACAATACATTATTTAATAAGCTTAAAGACTGTAGACTCGGCAACAATGACAATTTATTCTCACTAGATGTTACCTCATTATATACGAATGTAAACGTTGAATACACATTAGATATTATTTGGGATATGTTAAATAAAAACTCGACACCAATTAATTATATGAAGCTACCTATTAAGGAAATTTTTCACTTAATTAAACTGTTAGTTGAAGCTAACTACATCACCTTTCGAGACAAGGTATACAAACAAATTTTTGGATTACCAATGGGTTTGAGCCTGAGTGGCTTAATGTCAGAGATCTATCTCTCAACGATTGAGCAGATACATTTGACACCTTTTCGAACCCATATCACATACTATGGAAGGTATTTAGATGATGTTCTAGTTATTACCGATAGTAATACTATCCAAGACATTTTACATTCGTTTAATAATATTCATTCTAGACTCAAATTTACATTGGAAAGGGAGGATACGGATACTAAGTCATTAAACTTTCTAAATTTCACGCTTACCCGGGACTCGAATAAAATACAACTTAGCATCTATCAAAAACCTACAAACACCGGTATGCTTCTACATTATAATAGCTATCACCCGTTCACCTACAAAAGATCGATTATCTTTAATCAATTTCTTAATGCCTATAAATATTCAATGACGGAATCTGCTTTGGACTCAGAAATACAAATATTAACTAGCAGATTCTTAAACAGGGGTTATTCCATTACCACAATAAACCGAATTAGGGTACAAGCTAAGGATAGGATACAAAATACTACACCAATCAACAATAGTAATATCAAAAAATACTTTATTTCTGTCCCATATGTTGAGCAGTGGCACAAACACCGTAACAGATTCTTTAAAGATACCGAATTTAAAATTGTAGCTAGGCCAATATGGAAGTTACACACTATACTGAACAATCGCTCAGTTCTTTCAGCGTTCACAACACAAATTAATGATCTGGTATACAACATTTCTTGCGGTGATTGCGACTCGTCTTATCAGGGTTCGACCCGATTTTCTCTTAATATTCGTGTAAATCAACATGAAGCCTCTGTTCATGCTTCTCGTTCCGCAGCGTCAGAATTAGCCTTTCATGCCATTAACGAAAAACATACTTTTTTATTTAATGAAGCCAAAATACTTAACGTTCAACGTAATTATACGCGACTATTAATTGCAGAAACCGTTGAAATTAAATTACACAAGAATTCTGTTAATGTTCGGCAGCCATATTTGATCTCTGATGCGTGGACCTTTTACGCGCATGCGCGAAGACAAATAATCTCTATTTAAGTATCAGGTTTAACCCGATTCGGTAATTTTCATTCCTGTGATCACGACATACGGTCGAAAAGCGTTGTCAGCTTCAGGAAGGAAAATCGTTTTGAATTTTTTCGTTAGCTTCTTTTAATTGCGTTAATTTGATTTTTAATTGTTTTAAATTGATTTGAATTGTGTTAAATTGATTATTTAATTATTTATATTTTACTCTAATGTACCAGTAAGTTGTTGATTTTTTTCATTTTTTCCATTTTAATTTCTGGAGGGTATCATACGGAAGTGTTCTACGCACTATATTGAGGTAAACTCCTCTTATTATTTTACTAATATTATTATCAACGTAGAACATATTGAGTAGTACAGCTCTGACTCACACTATCTAGATAAAATGTATTACATTTACTAACAAGAATTTTTTTCACAAGAAGCATGTTTATTGTTAGCTAGCTGCACAGCACAAGCAAAACTGCAGTGAATAGAGGTGAAATGGTATTAGCATAGCTGCTGCTAGGGCAGTTTTTAAGGATTTGTGACTGCGGAGGCCAGAGTCAAATAGGGGCTCACATATTGAGGATAGGGGCCCATTTATTGGGATCATTATTATTGAGTATAGTATTACTATTGTAATATAGTAATACTGTAATATTTCCCACCCAAAATAATTACAACCGAATGCGTTGTATCTACTTTGTGCGGTGTACAATTTCAATTTAGTTATTAATGATGCAGTAAATGGAGTACCAGAAATATCCAACTGTTTCAGCATTGTTCAAAGTACATATGTGTGTTTTGGCTACAGCATCAACCATTGGGACTTGTCTCAAATTACAAGCGAATCGATATCGTATTAAAGTAATTAAATTCAACTCATTGGTCTATTCGGCTTGCATCCATAATTGCTATAAAATTGAAATTTCCTGGCATTAGATAAAATTATCATACAATCTTCAAAAAGCAATGTAAAGTCGGAAGCCATCTGGATTAAAAATAATATTGAAAATTTTGATTTCGTGTTAACCACCATACTGATAGAAAAAATCTTGTTGCGTATTAATTCAACATCAACAATTTTGCAAAGAATGAATATGGATATTGGTCAAGCTGCATTGGGCATAGAAACATCATAAAATCAAGTGAAAAATTAAGAAATGAATTTGAAAATATCATCAAGGATGCATCATCTGTTGTGCAGAAATGGGGTATAACTTGTCAATTTTGAAATGAATAGAGGCGATTTGTTAAGAAACATTTTGATGAACTGGCAGAGGACTACAGATTTGAAAATGCAGAACTGCTCTTTAAAGTTAAGATTTTTTTTATTGTGTAATTGACCTAGTGACTACCCAGCTTCACAAAAGGTTTCAAAGACTAAATACGTTTTCTGACTTGTTTGCATTTTTCTCCAATTTAATTAATCCAAATGAAGGAAAATTCCGTTATAAAAAACGCAGAGAAGGTGCAAAAAAAATTTTCAATTTACTTTTCAAAATTTTTCAATTCAATTACTACTTTGCTTAAAGTCACTAAAAAGTGAAATTGCAAAAATTAAAACTATTCGCAGATTCGCAGGACTAGCCGTAGAAAAATACTTCGATACGAGTGCTACTTTTCAGAAGTGTGCTCCTTATTGATATTATTTTTGACAATTCCGGTTAACTGTATCAACCACAGAACACTTTCTCGAAATTAAAATTAAGAATTATTTGAGCAATACCATGGGACAACATCTATCAGCACTAGCACTACTTAGTGTAGAAGCGCAAGAAGCTGAAACAATGAACGTTTCTAAATTAATTAATAATTTTGCCAATGCCAAATCTAGACATCATTTATGTAAGTCAATATATTACTCATTTAATTTTCAGAATTTATTTTTCATTTTTATATTTACAGAATTTAATATTATTTTTGTTTTTATATTGTATTGATAAAGATTTTAAATACATGTTTACCATTGTATTGTTAATTTTTTATTTTTACCAAAACAAATATTTTCAGGGGGCCCCACTTTTTCTAGTTACACCACTATATTGAATTATATTAGTTTGTAGAAATTTTTTCCTTTCACATTACAAATTTGAAAATGTTCACAAGGGTAAAACCACTCCTGTTTGATTCTATGGATATCAGTATCAACACACACAAGAAGGTCCCTGGAGAATTTAGGGGCCCAAATGCATCCAAGAATGAACATATATAGGAATAAAAATTGTGGCATGTAATTTCTAAGGTATTTCAATACTGAAAATTTTGTAGTATGAATCGTATCAGTACAAGGGTGGAGAGCAGAGATGAAGCAATTGGTATATCAGTTGTTAAAATCCTAATTTGAATAAAAGTTATGTTGGGGAGATGACCATTAAAAAAGCCTCATTGACTTATAATGGGGAGAGGGGAGGGGAGGAAATCAAAGTGGTAATATCTGAGTAAATAATCAACCAAACAAAGCAAAATTTTGTGTGTGTTGGTTTTTTCAAGATGCAGATCAAAATACAGCTGATAGATTGTCCTTTCAAAGAGCAGAGCTCACAAAAAAGTTTCTGCTAATATCCTGCATTAATGTATGTAATGCAGAACATAATTACCAATCTGAGTATTTTCAGAATGGCTAAAGAGAATACAGCAATATCCTGCATAGCACTGATAATTGGTACCGAAACCGTTCCATGTTATGTGAAACCTTGCTGATTGAGGTATAATTATAATGGGTTTTAATTGAATGTATACCAGAGAAATGGTCTCTAAACAAATTATAATAAATCTATAAACAATTTGCACTTGATACCAATTAAAAGGATTTGAAATAAAAAATATTGGAAAAATTTTATTAATGAAACGGTAACATGATGAAAAAAGCTTTATTGTTTATTTAGGTATTTCAATAATGAAGTCTGGTGAAGTTGTCTCTTCTTTTTCTCATCATACAAGTCTTTGTAGCATCGAATCCCATCTTGTAAAATTTGCTGTATCTTGATGCTATGTTCAACCTTCAGATCTCCATTCATAATTGCCTCGCAGGCCATGTCAAACCCCCCCCCCCCGCAAAGATTACTCCAATCATTCTGTTGAAAGTTCTTTTGTTGCAACTTCAGTGTTATCCACTTGTTTTCCTCTTTATCATATGCAGTTTGCTCATCAATTTCAATGAGAATTTCATCATCTAAGTCATTTGCATGTGAGTCGATGCAATCATCACATTGGCAGTGTCGAAAGTTTCGAACCCCAAGTCTTTTCTGATCTTCACAATGCCTTTGGCAATTGTCTGAACTTAGCATTAGCATTTAGCATTAGTAGAGGCATTTGATGCAAGAAAGCAAGCTTATGCAGCATCAGCCAAAAAAAAAAAAAAAAAAAAAAAACCCACTTCCACTTCACCCCTCTGTTCGTTCAAAATACCTGTCCAGCTGAGCCTTAAACTTATTTAGGCTATCAACCTCCACTACTAGGGATGGAAGTCTGTTCCACCAACCACCCGCTGGCTAAAGGCAAATTTCCGCACGTCTATCCTACATCTGTCTTTCCTCAATTTGAATTTATGCCCTCTCAGGTGATTATTCTGAGCTAGAGGAAGAATCCCATCAGTATTGAGCATGCTCAAACCATTCAAGGCTTTATACACCTCTATCAGATCACCTCGCTGGTGCCTAGTCTCCAGACACTGTAATTTGCAAAACTTAAGCCTTTCTTCGTAAGAGCACCCCTTTGTTCCATTCACTAATCTTGTTGCCCTTCTCTGTACTCGTTCCAGCAGCTCTACATCCTTCTTGAAATGAGGCCTCCAGACCTGTATACAGTACTCTAGGTGTGGCTTGACCATTGCCTTATACAAGGGAATAATCACCTCCTTATCCCTGCTGGAAAAATTCCTGTATATCATTGACAATACTCCATGAGCTACTCTTGCAGCCCGTCTGCACTGCTCAGAGAACTTCATATCTGCCTGCACAACCACCCCCAAGTCCCTTTCTTGTGGTTCAAAACCAGTGAAAACCAGCCAAATGGAGCAAAACATGTTGCCAAACAGAACACATGTTGTTGGTAGTGATTTCTAGCCAAGTTGCAGGTATATTTTCAATCGCATTCCTGATGTTATAATTTTTACAAAATGTTTGTAAAGATGATGATCCCACTCCTGTTGAAGCTTCAGTCTCTTGGAAAAAAGTTCACTGCAGATAATATGCCTTGAATGTGGTAATTACACCTTAATCCATGGGTTGTAAGAGAGACATTGTGTTAGGCGAAGAAAGCATATTTTTATATTTTCACTGAGATCAGAAATTTCAGGTGGATGGCCTGGTGCATTGTCTAAAAGCATCAAAATTTTGAACTCCATCCCTTCATCTTTGCAGCAACATTCAACCATTGGACAAAAATAATTTGTGAACTATTCTGTAAACAATTCTCTTGTAATCCATGCTTTCTTATTGGATTGCCAAATTACGGACAATGTGCTTTTTACGCAACCCTTTAGAGCTCTTGGGTTTTCTGCTCTGAACACGAGGAGAGGCTTCAATATAAAATTCCCAGATGAGTTTCCACCCAATAAAAGTATTAAATGATCTTTTGATGCTTTATATCCAGGTTGGGCCTTTTCATTTCAGCTAAAAAAGTTCGTGAGGGTATATTTTTTCAGAACAGTCCAGTTTTGTCGACGTTGAAAATTTGTTCATCCTTGTAGCCACCGTCTTCAATGATGCCTTTTAATTCACTGGGAAATCTTGCACCAGCGACCTTGTTTGCACTTTCACCTGAGATACGAACATTGTGAAGCCCAACCCAGTTTTTAAATCGGAAAAACCAAACACAACTGGCTGTAAATATTTCTTTAGTCTCCTCCTCTTCATTTTCTTCTTTTTCCTTGTGTGTGTTATAAAGGCTCATGGCTTTCGCTTGAATGATATTTTGACTCAAAGGAATTCTCTTTTCATTACAATCTTCTCTCCATATTAATAAAAGATGTTTCATATTAATCGATAGCGAACTTCTTTGCTTAGTTATCGCTTTTGTCATGTAAGATGTAGAAATTCCCTGCTCTTTAACCTGATCCTGCTTTCAAATAATCGTTCACACTGATGCTTCATTCATTCCATTTTCCTGCACGATTTTAGCATATGATGCACCACCTTCATGGCACTTGATAATATCAAGTTTTTTTCCTAATGTAAGCCATTTACATTTAGTAGCTTCACCACTTTCATTACTTTTCCTTTTTTGACTCAACGGTTCATATTTAAAGTTGTAAAATAAAGTTTGAAAAACCACCTTGTCTCGTCAGGATGTAACACTGAACACTGTTACACATTGTCCCTGAGGAGAGCTATTGGCACATGTGCATGTGAGACAATAGAGTTGACACTGCAGCATATATGTACGCGTACTTAGGCTATGACAATGCAGCATATAATTACTACATAGTTATATGTATCTAGGCTATTAGTGTAAATTTTCGACTTAAATTTAGTCAAAGTTTATTGCTTCCTCTGAAAACTAATAAAAAGTTAAGATACAAAAATATAAACAAACAGGAGCTTTTGGGGCGATGGAACATTATAGTCATAAAGCAATAAATTTTATGACTATTATGGAACCTGATACCAAAGGCCTTTTCGCAGACTTAAATTTAATCAAAAACCATATTATAGTGAAACCCGTACTGTTTGATGCCGTGCTAAGCGAGGTATTGCTGTACGTTCAAATTTATAGCAATAAAACTGTATTTAATTATCTACCAGTTGGGATACAAATCATAATTTTCATTTACTAGTAATGATTTTCTAGACTGCCAAAAATGACTCGGAGCAGCCCACAGGAATGCATGGTAGGAAAATTGTCATATTAATAAAAAATTAACTAAGAAAGTATGATATTGAAACTAGTTATGTAAAACTACAATAATCTGTCTTTCAATGAGACCGAAAAGTTAATTTTTGGTCCTTTGGATCATGATATTGAAATGTTCAAAGTTTTGAAATGGGAGGAAATCCATCATGGCTGTCCCTTTGTTTACAAACAACAGGATCAACTTGTGAATTAAGAAGATTATTAAAATAAAAATTTAGCCTTTTTTTTTTTTTTTTTGTGAAACTCTAAACATGAGGCATCAGAACCCATAGTACTTATTACTGAGTGTGGATTGAAGGTTGAGAAAAAGAAAGAAGATTATTGTTGCCAATAGACTTGAACTTCTGTAGATTGTAATTTTCAGAAAATACTTAAGAAGGAAGGTTGTTCCAGAAAACAGAAGTGGAATGAATAAATGAGGAAGAAGAAAAGTTAGTTCTGTGAGTTTGTAGTTGGACAGTAAAAGGATGTTGACGTTGTGGCACATGTTTGGACTGCTTTGAAAGAGCGAGAGAGAGAGAGAGAGAGAGAGAGAGAGAGAGAGAGAGAGAGAGAGAGAGAGAGAGAGCAGGAATTATAGAAGCACAATTTAGAAGAATAGTGCCCATGGAAGTATCTATAGAAAAGGCATTGCAACAGCACAAACAATGTCTATGAGACGGAGTGGAGAGAGAGAGAGAGAGAGAGAGAGAGAGAGAGAGAGAGAGAGAGACTCTGTTAGAGATGAGTCGTTAATTATTAAGTCCCCTCTCTTGAATGGAATCTAGTAGCCTGAGAGAGGTTTTCGGGGCACCAATCACCCCAGTTGTGGGAACAATATTCCTTGGTAGGGTGGATTTGCAATTTGTACAGAGTGAACAGCTGTTTGGAAGAAAAGTAATGCTGAGAGCCAAAGGGAAAATCCAGAGTTTTTGGAAGCTTGTTTAGAACACCTTTATGCCAAACACAATTGAAAGCCTTTGAAATGTTCAGAGCAACTGCTTGAGTTTCACTAAACTTTTACATTAAATTTAGGCACCTCTGTAGCCAGGTGGGAAGGAGCAGCAGTGCGTAGCACACGCTTCTTGATTAGACCGGGGTTCAAGCCCGTCACCACCAAATACGGAGGATGCGGGAAGGTCAGGGAATGACCACCGCATATCCCGGAGCAATTATGGCCTTAGTTGCTAATGCTCCTAAAAACCAAATAACCAACCAACCAACATTAAATTTGTCCATATATGGGTAACATAAGCAAGAATATCACCAGTGGATCAACACTGCACTGACTGAATCCATGCTAGCGGTCTTTGATCAGATGGAATGTTTCTAGTTAAAGAGTTGACAGTTAATTGATTTCTCCATTACTTTAGAGAGAGAGAGAGAGAGAGAGAGAGTAGAAGTAAATGTAATGGGATGATAATTGGATGGGAGGGATTTGTCAACCTTTTTTTTTAGGAATTGGCTGGATACGCACAAATTTCCAAGCTGAACGGAAAACACCTTTGGAATAAGAAAGTGAAAAAGACGACCACACAGAACATACCAAATTCAGGAGCACAGGTTTTGAGAACAAGTGTAGAAATGCCATCAGGACTTAGCATCGAGAAATGCCATCATCTTAGCGTCAAGATTGTTAGCTTCACGACTCAGCATCGAGAAATTCCATCATCTTAGCATCAAGATTGTTCAAAATCTTTCTGATGCCCTTTTGATGGAAGACAACAGGAGGCGCTGAATGGAGCATACTGGGAAGGGCAGTAAGTGTTTACCAAGATCTTCAATACACGAGTTGGAAGAAAAATTTGATACTAGCAGGTCAGCTTTATCTTTGGGTGAAGTGGTAATAGAACCATAAGGGTTTGACAGAGGTGGAAACAGAGATGGGCAAAAGTTGCAGCCAATAGCTTTGGCAGGAGACCAGAATGGTTGATTACCATTTGGACAAGAAGCAAGTTTTCTACTCTTAGCCTGTTCAGAATCTAGCTTGGACTGATTGATAATTGCTTTACAGTTGCGTGCTTTGGCATAGGCAGAAAATGAACCTGGAGATTTGGATGCAAGCTAATTGTGATATGCAACATTCTTCTCTTGAACAGCCTTAGCATAATTATTGGAAAACTAAGGTTTAGATAAAGGATGACATTTTAAGGTGACGTGTGGAAATAAGGATTTCATCCCTACAAGAAAAAAGTTCACTAACATGATCTGAGAAAACGTTAATAGCAGAAGATTGGAAACAGCATTCTGACCAAGGTAAAGAAGAATAGAAATCTTGCATATCATCCCATTTTGCATTCTTGTAATGCCAAACAACACAAGGTTGAAAATGACTCCATTGGAGAAGAGACCATCACTAAGTTGTGATCTGAAATGCTACAGAGGACCATTCACCTTGACTGTGTACTTAAAGGGTTGTTTATGAGAAAACAATCAAGCATTTTGGCTGCGTGGTTAGGACGGTCTGGCATTCTGATTTGTAAACAACCTGTGTGATTGATTTGAAAACAATCTGGCATTCTGATTTGTAAACAACCCTCAGTATCCCATCTTTTAGCCAGCCTGCAATCCAACATTGGATCATACCAATAACTGCATCTTTTTCCAGTTTATACAGCAGTCTTACATGAGGAACCGTATAAAAAGTCTTACTAAAATCCATATGCATAATGTCATTTTTAATTGCAAAAAGCCTCAGCATCTCGACCAGCTGGTTCCGTGTAACTATAAAACAGAAGCCAGCTGGAGTTGGGAACATTAAAATCAACAAGGAAAATTACCTCACTGTTAGGAAACTTGGGCTGGAGAAAGGCAAGTTTCAAAGAGAGGAAGTGAAAGATTTCCAAGTATTTAGTAGATTTGGGAGAACAATAGAAGCAACTGATGAAATTGACAGACATTGTAATAGAAAGTTTTTGAGCCAGAGAAGATTGAAAAGAGGAGATTCCAGATTACTAAGTTTTGGCATGGAATATTAGAATGGACATTTGCACAAGTACCACCTTTGAAATGAAAGGAATAATACAGCAAATAATTCGGACAACCGAGATGAGCACTGGTTGAATCAACCAATAACTGGGATTGTGTTAGAAAAAGTACATTGGTTTGGCAAACTGTAAGTGATAATAGTCATCCATTTGCTCTGGAGACAAAACATGGGTATCACCACTTCATGCTGCCATATACAAAGTGGTAGTATTGCACCAGTTGATGAGAGTCATCTACTACCTAGCGTTAGTATTGTATTACTATTGGATTGATATTATATTATTATTAATAGTGGTACCAGTTAGTATTATACTAGTAGTTCTGGTCTTGGCGTATTATAGCCTTAGTAGCTAATGCGCCAATAAAAACAAAACCAACCAACCAACTAGTAGTCCCATGCATGGGGATACTGAAAACTTTGCTATAGAGAGCTGAAGAATATACCCAGATCCTTCTAAAACTCAGCCTTGTCTTATATCTCGCAAAAAGGATTCTTCTGCTCCTGTGCTCATCTTTGGTGACACTCCGATTTCTAGGCAAAATGATATATCTCTTTTGGGGATTATTCTAACTTCTAATCTCTCTTGGAACAAGCACATAACAAATATTGCTTCATCTGCATCTAAGAAACTTGGTTTTCTCTTTCACTCTCAGCGTTACTTTTCTTCGAAACAGCTGTTCACTCTGTACAAATCGCAAATCTGCCCTACCATGGAATATTGTTCCCACATCTGGGGCAGTGCTCCAAAAACCTCTCTCAGGCTTCTAGTTTCCATTCAGAAGAGTGCAGTTAGGTTAATTAATGACTCCTCTCTAACAGTCTCTCCACTCTCTGTCTCATAGATGTACTGTATCTGCTGCATGCCTTTTCTACAGATACTTCCATGGGCACTGTTCTTCTGAATTGGCTTCTATAATTCCCGCTCTCTCTTTCAAAACAGTCCGAACATGTGCCGCCACCAGCCAACATTCATTTACTGTCCAACTTCAAACTCACAGAACCAAATTTTCATCTTCCTCATTTATTCATTCAACTGCTGTTTTCTGGAACAACCTTCCTTCGCACTTTTTTCCTCTAAATTTCAGTCTATAGAAGTTCAAGTCTGATGTCAACAAACTACTAAATAAAACTACTATCTTCTTTCATCTTCTCAACCTCCAACCCAAGCATGATACTAAGTACAATAGGTTCTAATACCTCTCGTTTGGGGGGTTTCATAAAAAAAAATTATTTTAGTTTAGATTTTCCACAAGAAGAAGATAGAAGAAAAGTAAAAATTTTTGCAGATTATGCTTGCTGAATTATAATTCTTCAGTTTGAGGCCACCTTGGGATGGTGTTGGCATCCCTTGGTGATCATTGTCCTGGTCTCCTCATGATTTCTCAGTGCTATAAAGCCATATACTTGGTTCACAGTTTCATAAGTTCTTTGCTTATGTTGAAATTATTTTATCTAGTTGAGTATTTTCCACAAGGAAATGTAATTTTTTTTGAAGATTATGTTTGCAGAATTTTTTTTCTTTAGTTTATGGAAAAAAAATAAAAATCATTCGGTGTGTGTAAAACCTTTCAGTGATGCATCTTCAGTAGTTATTAATTTCCTTCATTGCCCACATTAGTAAAAATGCATGCAAAATATTCACTGAGGTTTGGATTACTCATGGTCTCTAAAAAAGAATTGATACTCTATCAGTTGGTGATCTCTTATACATAGTTTATTTCATGCTTTGAAAATTTCAACATTATGCAGTACTTTAAATCTTAACTTTCAAAGCTGAAACTGCATTTATGTCGTTTTAAATTAAATGAAATTTGCACTGTGTTTTTCATATATTTTATTGGCATGATTAATCTATTTCCCTCTCCAATTTTCTGTAGGATCTTATTCTTACCAATCATGTTTTTTTTTTTTTTTAAATCCTGTATTTGGGAAGGGATTCCTGTACCCTGGTTCTGTTGTTCTATTCTGCCTATATTTATTGTATAGAATACTCCACATTTCCCTCACAGTAGACTCCAAGAATAACTACTTGCTCTGGAATGAGCTTATCCTGTTGTTGCCAGTCTCACCCTGCAACCAGATGCACAAATGATTTTAGGAACATTGAGGTAGGCAACTGAGTACTTGAAGAGTTCTCTGCTTTAATTTGTTTGTGGCAAACAGCCCTTTTCTTCAAGCAATTAAATTCATCTAACAAAACTCTAAATTTCTGCTTAATTTCTTCACCTTAGCATGCGCGTGCACGCACACACACACGCACCCACGCGCGGTGTTATGCTCAGCTACAGTAAGGTCTCCACATGTACCACACACTGAGTACATGCAATATCCATAAAAAAGTACCTAAATACTTTTTTATAGTTATTTTAATGCATTTAACTTGTGTATTTTATTTGATTTTAATTTTTAGCCTGTTGTTTTTACATTTTATATGATTTTAAACTATAGTCATTATATTTATATATAAAAATTATTATATTCTTAATTTGTCTAATTGCTGTTACAAATTCAGGATTTAATGTTGGCAGTATATCTGGACACTTAGATTTATTTGGAAGTAGTCTGTATTACAATTAGAAATTAGTGTATGCAGTGTACTTTACTTTTCCAATAAGCATATCATTATATACTTAACTCTTAACATTTAAGAAGGAAAGGTATTACATTTAAGGACGGCAAGTTTATTGAGTGTTGTTGTGATCTTTAGTTGTAATTATGATTTAATTTTTAGTTGAAGTTAACAATATTTTTAATCTCCTTTAGGTGATAGCAAATGCTACAGACAATCTATCAATGCAAGTAGAACTATTTAAGAGGACTGAAGCTCATGAATTAGTGTCTGTTAACCAAACTCTAGCTCTAGATAAAAAATTATTCAGGTATTCTTTCTTCTTTTAATTATATATAAAATTTTGTCTTCTTTTGTTTGATATAAACATTTATGTAAAAGAAATGACAAACTACACCTTACTTGCAGCCAAATCCTTAGCTTACTTTGTTATATCAACCTTGACCATTTACTTTCTTTCCAAGTCCAAAATACATAATGTATAGAAACAGTTAAGCAGATCAATATTTGCCTATCCATTGTTTGGATTATTTCCTATCCAAAAAATCGCTAAATAAACCTCTCGTTTCTCATCACATTCTGTAGAATGCTACTAGTTCTCCAGAGATCACGAAGAAGGCTACAATCTAATAACCATTTAGTTGAAACTTTTGATTATAATAATGCCCTTGCATTCTTGTAACTCTTACCTTTGGTGAAACGAACACTAAATTGCCCCACATGTTTTTCCATTTAGCTCTGAAGGTCATCTCACAATGGGTCTTCATGAATATTCTCAGCAGAGGAAATCATGCAAGAATTAAGTGACCAGCAGATGATCCAAAAAGAAATCTTTTCTGATGAAAAAGGATGACATTATAGTTTGTCACAGCATCACTCTCATGTTTAACAATCCTACCTATCTCTGTGAAAACTGGTTACAAGGACTTGTAGTAGATGTCCTTATATTCCAAACCTATTAAGCTGTTATTGTTTTCAGAAATATGGATACACTCAAAAAAGGTACTGTGACAACCTAGATTGCATAAACTGGAGACCTGCACATCATGAGAAATCTTTATTTGTTGTATTTTTGAAAATAAAAAGAAGCAGATCTGGCCCATCATAGCCATTGGCTACGGGTTTTACATAGAGATGGTTTAATTATACTACAACTAATTGTCAGTTGCTCACATCTACGAAATGGCCAAGGTGGATAATTTAAGGACAGTTTAAAATTTAAGACACAAAAATAATGAAACTCAAGAATATGTCACCAGTATGTGAAATCTTGGTTATTGTAAATAAATAAATATGAGCTTTTGATCAAGTCAGCTAATGCCAATTTAATTAGTCTT
Source organism: Mastigoproctus giganteus (assembly GCF_048544385.1). NCBI lineage: Eukaryota > Metazoa > Arthropoda > Arachnida > Uropygi > Thelyphonidae > Mastigoproctus > Mastigoproctus giganteus. Next base: position 80,731,716 of record NC_143580.1, read on the forward strand.
ACTGACACACAGACAGTGCTACTCGCAGATTCAAGAAGAATTTCATTTTGGTGAATATTGTTCAGGAGAGATGGGGAGGGACAGAGGAGAAAGGGAATGGTGCTTGTCATTAAAAAAAAAACTGCCCAAAGATGACAATTATATTCCCTGAGTCAGATGTGATGTAGATATTGAGTTAAATGTGGTGTGAAGTGACTTGCAGTAAAGGGAAGATGATAGTTGATCTATTAAGAAGCCAAATGATGAAGAGTATGACAAAAATATCTTTAGGAACATTGAATGGGCTAGTAAGTACAACTGTCTCTTTATGGGTGATTTCAACCTACTTATAGACTAGAATATGTGAGCCAGAAATATTATATGGTAACAGCTTTTTGAACAAACTGGATGGCTGCTACTTTGTCCAAGAGAGTGCAAGGTGCATTAATGCCCTCAATTTTGTTCTAACAAAGGATGCCTAACTATATTAAAAAATTAAAATTGGGGGGCCTAATAGCAGGCAGTGACCACAGTCCCATAAAATGTGTTGCATCTAAAGAAACTTATATGGGAAAGGCAAGAGCCTCACTTTCAAGAGAGCGGACTATAATCGATTGAGATATTTCTAGTGCTCTATTAACTGGAGAGACTACTGTAAGCTGTTAGATTTTTTTTTTTTTTTTTATGAAAACACACAAACATGAGAGGTATTAGAACCTATAGTACTTGGTACCATGCTTGGGTTGGAGATTGAGAAGATTAAAGAAGATATTTGTTGACATTAGATTTGAACTTCTATAGAATGAAATTTACAGGAAAAACATATGAAGGAAGGTTGTTCCAGAAAACAGCAGTTGAATGAGTAAACAAGGAAGATGAAAAGTTGGTTCTGTGAATTTGAAGTTCGACAGTAAATGGATGTTGGCTGGTGGCGGCATGTGTTTGGACTGTTTTAAAAGAGAGAGCGGGAATAATAAGAAGCCAATTCAGAAGAACAGTGCCCATGGAAGTATCTGTAGAAAAGGAATGCAGCAGAAACAGTACATCTATGAGACAGAGAGTGGAGAGACTCTGTTAGAGAGGAGTCATTAATTAACCTAACTGCACTCTTCTGAATGGAAACTAGAAGCCTGAGAGAGGTTTTGGGAGCACTGCCCCAGATGTGGGAACAGTATTCCATGATGGGGCAGATTTGCGATTTGTACTGAGTGAACAGCTGTTTCAAAGAAAAGTAATGCTGAGAGCGAAAGAGAAAACCAAGTTTCTTAGATGCAGATGAAGCAATATTTGTAATGTGCTTGTTCTAAGAGAGATTAGAAGTTAGAATAATCCCTAAAAGAGATATATCATTTTGCCTAGAAATCGGAGTGTCACCAAAGATGAGCAAAGGGGCAGAAGAATCCTTTTTGCGAGATCTAAGACATGGCTGAGTTTTAGAAGGATTGAAATCAACTAAGTAAACTTAGTTGATTTCAATCTTTTCACCCCACTGGAGAATTACCTGGAGCTCGTCATTTAAAGAATTGATAGCAGATATTCGAGAAGTTGAAGCTGATTGAGCAGTGCAAGGTTTCTCAAAATGGAAAGTGGAATGCAATGTGCTATCATCAGCAAAACTATAGATAGGATTTCCAGTCAATGGAAGAAGGTCATTAATACACAAGAGGAAAAGAGTGGGGGAAAGAACTGAACCTTGGGGGACATCGGCATTAGTGGAGAAGTTAGAAGACAGAGAGCCATCTACCATCACCCTCAGTGAGTGATCAGAGAGAAAACTGGATAACCAATTACAAAAAACAGTTGGCAAACGATAAGATGGAAACTTGTTTAGAAGACCTTTATGCCAAATACGATCAAAAGCCTTTGAGATGTCAAGAACAACTGCTTGTGTTTTGCAATGGGACGATAATTGAATGGGAGGGATCTGTCACCCTTTTGGCCAACTGGCTGGTTATACGCAAATTTCCAAGCAGAAGGAAAAACACCTTTGGAATAAGAAAGTGAAAAAATGTGGCAAAGAACAGGAGTAAGTTCAGGAGCACAGGTTTTGAGAACAAGTGGAGAAGTACCATCAGGACCTGGAGCTTTCTTAGCATCAAGATTCGTCAAAATCTTTCTCACATCCTTTTGATGGAAGACTACAGGAGGCATTGAATGGAGCGTGCTGGGAATGGTGGGAGGTGTTTTACCAAGATCATTAATACATGAGTTGGAAGAAAAATGGGATGCTAGCAGGTCAGCTTTATCCTTGGCCGAAGTGACAACAAAACCATCTGGTTTGGACAGAGGTGGGAGCAGAGATGGGCAAAAGTTGCAGCCAATAGCTTTGGCAAGACACCAGAATGCTCAGCTACCATTAGGGCAAGAAGCAAGATTTCTATGCTTAGACTGTTCAAAATCTAGTTTGGACTGATTAATGACTGCTTTACTATTGTTGCGAGCTTTGGTGTAGGCAGAAAATGAAACTGAAGAATTGGAAACAAGCCAATTACGATATGCATCATTCTTCTCTTGAACAGCCTTGGCACATTTATTGGAACCATCACGCCATCACTGCAGGCCTCAGCAGGCCACTGCTGAGGCCTGCAGTGATGGTGGAGAGAAGATCCAGAAACAGTTCAGTAGAATTCAGCAGATGGAGTTGTAACTCAGCAGCAGACATGTAGATTTGTAGTGCAGGTAACTTTTTCAGCTAGGATCTATGGGGGAAATGGAAGCCAGAAGAGGAATCACTGGAGTCTTGAGAAAGCACAATCTGTTTAAATATTTTTAAATATTTCCTTTGATGTCAGAAAAGAAGAATTTGTTCCCAGGAGAAAATGGAGTGCAAGAGATAAGAGGCTCATGAAGATCATTACAATATGCATCATTCTTCTCTTGAACAGCCTCTGTTGAAGGAGAGGTGTTTTTTTTTTTTTTTTTTTAAACATATTTAGCCGATTTATTAACCAATTGTTATATCAAATTATTTTCTATAAGTGGCTAGTCAGGATCCTTAGTTTATTCTGAATTGAGACAGCGAGATTTGGAAGTTAATCGATACTTAAGTGTCCGTAGATTTACCGTTCGTAAATTGCCGCCATTGTTATGCGATACAAAATATCTCGAACTAGATAGCATAAGCTTAGTATAGTATAGTACATAATATTGTCAATTAATCAGTAAATCTATTAATCTTGTTGAACTTCATTGTCAATTAAATTATACTTTTAGCTATATACATATAACGACTTAGATTACGTAACAAATAAAAAGCAAAAATAAGTAAATAATACTTAACTTGATACGGAAGTTATATAAAGGGATTTCGTAGATAACACTCGATACTGAAACATAAATATAGCATTATAACTGTGTTGGGATACAAGTTTAGGGTTTTAATTTTGTACTGAAATTGAAATTTTATTGAAATTAAATCGAAATCATGACTCAGACCAGAGCAGCAAAGCAAAAGGCTCAAGCTAATGGGAGTGCTGTGGCTCAGGGGAGAACTGAGGGGGGGGGGGGCAGTTGCCCTCTGAATCACAGCCTTTTAAAATGCACTACTTGCTTGATGTTTGTGGAGCAATCAGGTACGGGACATGATACTGCCATAGGGGATGTCATTGTGTGTGCACGGTGTAAGGAAATCGGCCGACGACTCAGCGTTGTTATGGGCCTATATGAGAGCTGTAAGGACAGGGTGGATGCCCTTGAAGGATTAAAAGTGAGGGGGCCCATCAAGCTCTCAGCTGCCCACACCAATGCCAGAGCCTGCACTTGGTCATCACGCAACACAGCGGCAACCCCCAAGGCAGAATGCGCTGGTCTCACAGGAACTAGTAGTTGTTGGTGACCCTATTGTCAGGGAAACGGGGAACATGGTTTGTAAAAAGGATAGGTAGAACAGGACCAGGATATGTCTGCCAGGGGCAAAGGTTGATGACGTTGTAGAGAGGATATCATCTTTTAAGGGCACAAAAGGTGATATAGTTGTACACGTTGGCACTAATGATATTAAGAGTAGGAGACCGGCGGAATTACTTAACAAGTACAGGTCACTGTTGAAAAAAAGCCGTGAATTAGGGTTGAATTTGAAAGTGTCTGCAATTCTGCCTAGACACGATAGGAGGGAGTATATGATGAGAGCCCTGTCGATCAATTCGGCCCTGGAAAGATTGTGCAAGGCTCAAGGGGTAGATTTTTTTCAGCCTGGTCTGTACTTGTTAACAGGAGAGATTGCTTCTACAGGGATGGGATAAACTTAAATAGAAAGGGTGCAAGAATGTTTACTGATGCTATCGAGGCAGTGTTAGGTGGGTCGGAAAACTGATAGATTGCGAGGATACAAGGACTGATAGATTAACAGTAGCCACTGGCAGAGGTGAAAGTGATTCTTGCACTGCTTCTATTGGAATGAGCAGCAGCCTGGAAAATAAGATGCAGGATATTTCAGAGACTGCTGGGAGTCATTGCGGTACAAGTAAACACATGGGTTGTGTTAGAGTAGCTAAGAAAAAGAACAGGTGCATGTATACTTGCGTGTACACCAATGCTAGGAGTTTGATAAATAAATTTGATGAATTTGAGGTATTGCTCAAAGCATCAAAAGCAGATATTGTTGGGATATCAGTGACGTGGTGTCACACAGATATAAGTAATGCAGAAGTGGAATTTGGGGAGTAAGTCTACAGAAAGGATAGACAGGATAGGAATGGAGGAGGGGTTATGCTATTAATTAAGAAACACATAAAATTCAAGGAAGTGAAGCCAGTCGACATCGCTGGACAGTGCAGTGTCGAGTCAGTTTGGTGTGACATAAGCATTGGGAGATCAAAATTGAGAGTAGGAGTGTGCTATAGGCCTAATGACTCTGATGAGTATAATAAGAAACTGTACAGGGAAATAAGAGTGGGCCAGTAAATCAGAGAGTCTTATAATGGGGGATTTTAATTTTGCAGATATTGACTGGAATTTGTGGGTTGGTCACTCACACACTAGCAAGGCTTTTGTGGATTTATTGGATGATTGTTTTCTAAATCAGCATGTTTGGGAGGCAACTAGAGGGAGCAATACTCTTGATTTGATTATCAGTAGTGATTCTTCATGCATTAAGAATCTGCAGATACAGGAACCACTAGGTGGCAGTGATCACAGTGTGCTGAAGTGGGATTTACTCAAAGAGGTAACTACCATCAGGGGTAAAGGGAAGGGTTATTGCTTTTGTAAAGGCGACTCAAGGTTCAGGCCTAAGTGGATGTCAGATGAACTAATGAGACATATGGCAGAGAAGAAAAATGCATGGGATACCTATAAATTAACACGTGACACAGAAGCCTATGATAGATATAAGTTGATCTGTAACCAAGTTACAAAGGAGGTTAGGCAAGCGAAGGCAGATTACGAGAAATCTTTGTCAAGGGATGCAAAGAAAAACAGCAAGGAGTTTACTTATGTAAACTCTAGAAGGAATCAGATTGGTCCACTTGATATCGATGGTTCAACTGTTCATGATCCTGCTCAGGTAGCTAACAAACTAAATCAATATTTTGCATCTACATTCATACATGAGGAGTTATTCAGGAAAGGGAATGCCATAGATGAAGTAAACACTGGCAGTGAGCTAGATGATCTTGTAATAATTGAGAGTAAAGTGGAGGAGAAATTGTTGAAGATAAATACAAGAAAGGCCCCTGGAGTGGATGGGATCTCTCCAGTTGTATTAAAGGATGCGGCAAAGGAAGAAATTAAAGGAGGCCCTGGTTAAAGAAACACTGCAGGATCATCTTGACAAGAATTCAGTTATACCTCAGACACAACATGGTTTTGTCAAGGGAAGGTCTTCCCTGACCAATTTGATTGGATACTATGATGTAGTCACAAATGAATTGGATGCAGGGAATAACTTTGATATTATATATTTGTATCTTAGAAAGGCTTTTGATACTGTTGCACATGGAAGACTGATGCACAAATTGGAGCAGTGTGGCATTGGTGGCAAATTGTTGCTATGGATAAAGGGATGGTTGAGTGGCAGAAGACAGAGAGTGGTAATCAATGGACACTGCTCATCATGGACTAATGTTATTAGTGGAATCCCTCAGGGTTCAGTGTTGGGTCCATTGTTGTTTTCTGTATTTATAAATAATATTGATGATGGTATATCAAGCTTAAAATACAAGTTTGTAGACCACACAAAGGTTGGCAGGGTTGTTAAGGACACTACTGACGCTATGCTGCTGCAACAGGATCTGGAAAGGTTGAGCAGATGGGCTAAGAGGTGGCAAATGAAGTTTAACATTGACAAATGTAAAGTACTGCATATGGGAAACAGGAACCCCAGAGCAACGTATCAACTCTGTGTTACTACACTGACAGTGGTAGAGAATGAAAAGGACCTGGGGGTAATTGTGCAGGCGGATATGAAGTTCTCTGAGCAGTGCAGATGGGCTGCAAGAGTAGCTCATGGTGTCTTATCAATGATATACAGGAATTTTTCTAGCAGGGATAAGGAGGTGATTATTCCCTTGTATAAGGCAATGGTCAGGCTGCACCTTGAGTACTGTATTCAGGTCTGGAGGCCTCATTTCAAGAAGGATGTAGAGCTGCTGGAACGAGTACAGAGAAGGGCAACAAGGTTAGTGAATGGAATGAAGGGTTGATCTTACAAAGAAAGGCTTAAGTTTTGTAAATTACAGTTTCTGGAGACTAGGCACCAGCGAGGTGATCTGATAGAGGTGTACAAAGCCTTGAATGGCTTGAGCATGCTCAATGCTGATGGGATACTGCCTCTTGCTCAGAATAATCACCTGAGAGCGCATAAATCCAAATTGAGGAAAGACGGATGTAGGATAGATGGGCGGAAATTTGCCTTTAGCCAGCTGGTAGTTGGTTGGTGGAACAGACTTCCATCCCTTGTTGTAGAAGTTGATAGCCTAAATAAATTTAAGGCTCAGCTGGACAGGTATTTCAAATGAATGGAGAGGTGAAGTGGAAGGGTTTTTGTTTTTTTTTGTTTTTTTGGCTGATGCTGCATAAGCTTGCTTTCTTGCATCATATGCCTCTACTAATGCTAATGCTAAAGTACTGGACCACCACTCCTGCAAAAATTGGACAATGTGGTCCCAGCAGCTTTTCTTTTCAATTTTTTGATTAAAAAAAAAAAAAAGGAATTTTTCTTGATTAACAAAGATGGAAACAAAATCCGCAGAAGGTTATCTGGAAGAAGACTGCCATTCGTGACCTGAAGCACAGTAGTTTAAACTGTACAAATGTTTGGTTTTTGATTAAAATAGATGATAATTGTTTCTTAAGATAGACCCAATGTACCTTTTTAATGTACCAGAACCAGATGCCAGTACTGTAGGTACAGAGAGGGAGAAACACAACTTATTATAAGAGATGGAGTGTAGGATGATTCACACCCCAAGATTGGTTAGAGAGGCAGACAGTCGTAAATGTGTATTTTGTGTCACCGAACCTAAAATGGGTGCTTTCAAGCACCTTCACTTAAGCTAAAAAAATTTATATATAAATCTCTGTATTTAAAAAAGATGCTTTCTATTTCTCAATTTTCTGAAATATTCTACAAAAATCCATGCCAGTCTTCGCTATAAAATTCTTTTTTTCACACGACGCCTCAGATTCTACGAAATAGCATAGGATCATATAATAATGTCATAGAATTTGGTAGTCTACAGTGAACCACAGAACTTGACTTCAACAGAAAACATGCAAACAACTGCCAGATAGATTTACCTTTGTCCTACAAGGACCTCTGTAAATGTGCTTATTAATTAAGCCTACATATTAGGCTCATAATTTTCTGTAAGAGATACTCTCCAACCTTCTTGGAGAGAAAAACGAAAGCGGCTTTATAAGTTGTTTTGTTTCCACTGCATTCATGACGTATGATGTGAACTTGATAGTTAAAAAGCACTGTTATCAATGTTTCTCTTGGAAATGTTAAATTTTATTTATACCGTCAAAATGTTTGACTTCGACCACCAGTCAAACATTGACCATTAAATGATGATAGATTTTTTTTTCAAAGTAGTCACATTATGAGCAATTTTTAGTACAAAATCTCAATTTTAGTTAGAATACTTGTTTTACATGCCTCTGGTGCCAGTAACTTGTTATAAAAGTGACGTTTAATTTGTTAAATTCGTAAAACAAAAAGCTGGTACTTTGGCGCCGAAATAGTTTGTAAATTTCTTGTTAACAAAATTTAGAGCCCTTTTAAATTGCATTTGTTGATTTTGGTAAGTTATGTAAACATTTATTTAGTGAATACATGGAAAATTTTTGCAAATTTATAAAGTTTTACAAAAGTATTCTTAAAAATTTAGAGATAGTTTTCGTGCCAATAAGTATAACTTTGCCTAACATATGTATTACTTTGGCCACCCAGTTAGCTATACACACACAAATTTTAACTTTGACTACAAATTTTTTTAGACTAATATTTCTATTTTTCTATCAAGCAGTCGTTTTTCTCTTGATCAGTCAAAGTAAAAATCATAGGGGTCAAAGTTAGTCTCATATAATTTTAACTTTGACCATTCAGTTTTTTGTAATAGCTCAAAACAAACTGAACAAAGGCAATCAAAAACATGGGCAATCAAATCATTTTTTATAGCCCCTAAAATTTAATTTATGCTTTCTTTTGTTAGTGATTGGAGGAAAATAATATTTTGTGATGTTTTTATCTCAAAAATGGTCAAATGGTCAATGGACACTTTGACACTATTCTTAAAATTTTTTCTTGTTAATTATTCTTAATTTGATATTTATTTAGTAAGAAAAATTTTTACAATTATTATTACGATAGTGTCGCTACAGAACGAGGATACTGCCCCATGCAATTCTCAGTTTCTGGTTTTAACAGATTAGAACAGGTTTCTGCCAGGTTTTTCTCAGTTGTGCTGTTGCAATAGATACCGTATATGTATTGTGCTGCCTTTAAAAGTGATGAAAGTGTTATAGTAAAATCTTTTGATTTTGTGTGAAAATGCTTAAATGTATTTTCTTTTAACAGATTTAACTAAAGTTACTAAAGCTTTTCAAAATAGATAAGTTTTTAAAAAGAAACCAAAATGAACATGATGTGGTAAAAATGATCCATTAACACTACCTTCATAGTCATCTGATTTATACCTACATGTTTCAAAATGCAAAGAAACAAAAAATTAAAAAGTATGCATTTCAGTTCTCTTGGGAATATGGTTATTTGGTAATAGATAATAGTAGTGGAACTGGTGTAATTTGCTTATTATGTCACACACGCTTGACTGGCTATCGAATTTCAGATTGTGAAAGACATTACCAAACATGTCATAGGAATTTTCACGAAGCTTTTCCCAAATTTAGTGATATTAGAAAAGCTGTACTTCAAGAAGAAAAAAAGAAACTTGAAAGACAGAAAAATATTTTAAATTTAGGTCAAGCTAATGGTAGTAAAGTGTTAGCTAATGAAGTTTGATTTATTTTATCGAATATAATTGCAAAGAATTCATTGCCTTACACTAATGGTGAAATGATAAAAAATCGTGTAGTACTTGCTTAGCATCTTACCAGAAAAACTGAAAACTATCTTGATTAGCTCTGCCAAAAATATTCCATTGAGTAATGATACAGTTTCAAATAGAGTTCATAAAATGGCATATATAATATTCAATGAATTATTAGGTAGAATTGAAAGTTGTGTATTTTTTTCACTGGCACTTGATGAGTCGACTGATGTTATGGGCATATTACAACTAATGTGCTTTGTTCATTTGATTCAACATGATGGCATCTGTGAAGAAGATTTTTTGGCTATTTTGCTGCTTACTGGTCATACAACTGGAAAAGATGTATATGACACACTTATGAAATTCCTCACAGTGCACAAAATTGATCTGAGTAAACTTGTATCAATTGTTACTAATAGTGCACCTTCCATGATAGGTAAAAAAACAAAGGCCTTATTGCTTATCTTAATAGACATGAAAGGATACCTAATTTTGTGCATTAACACTGTTTGATTTATACAAATATAGAGGCCTTGCGTTCATGAATGAAAGATCAAAAAGAAATTATAGGATGTCTTGAAGCCATTGTTAAAGTCACCAACCATTGCTAAATTCCTAAATAAATGACTCCTAAAATATTTTTGGAAGATCTTCAAGCACCGCATCTGATCTTATTACACATTTAACCCCAGGGGCTCACATCTGGTGAGTATGGGCTTGGCAAACCCAGGGTCCTGAGCTGGATATCATCATTTTTCTCTTTCCTTTCTCTCTCTCTCTCTCTCTCTGTCATGGTAATTTTTGAATTTTTTTTTTTTTCTTTTTTTTTTTGCTGGTGCAGCATAAGCCTCAGGCTTCCTTGCACCATATGGCTAATAATAATAATATGTCCGTTGGCTCAATAACTAAAAAGAATTAGTGCTTGATTTTAATGAAATTTGAAATGGCATGACAAATATTTTTAAAGGCTCTAATATAAAATTTCATGAAAATCTGTATACTGGGAGTTGAGTTGTTACTCACAGATGGATGTGACAAAGATATGCATATAAAAAATGAATTAAGTATTATTACTGGCCAACTAGCTTTCTTGCCCTCTTTTCTTTCAAAAGTTTACATCGGATGTGATGCTAGGTTAACAAGAAAATAATGAAATTACCATTGTGTCAATAATAATTTCACTAAATAAAATGGCACTGTTTATTCATGCCCAGTGTTAAGATAAATACATAATTGTTAAAAGTATTTAAAGTGTTTACCAACTCAAAGCTTAATATTAATGACTTCTGCTAAACCTCAAGTTTGCCAAAAGTTAGTAAAGATTGAGCTTTGAATTTGTAAATTGAATCTTGGGGTGTCAGAAATTGAATTTTAGATACCATTATTCATTAGATTGAATATTCATAAATCAGTAGATCACATTTTTTGGTCCCTGATCACCAAATATGCACTTCTGTCTCTTATTTCTAAAAGAAATTGAAATACACTGTGGGGGGGCGGGGTAACTATCTTATATATATTTTTATATTACCTTTTATTTTGTTATTATTTGTTATTTATATTCCCCACTTTGCATCTGACTTGTTTGTTCTCAGAAGATTACCTGACTCGTAGGGGACCTTAATTATTTTAAGTATTTCTCCACAGGATTGGCTGAGTTTCGGAATGACAGACTCCAACACATGAATGTAAAATAAAACAATGTTTATTAACATATCATACAGAAATTAGCAATAGTATTTGGTCAAACTATATTTGGCTGGTAACTTGTTAATTCATTAACCTTTATATGTGTAAATATCTTGTTCAAACTCAATTGTTTCATCATCTGATATCCTATTCTAATACACATTATTATTCATTATGTCATGGTGTCTCTTCATGTTCTTTACAGGGACTTCAATAGGTCGTGTCATACACTTTACATAGATTCTTCCCACTCTTCTCCTGAACAGTCTGTATAATAAACCAACAACTACCCGCCAATGAACTGGCTCACAAAAACCTTCAGAGTTCGTGTCCCAATTTGTAAAAAAATTTTGAATTTATTCAATTGGACACCCTTTCTGCATTCAGGTCAACAGGAAATATTAATCAATTCAATTTAACGTTATCCTTCAGAACAGTTAATCCTCTATACCTTTATATATAACTTATTAATTAGCCCCTACTCAAATCAGAAATACTCTCCACAAATCAACTCATAATAAATTGAAATTTCAACCTTCAATTTCATACATATTATAAAAACCTTTCCCAACTTTAAACAATTCTTAGTTATCTATTATACCCTCTCCTTCCAGCAAGCATTAATATGAGGAGCTTCACTTCAGATTATAGGCTACGTCCGTCTTAAATACCTAACACTTTTATTCATATATTCATTACTTAAACCTCCCTCCTTAACCATATATGTCTAGTTATCTTAAAGTCCTCTCCTTAATAAATTAAGTACACCTATGTTGGTAAACTCTCTAGCACTTACGTGTTAGGCCTGGAACTTCCCTCTCTGCTCGGCTTCCTTTCATATCGGTCATTCAGGTACTGGAATGCGGGGGCGCTCATTTGGGGATCTCGGTGATTTATGGTGTCTCCCTACCGGATACTGCACGGCTGGGATCAATCAGTGTCGCATACTCTTTACCGGTCAGCATTTCTTCTTCCGTGGATAGAGGGGTTTTCGAGTAGGTCAATGGTTCGACCACTCATTCGACTGGCTTCGCCTATATAATTCTCAGGGTGTGATTCTTCCTTCTTCCTCACTACGGCTTCCATGTTTACAGGTGAACATTCCTACTGGCTGTCGGGATATGCAGAATTTCTATCACTGCTTCCATCTACCTCAGGTCTGCAGCTATCACCCAAATTAGACTACTGCTCTGCTTAGTATCGTTCTCCAACTCCTTCAAATCATCCTCCAGACCGCTCTGTGAACTTCTTCCGATTCTCACGAAAAACTTCTTCCGAATCCCCCGAAACTTCTTCCGAATGCCACGAAAGCTTCTCCCTGAATGTCACGAAAACTTCTTCCTAATCTCCCTCTCAAAATTCGCTCCACTTTCTTCCTGGCCAATAGGAGATCTGCGCATCCCTTTTCCTGTGCTCTCATTTGTCTCCTCTCATCTTCCGTGGGCGGGTCTTCTTCCCAACTTCCGTGGCCTAGAATATACGAGAACCATCTAGAACGAGAGGCGGAAGTTCAGGTTAACTGAGAAACGTCACAGCTCTTCCCGTGACCTCACGCGCGCACACCTGGTGACGTCGCCCACCTCTACTAGCGTTCCACCGTGAAATTTCTAAGAGAGCCAACTTAAGTGCTCTTGGCCCTTACTATGGTGCATCTGCCTCTGTCTTAATGGGGATTTGTCACGGTTATTTACTTTTACTGACTCGTCAAAGAATTTCCATACAAACAAACTACAACTAAACAGGGAGTGACTGGAAGGTATTTTTGAACTCCAGAGCTTCTTAACCCATGTTGTTTTTATCAGAAAACCACTATTCGTATTACAGTTAAATTCACATAATATTTAACAAATTTTATTAATTAATGTAAGGACGGGTCCTTACATAGCATTCCTCTTCCCCTAAAAAATTTATATTCCATATGTAAATTTTTTTCTTTCTTTCTTTCCTCAGACGGATATGCCTTTATCCCAGATCCACTTAATTGACAGCCAATCTCCTCTAATTGCCTTTCTATATTTTCTAATTACACTTATATACCAGACATTACTTAACTTATATTAAGCTTCATTAACTACTCCCATCCCATATTTTCGTCGAATACTGCTCCTAGATACATTTGCTGCATCCTGTTTATTTCCTTTAGTTTGTGTGCCTTCTCCTCACTGGAAGCTTCAGTTCTGTAATTTCCTAATCCTTCGATTCCTTTAATTTCTGTTGCTCCATTTAATTTACGATCCTTCTCATCACAGCCATTCTCTCCCCCTTCATGTGTTTTCTCTCCCGAATGTAAACCGACCCTTTCTCTCGTTTCCAAAATTCCTACGTGTAACACCCTCCCCTTTTCTTGGCACTTTCCCTCATTATTCCTATTTGTTTTGGTGTTCTTATTTAATTCCCATTTGTTTTGTGTAACCAGAACTTTATTATCTGTGCTTGCCTTACACCCTTCTAATTCTTTCCCACTAGCTTCCTTTGGAGTTTCCCCTTTCTCTGGCTCATACTGGGCTCTGCCGCCTGCCTTTCGCCTCCTGTCTACCTTTGGACTCGCCTGGGTATTACTGCCGAAGGTAATGCGGCCATTTCTCACATCTATCTTGGCTCTTAACTTCCTTAGGAGGTCCGTGCCTAGTATTGCGTCGTGTCGACGACTGTTTATTCTGTTTGCCACAAAATATGAATGGGCCACCAAGTTATCACACCCCTGTATTCTTACCTTGTCTCTGACAATATAATCGGTGTGAATTTCTTCAGCACCTACCCCCTCCACAAGGAAATCGCGGCAACATCTTATATCTCCCTTATTCGGCCTTTTGCAGTATCTAATGAGGTAGTCCCACATTAAAATAGACCTCGAGGCTCCTGTGTCCACCAGAAACTTACCTGGAACCCCTCCTAAGCTGCCTCTCACATATAATAGGTCGTTTCTACTGCCCTTTGCACTTACCGCACCTAAAGATATGGCCTTTCCTTTGGCGGTGTTTAAGTGTAATGATGGCCTCCCGCAGCGGGCATGTCTAAAAGATCCATGTCTCCTGACTACGGCATTGTTAATGCGCTCTCGTTCATTCCGATACCCCCCTTGTTTTGCGCAATGCCTTTCTTCCCTGTGCTTGTCCTTGTTTCTGAGGTTTTTTTCGTGTGGGTACCTGTCTCGTTCCCAATACTCTTCCCTTTCCCAGCTTTCTTTAGCACCCTGTTTCACTTTACAGTTGCGGGTCCAATGGTCTGAGTTCTGGCACTTATAACACCATTTACGACCGCCGTCCTTGTCTCCTCCCTCGTTTGTTCGTGAAACTGTACCCAATCTTTGTTTCACTTCCGTTTGTTGCTGATTTTCTCTAGCATCATTGCTTAAGGAGAGCCTTTCCATCATCCACTCCATCTTTCTTTCGATGCTATTTAAATGTTTAGCTAACCCTTCGATTTCGCTTCCCCACTCCCTCGATTCCTTTCCTGTTTCAGGCTGCTTTCTGTCGGTCATTGCGTTTAATTCCCTTGCCCCCGTATTTCTGCTAAAGTTCTCGAGTCTTTCTTCCTCTAATGAGTGTGAGTACGCTTCTGTTAATGTTTCTGGGTTTTTCCTTAGTACTTCTTTTTTAAAACTGTGCCTGAGCCCTGTGATGAACTGCCCAGTTAGTATTTTTTCGAATGCCTGTTTCTCCGATTCCGATGTTTCTGTGTTTAGTTTTAAATTTAGGAGGCGCTGGTGGAATTCGCTTACTGTTTCGCGAGTGGTTTGCGTGTATCCCCCCAATTTTCCTACGCTTGTTAACAAGTCATTCTTTTTCCCAAATATTTTTCTTAATGTCTCAGTGAATCTGTGGAGCGTTACTATTTCTTCTGCCATTGTAGCCTGCCTGTATTTTTCTAATGCCTGTCCTTCTAGTTTAAATTCCCCTATAGTTATGACATCCATATCGCTTAACTCTTCCTTATCCTTAATTAGCTTTAATTTATTAATAAATTTTTCCACTCTTTCACCTGATTCCCCCTTAAATGGTTTTAAATACTTGCTGTATTTGATTTGTCCTGACCCCTTTGCTACCCCGCTTACCATTCTCACCTCTGGTTTTTCTTGGCCTTCATGTTCGTCACTGTGGCCCCCAAAATTTTCGCAGTCCTCGCCGCGTTTCCTACCCTTTCTTGGCATTTTTATTTTATATCTATTAATCTCTAGCTATCAACTTTAACTAATCAATATGTCTGCCGATTAATCTTTCTACAATTCTTTAACTATATTAGATAATCCAATTCAATCTACCATTAACATTTACCTGCTTGATCAATAATCAATTAGTAAAATTTCAACACCCAATAATTATAAAACTTATTAAGTTTTACTTATCTATCCTTGAAGTTTCCCTGTCCGGTCTCATTAATTAATTCAATTGTACATAAATAATAATTTCCAGTTCAACGCTAAATCAATACTTGTCTCTAAAATCCACCGTTATTTACCTGTTCCATCTAAAATTCATTCAACAATAATCAACTCAGTAATACATATATAATTCTAACTTACGCTTTCTGGCTCGCCAGCTGAATTTTTTCTATCAGTTTCAGCAACTGGATTGCATGTATATATACATGTATATATATTTTCCTGTCGTTCTGAACTCAGCCTTCCGTTGTGCAGAATTATCCTGGCTTTCGCTCGCCAATTGTGGGGGTGGGGCGTGTTTATTGTGGTGCTGGTGTATTATTGTTTATTCTTTTGGTTGCCCTAATTTTCTTTATATTTTAATTATTATAATTTATCCCCTTTTTTTTTATTTTTTTTTTATTTTTTTTTTTTTTTTTTTAAATAAAACAATGTTTATTAACATATCATACAGAAATTAGCAATAGTATTTGGTCAAACTATATTTGGCTGGTAACTTGTTAATTCATTAACCTTTATATGTGTAAATATCTTGTTCAAACTCAATTGTTTCATCATCTGATATCCTATTCTAATACACATTATTATTCATTATGTCATGGTGTCTCTTCATGTTCTTTACAGGGACTTCAATAGGTCGTGTCATACACTTTACATAGATTCTTCCCACTCTTCTCCTGAACAGTCTGTATAATAAACCAACAACTACCCGCCAATGAACTGGCTCACAAAAACCTTCAGAGTTCGTGTCCCAATTTGTAAAAAAATTTTGAATTTATTCAATTGGACACCCTTTCTGCATTCAGGTCAACAGGAAATATTAATCAATTCAATTTAACGTTATCCTTCAGAACAGTTAATCCTCTATACCTTTATATATAACTTATTAATTAGCCCCTACTCAAATCAGAAATACTCTCCACAAATCAACTCATAATAAATTGAAATTTCAACCTTCAATTTCATACATATTATAAAAACCTTTCCCAACTTTAAACAATTCTTAGTTATCTATTATACCCTCTCCTTCCAGCAAGCATTAATATGAGGAGCTTCACTTCAGATTATAGGCTACGTCCGTCTTAAATACCTAACACTTTTATTCATATATTCATTACTTAAACCTCCCTCCTTAACCATATATGTCTAGTTATCTTAAAGTCCTCTCCTTAATAAATTAAGTACACCTATGTTGGTAAACTCTCTAGCACTTACGTGTTAGGCCTGGAACTTCCCTCTCTGCTCGGCTTCCTTTCATATCGGTCATTCAGGTACTGGAATGCGGGGGCGCTCATTTGGGGATCTCGGTGATTTATGGTGTCTCCCTACCGGATACTGCACGGCTGGGATCAATCAGTGTCGCATACTCTTTACCGGTCAGCATTTCTTCTTCCGTGGATAGAGGGGTTTTCGAGTAGGTCAATGGTTCGACCACTCATTCGACTGGCTTCGCCTATATAATTCTCAGGGTGTGATTCTTCCTTCTTCCTCACTACGGCTTCCATGTTTACAGGTGAACATTCCTACTGGCTGTCGGGATATGCAGAATTTCTATCACTGCTTCCATCTACCTCAGGTCTGCAGCTATCACCCAAATTAGACTACTGCTCTGCTTAGTATCGTTCTCCAACTCCTTCAAATCATCCTCCAGACCGCTCTGTGAACTTCTTCCGATTCTCACGAAAAACTTCTTCCGAATCCCCCGAAACTTCTTCCGAATGCCACGAAAGCTTCTCCCTGAATGCCACGAAAACTTCTTCCTAATCTCCCTCTCAAAATTCGCTCCACTTTCTTCCTGGCCAATAGGAGATCTGCGCATCCCTTTTCCTGTGCTCTCATTTGTCTCCTCTCATCTTCCGTGGGCGGGTCTTCTTCCCAACTTCCGTGGCCTAGAATATACGAGAACCATCTAGAACGAGAGGCGGAAGTTCAGGTTAACTGAGAAACGTCACAGCTCTTCCCGTGACCTCACGCGCGCACACCTGGTGACGTCGCCCACCTCTACTAGCGTTCCACCGTGAAATTTCTAAGAGAGCCAACTTAAGTGCTCTTGGCCCTTACTATGGTGCATCTGCCTCTGTCTTAATGGGGATTTGTCACGGTTATTTACTTTTACTGACTCGTCAAAGAATTTCCATACAAACAAACTACAACTAAACAGGGAGTGACTGGAAGGTATTTTTGAACTCCAGAGCTTCTTAACCCATGTTGTTTTTATCAGAAAACCACTATTCGTATTACAGTTAAATTCACATAATATTTAACAAATTTTATTAATTAATGTAAGGACGGGTCCTTACAACACTGTAAGGGAAGCTCTCTGCCCTTACAGTGTACAGGCACTCCCCGACTTACGTAATGCTCGACTTCTGTAAGTTTTTGCCGGCCGGTGTATGCTTAAAATCATGGAAACATATTTTGTATCCCGTAGGAATAAATGGAGGTATTGTGAAAACATCGCAGTGTAAACCCAATAACATTTTTTTTTTTTTTTTTTTGTTAATTCGTTCCAAGACTTTGGAAGTTTAAATTTTTGCTATATAACTAAGCTGTTTATCTCTCTAAAAGGTCATTTTTATAGTGAAGTGTTCCTTTCATTGTTATCATATGTTCTTCCATTATAAGAATCAATTTTGAGCAGCTTTGTTGATATTTTTCTAAAGAATATTTCTGGAGGTCACGACCATAAAACAATTTGCACTTCCCAGTTTATTGGGCTTTTCTGTTAGTGCATCTAATTATAAACGGGTAGTAAACTCGATCTTATTGCATTTGTGATAATCCTGATAACTGGAATTGTGTGGGTTTTTAAGTTATTATGGCGAAATGTGTTTCCCCTTCATTGAAATGTTCAATCATATAAGAAACATAAATAAATTTTCAGAATCTTCTCTTCATCCCTATTTATTTATTACAATGACAAATGGAAAGCGACCAACGGAAAGTGCAAGTGCTGGCAGTGCTAGGAAATCAAACGAGATTGATTTAGAAACGAAGATGATTAATTAAGAAGTATGAAGCAGGACAAAGTTTGTCATCTATTGCATGGAATTAGGTCTCACTGCTTCAACAGTGAATACTATTTTAAGGGACAGTGCACGTATAAAAGAACATGTTAAAGGATCAACACAGATCACAAAACAGCATTCAGGTACTATATAGGTGGAAAAGCTATTAATAATATGGATGGAAAATTAGATTCAGAAGTGAGTGCCCCTGAATCTAATGGCCATTCAAGCAAAAGCAAGAAGTATTTATGAAGATATTAAGGATAAGTACAGTGAACCCCAAGTCAAGCTTGTAGCAAGCAACATGCTGGTTTCCACAATGTTAAAGTATGTAGTATGTAGTGAAGTCGCCAGTGCCGATTCTGAAGCAGCAGAAAAATTTTTTGATGTCTTGGGAAAAACCTCTTCTAAATTTCCACAGCCCTCAACCTCTGCAGCGGCGTACTTATCAGCTGGAGATGTTGATTCTGACAACAATGCTAGACAGGTAAAACTTGCTGATGTTATGCCTGTCCCCTCCCTTTTTTTGAAATTTTTGTAATTGCACACTTTTGTAATTTTTCCCACGCATGAGATAAAAAAAAAATTGAATAAATAATTCTATTCACATGTTCATCAAATATTTATTTTTTGCTTCAATCAAATTCAGCAAGCATAGTTGCGAGTGCATACAAGCCTTTAGGGAAATTCCGACTTAAATTCGATTTATGCAGAGTTCCATGGAATGCAACCCTTACATAAGTTGGGGAGTGCCTGTATTTCAGTTTCTTCAGTATTGAGTACTGGCTTCTGGAATGACTTAAATGACTGACTGATAACTATTTCCTGTCTAGAGCTCAAGTGCACATCAACTTTGAAGTTACTCCTTGGAAGCAACAAATAAATTACTGCAACTGACCTTCTAGCACTGGCCAGACTGGATATGCCCCAATGCCCGTTATATTACAGATCTGATCAGATGACCTAGGATTGTAGTGGTCAATCTGCCCCAAGGTCTTCACTAATAAACTTTCTTAATAAACATATAAGGCCTGAGAGACATGTTCCCAGGAAACACATTAGACCTCATTAGTAATCTATATATATCTAGACAAATTCTGCCTACAGAAAATGTAGAGAACCTAGAATCTGACAGAAACATTCTCTGATTCTAAGTATGTCAGGGAGTGAATTCCCAACTCTGAGGCTACCAGTGACAGACATTACTGTTGTTGGTGGCCTTGAGAGCTGGGAATTCGCTAAGGGTATCATAAGGATACTGCAACATTACAAGAAACTCTGCACAGCTATCATCACCTGATTCAAAAATAATACAAACTTTTGATAACTTTGTAATGAACTGTTGAGATGGATTAATCCTAAGGAACTTTTATCACATAGCCTGATGATATCAAGAGGTGTAATGCATAATTTTTTTCAGAATGTAATGTTACTAGGTATTGGTTCCATAGTCTAATTCAATAATGATAAAGTATATTTGTAATACTAAATTTATAATGTGTTTATTTTTAATCTTTTATTATGTTTTGTTTTAAACTGTAAATCCTTGTACAATTATTCAGGAAATCAGAGGTGAATATTATTAGTGACTGTGCAATCCAGCCAAGCTCTTTTCAGAAGCTAAATAAAAGGCAGAAGGAACATAGACCCAAATCACTTTTGCCTAGAGATCTTTCCATACCAGATGTTGCTCTTTCTGCTGCAGTTGCTGAAGAGCAAATGGCAAGAAATAAATCAAAAAAGGAATTGTCTCTGTAAGTATGTAATTATTTGCAGAACTCTGCTGCTCTGCACTTATCAGATATACAAGTTTTATTTAATTCTTGTAATTACATAGGGAGTAAAAGTACTCAGAATATAAATTTAAGCATCGTGATATGAGGGTGGTTCAGTAAAGAATCACCCTGACCTAGCTGCAGAGGTGCTAGCCTGCTGATTCTTGGCACACGCTTTAGTCCTTTCCACATATCACCGTGCAGATTTACACATTTTTCCCATCGAAGGATGGGGCTATGGATACCATTTTTGCAGAAGTGGTGAAGTTGGTCTTTGAACCATGACTCTGTTGTAGAAATGAGTGTCTCATCATTCGGAGTGGGCCCCAAGGAAAGGAAACAAGAAGTCCAATGGTGCAAGATCAGGTGAGTAGGCTGGATGGGGCAGTATTTCATATCCACAAGTGGCTGCTTGTGTTGTTGCAATTTCAGAAGTGTGAACCGGGGCATTGTCTTGAAGCATTCTGACACCTTTGGACAGCATGCCAAGCCTACATATTTTGATTTTCTCCCATAATTTTGTGAGTAAGTTGGCATAATAGGCACCTGTAATTGTTCTACCTTTTGGCAGATAATCAGTCATCATTACGCCTTACTCATCCCAAAACACTGTCAGCAAAACCTTTCCTGCTGGACCCCCCAAGAATGCTTGGACCCTTACCTTCTTGGGAACAATGATGTCACCATTCCCTGGATTACTTTTTTACTTTCACGGTCAAAATGGTGTATCCAGCTTTCATCCTGAGTGATTAGACGAGAGTAACAGGCTTCCTCATTTTTTTGGCAAAAGGCTAACAATTCTTCTGATTTCTGTTGTCAATCAGCCTTCTGGAAACCAGTCAATAATTGGGGAATCCATCTTGCACTCCATTTTCTTAAATGGAGTTGGTCATGAAGTACTGTTTCAACAGAGCCCACACTGATCTTCACCTCCTGGGACAATTCACGCACAGATATCCGGCAATCTTCCATGATTAATGACTCCACTTTTCTGATCGTGCTGTCATCAATTGCTGAATGGGCTCAGATTCTACCGATGTCCGACCACACCTAAACTGTCTATGCCAGTGCTTCACAATGCCATAGTATGGAGCCCCATCCTAAGCATACAGCAGTCATCTCCTCATGGATTTCTTTAGGCATTTCCCCTTCAAGAACAGATACTGGATTACAGCTCTGGCTTCAACTTTGTCCATGATGCTGCTGCTGCTTCGTCACATGTTCAGATCTGTAAGAGAAAAACAAATTAAGACACAGGGCTGAAATTTTACACCTTTAGTACAGAGATATGTATGATGTACACGCAAAATATCATGACTCTGCAATATGCGAGGGCGATTCTTTTTTGAGCCACCCTAGTACCATTCACATTAGAAGCTTTAATGGCAAAGAAGTAAAATTAGCAGAAGAATTCAATGATATGGGATTAGGATAGTTCCTTTTATAACAGGTTACACAGAAGTCAGGGGGTATAAATTAACACAGGTAATCTGTAGCTATATGATAATTATAAGTGCAAAGAAGATGTTGCAATAGTGTTTAGAACTAGTTTGGAAGAATGTTTAATTGGCTAGGAAGCATTGTCCAGTTTGCGCATATTGGGCGAGTTGAATACCCAAAAAAGATGAAATAGAAGAGTTCTTTAAGTCTAACAACTCTGAGATATAAATAAATTTATAGTGCAGACTAAATAATAAAAAAACTGAAAACGTTAATTTTGTCTAGGAACAGTTTTAAGATGGAAAATTAAACATGGAAATAAACAAATGAATAAATAAAGCATAAAGTGTAGGAAGTCAGTTAAAGAAATTCAATTGGAACTACAAGAGCAATTATTAAAATTAGTTGTTTATAACAAGTTTTAATCGATGTATTTCCCTAGTAGCATCCACTGTTCACTAAACTTAGATATGACTTCACATAGTAATGTTACTTTAGTTCAATCATTTAGTAGCATGTGACCTGCATGCGAAGGCGTGCCCTTTAACATATCAGGTAATTAACTTCAGGTTCTTAATAGCAAATTCAAGTAGAAAGAATGAAGATTTAGAGACAAATTGTTTATATTTATTATAGTTCCTGAAGAGAGCAATTTTATTTAGGTCTTCTTGTCATATATTTTTTTTCCTACGTGTCTTTAAATATCCTATATTTTTAAAATATTGAATGTAATATGTGCATTTAAGTATTATCTTCATGTTTAAAGAAATGAATATGGTGTTGGCAGGATATTAGCATTAACATTAGTAGAGGGGGGAAAAAAAAAACTTCCATTTCACCCCTCCGTTCGTTCAAAATACCTGCCCAGCTAAGCCTTAAATTTACTTAGGCTATCAACTTCCACAATAAGGGATAGAAGTCTGTTCCACCAACCAACTACCCGCTGGCTAAAGGCAATTTTCCACACATCTATCCTACATCTGTCTTTCCTCAATCTGAATTTATGCCCTCTCAGGTGATTATTCTGAGCAAGAGGAAGAATCCCATCGGCATTGAGCATGCTCAAACCATTCAAAGCTTTATACACCTCTATCAGATCACCTCGCCGGTGCCTAGTCTCCAGACACTGTAATTTGCAAAACTTAAGCCTTTCTTCGTAAGAGCAACACTTCGTTCCATTCACTAACCTTGTTGCCTTTCTCTGTACTTGTTCCAGCAGCTCTACATCCTTCCTGAAATGAGGCCTCCAGACCTGTATACAATACTCAAGGTGTGGCCTGACCATTGCCTTATACAAGGGAATAATCACCTCCTTATCCCTGTTGGAAAAATTCCTGTATATCATTGACAATACTCCATGAGCTACTCTTGCAGCCCGTCTGCACTGCTCAGAGAACTTCATATCTGCCTGCTCTACCACTATCAGTGTAGTACCACAGAGTTCATACGTTGCTCTGGGTTGCTGTTTCCCATATGTAGTAGTACTTTACATTTGTCAATGTTAAACTTTATTTGCTGCCTCTCAGCCTATCTGCTGAACCTTTCCAGATCCTGTTGCAGCAGCATAGCATCAGTAGTGTCCTTAACAACCCTGCCAACCTTTGTATTGTGTACAAACTTGGACATTAAGCTTTATATACCATCATCAATATCATTTATAAATACAGAAAACAATAATGGACCCAATACTGTGAACCCTGAGGGATTCCACTAATAACATTAGTCCACGATGAGCAGTGTCCATCCCTTTATCCATAGTTACCTCTTTGAGTAAATCCCACTTCAGCACACTGTGATCACTGCCACCTAGTGGTTCCTTTATCTGCAGATTCTTAATGCATGAAGAATCACTACTGATAATCAGAGCAAGAGTATTACTCCCTCTAGTTGCCTTCCGAACATGCTGATGTAGAAAACAATCATCCGATAAATCCACAAAAGCCTTGCTAGTGTGTGAGTGACCAAGTCACAAATTCCAGTCAATATCTGAGAAATTAAAATCCTCCATTAGAAGACTCTCTGATTTACTGGCCCACTCTATTTCCCAGTAGTTTCTTATTATACTCATCAGAGTCATTAAGCTTGTAACACACTCCTACTCTCAATTGTGATCTCCCAATGCTTATGTCACACAAAGCTGATTTGACACTGCACTGTCCAGCGATGTCGACTGGCTTCACTTCCTTGGATTTTATGTGTTTCTTAACTAATAGCATAACCCCTCCTCCCTTCCTATCCTTTCTGTAGACATACTTCCCAAATTCCAGTTCTGCATTACTTATATCTGTGTGACACTACGTCTCTGATATCCCAACAATATCTGCCTTTGATGCTTTGAGCAATACCTCAAATTCATCAAATTTATTTACCAAACTCCTAGCATTGGTGTACACGCAATTATGCATGCACCTGTTCCTATTCCTAGCTACCCTAACACAACCCATGTGTTTACTTGTACCGCAATGACTCCTAGCAGTCTCTGAAATATCCTGCATCTTGTTTTCCAGTCTGCTGTTCATTCCAATAGAAGCAGTGCAAGAATCACTTTCACCTCTGCCAGTGGCTACTGTTAATCTATTAGTCCTTGTAATCCCCCCAAGCTAGCAGTTTTCCAACCCACCTAACACTGCCTCGATAGCATCAGCAAATATTCTTGCACCCTTTTAAGTGTATCTCATCCCTGTAGAAGCAGTCTCACCTGTTAACAAGTACAGACCAGGCTGAAAAAAATTCTGCCCCTTGAGCCTTGCACAATCTTTCCAGGGACGAATTGATCAACAAGACTCTCATCATATACTCCCTCCTATCTTGTCTAGGCAGAATTGCAGACACTTTCAATTTCAACCCTAATTCATGGCTTTTTTTCAACAATGACCTGTACTTGTTAAGTAATTCTGCTGGTCTCCTACTCTTAATATCATTAGTGCCAACGTGTACAACTATAATCACCTTTTGTTCCCTTAAAAGATGATATCCTCACTACAACGTCATCAACCTTTGCCCCTGGCAGACATATCCTGGTCCTGTTCTACCTATCCTTTTTACAAACCATGTTCCCCGTTTCCCTGACAACAGAGTCACCAACAACTACTAGTTCCTGTGAGACCAGTGCATTCTGCCTTTGGGGGTTGCCACTGTGTTGCGTGATGATGAAGTGCAAGCTCTAGCGTTGATGTGGGCAGCTGAGAGCTTGATGGGCCCCTCAATTTAGATCCTTCAAGGGCATCCACCCTGTCCTCTCATATAGGCCCATAACAATGCTGAGTTGTCACCTGATTTTCTTACATCACGCACACACAAAGACATCCCCCATGGCAATATCATGTCCCGTACCCAATTGCTCCAGAAACATCAGGCAAGCAGTGCATTTTAAAAGGCTGTGATTCAGAGGGCAACTGCCACGCTCAGTTCTCCCCTGAGCCACAGCACTCCCATTAGCTTGAGCCTTTTGCTTTGCTGCTCTGGTCTGAGTCATTTCAATTTCCGTACAAAATTATAACCCTAAACTTGTATTCCAACACAGTTATAATGCTATATATATTTTTCAGTATCGAGTATTATCTTCAAGTTCCATTGATATACCTTCCGTATCAAGCTATGTATTAATTATGTTATATTTGTAATCTAAGTTGTTATATGTATTTAGTTATGCCAGTGTGATGGTCGCTGTCTATCAGTAACTGTGGGGTGTGTAAGTTTTCAACAAGGATAGGAAGTGCATCAAAACCTTGGCAGTACAAGAACTGATAACCAGTAATGATTACAATTCATAAATGAGTAGTGTTGAAAGAGGTGCCTTAATGAAAACATGAAGGGCTTCAGTTTTGGGAAGGGGAGGAGATTGTAATGGATTAAGATATTTTTTAGGCTCTGTTAACTGTACAACTATTTTCCATTAAAGTCATTATGGGTAGTAGTCTTTTTCAACCATTGTCCAGTCCACTGCTAGATGCAGATTTGTCTATCTCCAGCATTCCTTGTTGCTAGAACTCCCTTCCATTGCACTCCTGCAGTTTTCTGGATTTCAACTCTCCATCATTTTTATTTTATTTATTATTTTTTTTTTTTAAAGGAAATCACAAACACGAGAGGTATTAGAACCCATAGTACTTAGTATTGTGCTTGGGTTGGAGGTTGAGAAGATGAAAGAAGATCTGTTGACATACTTGAACTTCTGTAGATTGTAATTTTTGGGAAATACATATGAAGGAAGGTTGTTCCAGAAAACAGCAGTTGAATGAATAAACAAGGAATATGTAAAGTTGCTTCGGTGAGTTTGCAGTTGGACAATAAATGGATGTTGGCTGGTGGCCTCCATTCTATTAATTTTTTTCATCTACTGTCACCTTGCAATGTGCCCAGCCCATTTCCACTTACTGTGTTATTATGTCAATTACCCCTGTTTTGTCTATGACCCACGCATTTCTCTTTCTGTATCTAGGGTAATTCCCAACATGCTACTCTCCATGCTCTGTTATGTTACTTTCAGTCTTTAGCACAGTCTTTCTGTTAGATATTGTTTCACTTCCATAGAATATTACAGGCAAAAACACTGGTAAAATTCTCTGTTTTAAACTTCTCAGAATATTTTCATCTTTAAATAAATTTCTCATTTTTCTATATGCTGTCCAGCCAAGTTGAATTCTTCTTTCAATTTCTTCTCTTCGTCTGTCTTTCATACTTATTATTTGTCCCAGATAGATATATATTGATGTCTTTTCTGTTTCTTGCTATCTTAACCATTTCTTAACATTTCTTGTCAGTATGCTTTTTTTTAGTGATCATTATTTTTATTTTAGCCATGTTTATTTTTAGTCCTATTTTACTAGAGGCTTTGTATAGTTCATTTAGTCTTCTTTCTAAATCTAACATGTCTTCTGCAATCAATGTCCCATCTACACTAAATTTTAGATGGGTTAGCTTCTCCCCATTTAGTTTAATCTTTCATGATGTTCAATCCAGGTCCCTAAACACTTCTTCCCAATGCTGCAGTAAATAGCTTAAGGGAAATAGTATCTCCTTGGCAAAATAACCTCTCTGGAAATATTTAATTTTTTTTTTTTTTTTAGTTTAATAGTTGATGTATTACTCTAGATGTATTTTAAAGTCTTTACATATGCCATCTTAATGCTGCTAGAATTGCTGATGATTTTATCATGTCAAATGCATCTTCATAATCCACATATGAGAAACAAACATAGTGGTTTATTATATTCATCTGTTTTTTTTTTTTTTTTTTTTATTAACTCTAATTATTACATGGATATGATCTATTTTACTGTAATTACTTCTGAAACCTGCTTGTTCCCATGGCATGAGCTCAACAGACTTGCTTTAATTTTATTACTAATTAATTTCATGTTATAAACAAATAATAATAAGCTTATTGGTCTGTTGTTCTCTTCTTTGTTTCCTTTCTTAAAGCTAAGTACCAGAATAGCATTATTCCAAGTTTTGGGAATTTTTCAGAATTTAAGACATTTTGTATAAAGATTAGCTAGTTGAACCACAGCCACACGTCCACTCAGTTTCAGAAGTTCAATCAAGATTCTGTCTTCTCTTGGAGCCTTTCCATTCTTCATTACCCCTACAGACAGTTCATCTTCTTCAGGCAATAATTCTGGTACTTCTTCACATTACACTTCCAATTCTTCCTTGTCTAAATCTCTATCTTTGCCCTTATATAGCTCTGTAAATTCTTTTGACTCTGGGAAGTATTCAGGGTATTTAGCCTAGAAACCAAAAATATATTTTTTCCAGTGTATTATCTTTTTTTCAAAAAGATGCCAAAGTGGTAGCAAGTGGTTGAGTCTAATTGAGCAAAAGTGAAAAATAATAAATAATTATGTGACAGTTACAGACGATTGCAAGATGCAAGAATGGGGAAATGAAATTCTATTTCAATGAGAATGCAAAGCTTAGAAATCTTAAAATACCATGTAGATAGACTAATAATAAATAGCAAATGCTTAAAAAAGTGGTACTCACCTTGAATAAATCTGCATGGTTTAATTAGAAAGGGTTGGTTAGTATTTAGGTTGAATAGTTGAGTTAAAGAGACTAAGGGAGGACAAAAATAAAGTGTTATTTTGGAAATTAGAATAGGCAGAAGGAAGCAGGTGTATACACACCTAATCCTTGGTTGGTGTTAAGTAGGAAAAAATAGTTGAAATTAAATAAATAGTATAGTGGGCCAATAGTCGTTACGGGGACTTTCGTTGGATTACAGCATCTTCAGTTGGCAATTGGGTGGGTAGAGAACGCGTGCGATATTTAAGAAAATATTTATACTTTCGTGATGCACTTTTTGACATGTGGTAACGTTAACCGCGAGAGGTTCCAAATCGGTGAAAGGTTGAAGGGGAGTTTAGTGTTTAAGACTAAGATTGGAGTGGTGTCGATACCATTCAATGGTTAGTGCTTCATATTGAAGACTCCTGTAGCTGGATTTGAGTTTAATAATAGAAATGGCAGAATCGATAAGAGGGGTGTGGTTATGGGTTTGAGCGTGAGTTGTGTAACAGTTCGGTTAGTCATAAGACTGTAGTGGTGGTAATATGCACGGGTGTTAGAGGTTTTTGATAAGCCAAATTTTGTGGTAGTACCTCCAATGTAACAGGTGTCGCAGTTTGGCTGGCAATTAATAAGGTATATTATATTATTAAGAATGCTGATGGAATATTTATGTGTGTCTTTGTAAGAGTTGAAAAAAGATCCCAGTTTATTGTAAGCAGAAAAGACAAGAGAGATATCGGTATTGTTGAATATATGTCAGAACTGTCCTACTAGTTCGCTGTGGTAGGGGAGGACTATGTGGGTGTTTGTGTTGTTTTTACGTCTGATCGGATTATTAATTTTATTTTTGGCGACGGAAATTGTATATAAGATAAGTTGATGGGGGTAACCTCTGGCTATGAATTTATCGGTGAGATATTGGATTTTGTTGTGTAGGTCATTTTGTGAAGAGCTAAATTTTAAAGCATTGTGGAATTGGTTATATAAGATGGCTTTTTTGGTATTAAGGGGGTGATGTGAAGCGAAATGTAAATATTTGCCGGTATGTGTGTTTTTCCTGAAAATTTTTGTACTTAGTTTTGTACCTGTAATGTAGATTGTGAGGTTGAGAAAATTGATCTGGTTGTTTAGTCCAATTTCAAGGGTAAATTTAAGCCTGTCATGTACAGAATTAAGTTTTGAAAACAGATTGTCTATGCTAGGTCTATTGACTATTACAAGGATGTCATCAGCATAGCATGTATGTATAATTTTAATTCAGGGGGGAAGGGATTTAGAATTTGGTTCTCGATGGCGGCCAGGATTCTTCAATATGAAGCACTAACCATTGAATGGTATCGACACCACTCCAATCTTAGTCTTTAACACTAAACTCCCCTTCAACCTTTCACCAATTTGGAACCTCTCATGTCAGTATGTCAGTACATCAGCAAATTGGGAATATTATTCAGATCATCATTAGCTTCTGAGACTAGAGAAGCACTCTCTCCCCCCAAACCACAATGAGATGTGAAACAGAGGGGATGGATGGCTATCGACCAGTGTGTTTGACTTCAGTAGTGGATAAAATTATTATTATTATTGTTGCTCTTATATTATTTCTCCTTGATTGGGGGATTCCACTCCGTGATGGGTACAGGGTGGTTGTAATGTCTGGTGTTACTGTCGGTCGAGGAAATCTCTGACTATCCTACAGGTGTTCAGGATTGCGACTTTCTGGAGTTTCTTGGTGTTTTCTGGGAGACCTATTGCTGCTAGGCTGCTATGTAGAGTCTTTGGTACCATACCGGTTGTTGACACGATGATTGGGATGGTTGATACTTCTTGCATATGCCACATCTCCTTGATCTTATGTCTCAGGTTCGTGTACTTCCTAATTTTTTCCTCGTGGGTTTTCTGGACACTGCTAGTGTTCAGCACCACTATGTCAATCAGGTAGGTAGCCTTTTCCATCTTGTCCACAAGGGTCATGTCCGGTCTGTTGTGTGGAATGGTCTTATCCGTTATTATGGCGCGGTCCCAGTACAGCTTGTGGGTTCGGGTATCTAGTACTGCCTAGGGTTCGTACTTGTAGTATGGTACACTTTCTTTGGTCAACTGGTATTTCGTTGCTAGCTTCTGATGTATTATACTGGCTACCTGGTCGTGTCTATGAGTGTACTCAGTCTGGGTGATCACCTTGCACCCCACAGTGATGTGTTGGATCGTTTCTGAGGCCATTGACATGTGTCATCTGACATTCCAGGCTCCTTTGAGATGTATTTTCTATAGTTTGTTGTGTTGATTATCTGGTCTTGGATGGCCAGCATGAATCCTTCAGTCTCGGGGAAGAGCATCCCGCTTGTGAGCCATGCATTGGAAGCAATGTTATCGATGTGATCTTGATGGAGGTCATTGTAGTGTCTGCCATGGAGTGTCTTCTTTGCCCATCTTTCTATCTTCATTTCTTGTACCGTTTGGGCGGGAGGGGTTTCCTTGCTTAGGTTGAGTGGGATACACCACTTATCTATCTTCCTTATGGCTTCGTGGAGTGGTGCTGTGTTGTTCTCGAAGTAATCTTATTATTATTATTAGCCATATGGTGCAAGGAAGCCTGAGGCTTATAGAAAGAGAAGAATGATGATATCCAGCTCAGGACCCTGGATGTGCCAAGCCCATACTCACCAGATGTGAGCCCCTGGGATCTTCGAGTCTGGTTAATGTATGATGCAGGACCGTCTCACGGAATGGTGCCATTAATGTGTCACAGCATGGGTTTATTAAGAATCTTGTGCTGCCAATATGGTTAACTCTTATGCCAAAGTTGTAAAATATTTGGATTCAAAAAACAAGCTCAGTAAAGCTTTTGATAGAGCCCTGCACGAAAGTCTATGATATAAACTGCAGTAAATTGGTAAGATCCTTCATTGAATCAGAGTTTGAGTAAAAGATAGGAGACAGAGGGTAGTCATAAATTGACATTCTTCAAGGTGGATCACTGGTACAGGTAGTGCCACTGTGGCGCCTCCGTAGCCAGGTGGGAAGGAGCAGCAGTGCGCAGCACACGCTTCTTGATTAGACCGGGGTTCGAGCCTGTCACCACCAAATATGGAGGATGCAGAAAGGTCAGGAAATGGCCACTGCATATCCCGGAGCAATATGGCCTTAGTTGCTAATGCTCCTAAAAAAAACCAAAAAAAAAAAAAAAAAAAGTGGGAAGGAGCAGCAGTGCGTAGCACAAGATTCTTGATTAGACCAGGGTTCGAGCCCGTCACCACCAAATATGGAGGATGCGGAAAGGTCAGGGAATGACCACCGCATATCCCGGAGCAATATGGCCTTAGTTGCTAATGCTTCTAAAAACCAAATAACAAACAAACAGTTCCAATGCGAGATTTGTGTTTGGGCTCCTTCCTATTTCTTGTACAGGGGAACCTTTTTAAAGTTGACTTGAAGGTAGTTAATGACCAGAATTAGTCCATGGTAGTCTTAGTATTTTAGTATTAATATTAGCAGATGATGCAAGAAAGCAAGTTTATACAGCACTGGCAAAAAAAAAAAAAAAAAGCCTTCCCAACATCACTTATCCATTTCCTCTAGTAGTTTGTCAAGTTCTTTGAATTTATTCAAACTACCTACTTCCACAACGACAGATGGAAGATTGTTACAGTAACTATCCTTCTTCAATTTGAATTTGTTTCCTCATGTGTAGTCTGTGCAAGAAGAAGAATGCCATTCATATTAAGCTCACTCATCTTTGGACTATTTCAAGAAGCTCAATGTCATTTTTTAGGTGCATCTCCATACTTGAACACAGTATTTCAAATGTGGTCTTAACAATAACTCTATATAATGGGATTATGATGTCCTTATATCTGCTAGCAAATGTTTGATAAATCATCGCTAGAACATCATGGGCCTTCGCAACCTGTCTGCAATGCTAAGAGGACTTCATGTCTGACCGTATCCAACTCCCAAGTCCCTTTCTTCCAATACTGACTTTAGTTAAACTCCACCAAGTGTATAAGTTATTTTGGGGGTTACTGTTCCCCAGGTGTAAGACCTTGCACTTTGCTGTATTAAAGCAAAGCTGCTCCCTTTCTGACCAACCCTGAAAAATCGTAATTAACAATTAAAAAATAAAATAAATAAATTTAACATGTTTATAGCATACAACACTTCTGTATCATTATAATATTTAACATAAATTTTTTTTCCTGTTAATATACTGGCATAGACGAATAATCAAATAGACCGCGGAACACTTTATTTTGGTGGGCTTTGCATAGAGACATATGCGTAGAGGTAATGACACCTATGAAAAAGTAGCAATGTCGTGATCTAATGTGCGATTTAGCCTGGAGTACACGGGTTGAAGGAGAGGAGAAAGCGAACCAATATCATAACTAAACTCACTTCCTCACTTCCTTTTTTTTTGATAATTATTAGTATTTTGAAATATTATTACTAAAATATGTGACCATATATTTGTGGTTGGAAAAAGGAACTTGAAAACGAGAAGCAAAGTACTTCTAGTAGTGCAACTTGCTTGATGAAAACGAACACAATATTGTCACACTTCAAAGTGAGGATGAACAATCGCAGCCTTTTGTTCCCCAGAAATCTGAAGTTAAAAAACAGGAACCAACTAATAAAAGACCAAAACGAAAGTATGATGACAGTTATTTGAATTTCGCCTTTACATCTGTTGGAAATAAAGATGCTCCTGATGCACAGTGAGCCATGTGTAATAAAATATTAGCAACAGTTCTTTGAATCTCGCTTAAACTTGTGTTTCATAAGTGTCCCGTGAATATGTTGTGAGATGAAAAGTGTTCTGTGACTAAAAAAGTTTGGGAAACGCTGATCTTATAGGGGAACAGGTATTCTGTGTGTTAAACACTGATGGATCCAATATCTTTCTATTACAGAAGATTTAGGAGAAGTCCGGTTGGCCTGCCTCCGCAAAATCCACTCATGCACATCTTCTCGATGGTAGCCCTGTTACGTCACTTAGGTGGCAATGAACGTGTAGAGTGGTTCTCTTCAAGACGCCTGGTCAGCGTGAAGAGGAAAAGACCAAACCCTCCAGCATATGACAGCACGACGAAACAAATGGCCCTCAGTCCTCAGCAACTTTCACCCCCCCCCCCTACAGCAGCGAGAGGATCAGAGTGGAAACTGAGGGTGCTAAGAATCTCTGGGTATGACCAGGCTGCCATGCACGGAAACTGAACTTGGCCTGTTACAATGTAAGGTCGCTCATCAGTGAAGACAGGATATTAGAGCTGGAAAAGGAATTTGAAAATGTGAATTGGAATATCATCGGTTTGGCTGAAACAAGAAGAAGAAATGAATCACTTATAAGTTTATCAAGTGGAAATCTGCTGTACACCAATGGAAACAGTGAAAGGAGTGAAGGTGGAGTTGGGTTTCTGGTCCATAAAGATTTAAAAAACAACATTTTGGAATTCAAAAGTACATCACCAAGGGTGTCAAAACTAATACTCAAAATTTCTAAGAGGTACAAGCTAAAGGTTATAATGATTTATGCACCAGCATCAAGCCATGATGATGAAGAGATTGAAGAAATGTACACCGAAATTGAGTCTTCTAGATGAGCAGAAAACCCACTAGACTATTATTATGGGGGACTTCAATTCTAAGGTTGAAAAAAGACAAAACAGCGCAGAAAGGGGAACTATAGGAAATTTTGGAATTGGTGAAAGAAATGAAAGAGGTGAAAGATTTGTGGAATTTGCAGAATCTCAAGGATTGTCAGTAATGAACACTTTTTTCAAGGAAAGGGTGAACAGAAAGTGGACGTGGAAGAGTCCGAATGGATTAACAACTAATGAAATTGACTTCATCCTCACTAACAGAAGATATATCGTGAATTATGTTACAGTCCTGAATAAGATAAATGTTGGAAGTGATCACAGAATAGTAAGATGTTCACTTGATATAGATGTAGGAAAGGAAAAAACTGACTCAAGTAAATAATACAAAGGTCTTTGAGATAACAGAAGAGGAGAAAAGCAGTATGTACTGGAACTTAAGAACACGTTTGAGCTTCTGCAGACTGCTCAGGACCAAGATATCGACAAGGAATATTACAACTTTCTGAAAGTGATAAAGCCCAAGAATCCTTTAGGTAAAAGAAATCCAAAGAAGAAAAAATTAGTCAAGAAACACTTGTTATGATGAACTGAAGGCGAAAAATGAAGAGCAAGATAAACACTGACAAGGAGAAAATTGAGTATACTGAGTTATGCAAAGCGATTAGAAAGAGACTCAGAGAGGACATAAGAAGATTTAACACAAGAAAAGTAGAACAAGCATCAAGGCAAAACAAGGATTTAAATCAGCAGCCATGAGCAATAATACAGAAAGACAAATGATACTGAAACTTAAGAATAGCAATGGTGTACTTATAAAAAAAAAAAAAAAAACAGAGAAGGCATAATTCAAATAGCAGAAAACTACTATAGAGAATTATACAAGGAGCAAGGGAATGTTGCCAGCAGTGGGGAAGATGGATCACAAATTAGCAACACATACAACATACCCGATATTGTTCCTGATGAGGTAGAACATGCATTGAAGAAAATGAAGAATCAGAAAGCCCTGGGGGAAGATGAAGTTACTGTAGAGTTGTTAAAATTGGGAGAAAGAGACATAACACAAAAACTGGTAAGGCTTTTCACAAAGTGCATTAGAAAAGGTGTGATGCCTAAGCAGTGAAATAATGCAATCATAGTTTTGCTGCATAAAAAAGAAGATAAATTGGAAATTATAGACCAATTAGCTTGTTATCCCACATCTACAAGTTGTTCACAAGGGTCATTACTAACAGATTAGAAAGAATACTTGATGAGAATCAACCAAAAAGCAAGCTGGCTTTAGGACAGGGTTCTCAACTATGGATCATCTTCATGTAATATCACAGATAATGGAGAAAGCAAATGAATATAAAACTCCATTATGCTTGGCATTTGTGGATTATGAAAAGGCATTTGACTCCATACAGCATAAGGCAATGTTTCGGGCACTGGAAAGACAAGGCATAGATACCCCATATATTATGATTTTGAAGAAAAGATATGAGAACGCCACCTCCTTTATTAGACTACACAAAGACAGTAGGAAATTTAAAATCGAGAAAGGAGTTCGACAAGGAGACACATCTCTGAAGCTGTTTACTGCTGCCTTTGAGGAAACTTTCAGAAGATTAGACTGGTCGCAGAAAGGAGTCAATGTGAATGGAGAGTACCTAAACCATTTACGATTTGCAGATGACATTGTGGTCATAAGCCACAATCCCAAAAGAATTAGAGGAAAATCTTAATCAGTTATGCACAGTTAGTAAGAATTTTGGACTAAAGATGAATATGGCCACTCATAAATAAAAGTAATGATGAACAAGTATGCCACAGAAAGGGACATAATGATTGAAGGAGCAGTAATTGAAATGGTGGAGCCATATACTAGTAGTAGTAGTAGTAGTAGTGGCACATGATGCAAGAAAGCAAGTGTAGAAGCTTATGCAGCATCAGCCAAAAAAAAAAAAAAAAAATCACACCATTCCCTCCAAATGCCTGTCCAGTTCCTCCTTAAATTTATTTAACCTATCAACTTCCACAACGACAGATGGAAGTTTGTTCCAGCAATTAACCACCCGCGGGCTAAAGGCAAATTTCCGCACATCTATTCTACATTTGTCCTTTCTTAATTTGAACTTATGTCCCCGTAGGTTGGTAATCTGAACAAGTGGAAGGATCCCATCAGAATTCAGCGTGCTCAACCCATTCAAGGCCTTATAGACCTCAATCAGATCACCGCGCAGGTGCCTAGTCTCCAGCCACTGCAATTTGCAGAACTTAAGCCTCTCTTGGTAAGAGAATCCCTTCATTCCCCTCACCAATCGTGTTGCTCTTCTCTGTACACGCTCAAGCAAATCTACATCCTTCCTAAAATGAGGCCTCCAGACCTGTACGCAGTACTCAAGGCGTGGCCTGACCATTGCCTTATACAGAGGGACAATCACCTCCTTTTCCCTGCTAGCAAAATTCCTATATATCATTGACAAAACCCCATGACCCGCCCTAGCAGCCTGTCTGCACTGCTCAGAAAACTTCATATCTGACTGCACAATTACTCCCAGGTCTTTTTCATTTTCTACCACCTTAAGTGTAGTACCACACAGTTGGTACGTTTCTCTGGGGTTACTTCTACCCATATGCAGTACTTTGCATTTGTCAAGGTTGAACTTCAGTTGCCACTTCTTAGCCCATCTGCCCAAATTATCTAGATCCTGTTGCAGTAGCACACTGCCATTACTGTCATTAACAACCCTGCCAACCTTTGTGTCATCTGCAAACTTCGACATTAAGCCTGATATACCTTCATCAATATCATTGATAAATACACAAAACAACAGTGGGCTCAACACCGAACCCTGTGGCGCCTCCGTAGCCAGGTGGGAAGGAGCAGCAGTGCGTAGCACACGCTTCTTGATTAGACCGGGGTTCGAGCCCGTCACCACCAAATATGGAGAATGCGGAAAGGTCATGGAATGACCACCGTATATCCCGGAGCAATATGGCCTTAGTTGCTAATGCTCCTAAAAACCAAATAACAATAACAAACCGAACCCTGTGGGACTCCACTAATAACATTAGTCCATGAAGAGCAGCACCCATTGATTACCACCCTCTGTCTTCTCCCACTTAACCATCCTTTTATCCATTGTAGCAACTTACCCTTAATACCATTCTGCTCCAATTTGTACAGTAGTCTTCCATGCGCAACAGTGTCAAAAGCTTTCCTGAAATCCAAGTATATGATATCAAAATTATTTTTTGCATCCAGTTCCTTTGTGACCACATCATAATAACCAATCAAATTTGTCAGACAAGACTTTCCCTTAACAAACCCATGCTGTGTTTGAATTATTGCTGCAGTCTTGTCTAGATGATCCTGCAATGCATCTTTAACCAGCGACTCCATTATTTTACCCGGAACAGAAGTTAAACTAACTGGTCTGTAATTACTCGTGTCACCCTTCGATCCACCTTTGTGAATTGGGGACACATTTGCACATCTCCAGTCCGTGAGAACCTCCCCTGAGTCCAAGGATGCTCTCATAATTATGGCTAAGGGTTTGCTTAGTTGCTTTGCCGCCTTCTTTAAAATAACTGGATAGATCCCATCCACCCCAGGTGCCTTTCTTGTGTTTAACTTCAACAATTTCTCCTCCACTTTGCTCTCAGTTATTACAAAATCATTAAGCACACTGCTACAATTTGATAACCTTCTTCCATTTTCAAATTGTAATAATTCCTCACGTGTGAATGTCGATGCAAAATACTCATTCAGTTTGTTTGCTATCTGAGCAGGATCATCAACAGTCGAACCATCGATGTCAAGTGGACCAATCATCTTCATCGCCTTCCTTTTAGAGTTTATATAAGTAAAGAAATCCTTGCTGTTTTTCTTAGCATCTTTTGCCAAAGATTTCTCGTAATCCGCCTTCGCCTGCCGAACCTCCTTTGTGACCTGATTACAGACTAGCTTATATCTGCCATAGGCTTCTGCGTCACCTGATAATTTATATGCATCCCATGCATTTTTCTTCTCTGTCACGAGTCTCATTAGTTCATTTGATAACCATTTAGGCCTAAACCTTGAACGATATTTCTTAATCGGTATATAAAGTCTAGTAGCTTCCACGATTAATTCTTTGAATGCTTCCCACTTAGAATTTACTGTTTGTAACATCGTCAGTTGATCCCACTGTACAGAACTTAAAAACTGTCTGAGACCACTGTACTCCCCTTTACGGAAGCAAAAACCCTTTCCTTTACCCCTGACGGTAGTTACCTCTTTGAGTAAATCCCACTTCAGCACACTGTGATCACTGCCACCTAGTGGTTCCTTTATCTGCAAATTCTTAATACACGAATGATCACTGCTGATAACTAGATCAAGAGTGTTACTTTCTCTGGTTGCCTCTCGAACATGCTGCTGCAGAAAACAATCATCCAATAAATCCACAAAAGTCTGATTAGTGTGTGAGTGACCAACCCACAAGTTCCAGTCAATATCTGGGAAGTTAAAATCCCCCATTATAAGACATTCTGATTTACTGGCCCACTCTATTTCTCTGTACAATTGTTCATTGTACTCATTCAAGTCATTAGGCCTATAACACACTCCTACTCTTATTTTTCCTTTCGCAGTGCTTATCTCACACCAAACTGACTCAACAGAGCACTGTTCATCTATATTAACTGGGTGCACTTCCTTTGATTTTATGTTTTTCTTAATTAACAGCATAACACCCCCTCCCTTTCTGTCCTGTCTATCCTTTCTGTACACATTGTACTCCCCAAATTCCAGTTCTGCATTCCTTATATCTTTGTGACACCACGTCTCTGCTATCCCAACAATATCCGCCTTTGATGTCTTGACCAACACTTCAAATTCATCAAATTTATTTACTATACTTCTAGCATTGGTATACATGCAAGCATACATGCTCCTATGCCTATTCCTTGTTACCCTAACACATCCCATATACCCAACTATTCCATGATGACTGCCATCCGTCCCTGAAACCCCCAACACCCCTCGCTCCAGGTCGCTTCTTATTCTAATAGAAGTTGTGCAAGAATCACCTTCACCTCTGCCTGCGGTTACTGTTAAACTATTAGTCT
The DNA here is from genome assembly GCF_048544385.1 of Mastigoproctus giganteus. Taxonomy (NCBI): domain Eukaryota; kingdom Metazoa; phylum Arthropoda; class Arachnida; order Uropygi; family Thelyphonidae; genus Mastigoproctus; species Mastigoproctus giganteus. Next base: position 80,770,194 of record NC_143580.1, read on the forward strand.
TTGTATCCCCCCAAACTAGCAGTTTTCCGACCCACCTAACACTGCCTCGATAGCATCAGCAAATATTCTTGCACCCTTTCTATTTAAGTGTATCCCATCCCTGTAGAAGCAATCTCTCCTGTTAACAAGTACAGTCCAGGCTGAAAAAAATTCTACCCCTTGAGCCTTGCACAATCTTTCCAGGGCCGAATTGATCGACAAGGCTCTCATCATGTACTCCCTCCTATCGTGTCTGGGCAGAATTGCAGACACTTTCAAATTCAACCCTATTTCACGGCTTTTTTTCAACAGTGACCTGTACTTGTTGAGTAATTCCGCCGGTCTCCTACTCTTAATATCATTAGTGCCAACGTGTACAACTATATCACCTTTTGTGCCCTTGAAAGATGATATCCGCTCTACAACGTCATCAACCTTTGCCCCTGGCAGACATACCCTGGTCCTGTTCCACCTATCCTTTTTACAAAGGATGTTCCCCGTTTCCCTGACAATAGAGTCACCAACAACTACTAGTTCCTGTGGGACCAGCGTATTCTGCCTTAGGGGTTGCCGCTGTGTTGCGTGATGACCAAGTGCAAGCTCTGGCGTTGATGTGGGCAGCTGAGAGCCTGATGGGCCCCTCAATTTAGATCTTTCGAGGGCATCCACCCTGTCCTTCAAACTCTCATATAGGCCCATAACAACGCTGAGTTGTCGCCTGATTTCCTTACATCGTGCACACACAAAGACATCCCCCATGGCAATATCATGTTCCGTTCCAGAGAGTTCGGGAAACATTTCACAAGTTGCACATTTTTTTAGGCTGTGATGCGTTGGAGAATTGCCCCCCTCAGTTCTCCCCCGAGTCACAGCACTCCTGCCACTTTGTGCCCGTTGCTTTGCTGCTCTAGTCTGGGGCATTGTAGTTTAAATTAATAAAATCAATAAATTAAATATCAATAGTATTTGAATAGAAACTATTAAATAGAAACAGTGAAGCGTATTACTATATAATATACTTATCTGGGACAAGTTATTAGCTGTAATAATGATAAATGGCTGGAAGTCAAGAGAAGAATAAATTTTGATTGGATAGCATTCAAGAAATATAGTCACATACTGAAGAGCATGTTCAATAAAATAATGAACCAATGTATACTCCCCACCATGACTTATGGAAGTGAAACTTGGGCACTCACCAAAACAATGGAAGAGAAGCTGGGAACTACACAGCTAAGAATGGAACAAATTATATTGGGAATCAGACTGTTAGATAAGAAGAGAAACACGTGGATTAGGCAGCAAACTCAAGTAAAGGACATTCTTAACAAAACTAAAAAACTAAAATGGTCTTGGGCAGGACACATAGCTCAAAGACATGATGACAGATGGACTAAGAAAATAACAGAATGGTATCCAAGAGGAGCTAGAAGAAAACCTGGAAGACAACGGCGGAAATGGATAGATGAAATTCATGAGTTTGTGGGTAGTAAATGGATGGCCATTGCACAAAACAGAAGGAACTGGAAAGTTGCTGGAGAGGCCTTCATCCTGCAGTGTATTGAAAATGGCCGATGATGATGATCTAGATCAGGGGTGGCCAATGAGTCAATCACGGATTTAATTTCGGTCGATCACGACGAATTTTAAATACACAGTCATCCCTCAATTTGTGCATCTTGTGCAATGAAATTTTTGAGATGGTAGATTGCGGCACATTTTGAAGGGACAAAGTAGATCGCATCACAAATTAAGTTGGCCACTCCTGATCTAGATCATGCTGAAGCTCTGCTTAGCGGTGATCATTAACTACTCTACCAATCTTTACGTTATCCGCAAATTTAGACATCACTCCCTCTATCTCTTCATTGATGTCATTTAAGAAAATCGAAAACAACAGTGGTCCCAATACTGGTCCCTGAGGGAACCCGCTTCTTACATTAAACCAATCTGAGCAATAACCATCACAACCCTCTGCCTCTTGCCCTGAAGCTATTCTGCTATCCATATAAGGATTTTCCCTGTGATTGCAACCTGTTCTAGCTTATAAAGTAATGCTTATGTGGGACCGAGTCAAATGCTTTTCTGAAATCTAAATAATGTTAAAATTATTCCCTAAATGAAAATAGCTGACCAGATTTATAAAACCATGCTGTGTATTCTTCAGAATTCCATTTCTATCTAAATGATCCTGAATTTATGGAGGCAATGAACCTTGATCATTGCCTCCATGAATTTCCCACTACACTCTTAGAACCGCCCTTATGTATTGGAGATACATTGGCACTCTTCCAGTCCAATGGAATCGCTCCTGATCCAATGATGTTCTCATAATTAGTCTCAATGGTTCAATGCACTCACTTTCTGCCTCCCTTAAAATTATAGGGTATATGCCATCAACCTCAGGAGCCTTACTCACCTATAGGCTCAAGTTTTTTCATTAAATATCATGTGAAATTTCAACATCATTAATTCCATATTTTTCAACTTCACACCCATAGTTTCTCATTGACATAAAGGGTTTTTCTTCTGTAAATATCAATGCAAAGTAACTGTTGAGTTCATCTGCAACATCAGTTGGAGTAGCTAATATTCTCCTGCGTACATTACATAAGGGTCCAATCTGGTTTTACTTTCCCTTCTTTGCATTTGTATATGTGAAGAATTCCTTTATCCCCACTATTTACTCTCCTTGCCAGCAGATTTTCTCATAATCTGCCTTTGCCAGCATAACCTTTTCTGTGGCACTATTACAGGTCAATTTGTAACTGTTACAGGCTTCAGTACTTTTTATTTCTCTTTTCCATGCTGTCTTTTTCTGCTCAAGTAATCTGGCAACTTCATTATTCATCCAAATTGGAATCCTCATGGAGTAATTTTTTAATGGTATATATGCATTCAAGTCTTCTGTAATTAATGTTTTAAAGGTATACCATAATTCAATTGTATTTGCCCTGTGTGAGATATCTATGCAGTTAATATATGCCATGTAGCACCTTCAGCCGTCACAATTTCCTTTCCTGAAATTACGCCGATGAGCCAAAACATTATGACCACCTACCTAATATGATGTTGGTCCTCCACGTGCAGCCAAAATAGCTTGTACTCGGCGAGGCATGGACGCTACAAGATTTCTAAATGTGGTATCTGGTACCATCACGTAACTAGCAGATCCTTTAACTTCTGTAAGGTTTGTGATTGTGACACCGCAGATAGGAGTTGCTGTTCCAACACAAACATTGATGTCTGTGGAATTTGGAGGCCAGGGCAATACCTGGAAATCTTTGTCATGTTCCTCGAACAATCCGGGTGGTGTGGCATGGTGCATTATCCTGCTGAAAGATGGAACTGCCAGAGGAGAAGATCATTGCCATGAAAGGGTGTACCTGGTCAGTAATGATGTTTAGGTAGGTGGTAGGTGTCAGAGTGCCCAGCACATGGATGACTGGACCCAGGGTATCCCAGCAGAACATCTCCCAAAGCATGAGACTGCAAAAACCGGCTTGTTTTCGTCCCACAGTGCATCCAGGCACCATCACTTCCCCAGGTAAACAATGCACACGTACCCAGCCATCTACAGGTGCAACAGGAAAGGTGATTGATCGAACCAGATGACCTTCTTCCAATCACTCAAGGTCCAGTTTCGATGCTCGTGTGCCCATTGTAGGCACTCTCACCTGTGAATCGTGGTTAGCATGGGAACGCGGAGCGGCCTGCGGCTACACACCCCAATTTTCAGCAGTGTTCGATGTACTGTGTGTTGTGACACAATACTCCCATCACCAGCATTCCAATTACCGGTGAGTTGCACCACAGTCGCCCTTCTGTTGCCACGTACCATCCGGGAGAGGCTTCACTCACCTCGAGCGTTGATGAGCTGTGTTCATCCAACGCCTCACCAGTGGTTTGTGGGTTTTTCCTCCTCGGATCACTCTCCATAGATACTAACCATGGCTGACCATGAGCACCTCGCCAGCCGTGCCATTTCAGATATGCTCTGACCCAGTCATGTGGCCATTACAATTTGGCCTTTGTCAGACTCTTAAGTCCGCTGCCTTTCCCATCTGAAAAACAAGAGTAACACTGATTAACGGAATTCAGTATCAGGGGTTTTTTATACCGTGCTTTAACCTGCACACGCTCCATAGTTCACCTGCAGTTGCTTCGATTTGCATAATGACTCCCTGGTCATAATGTTTTGTTTGTCTCCTTGGTGCATAACCCATTCCTTTGCTTTTGACTACTGTTGCCGCTCTCTTCATCATCCACCAAAGAACTCCGTGATCACTTCCTACTACTGGTTCCTGTACTGTTAGTCCAGTTATGTTATCTGGTTCATGGCAGAATAAGTTATATAATGGTAATTACATCAATATGTATGGATGAACTGGTAATTCTCTAAAGTTCTTTTATGCTGAATAACATATTTACATTAGGTATATGGCACCTCTAGGCCACATTAACTGTTGGTGCCCCCTCCTGACGATGTGAAGATTTTCATTTTTAGAATGATTAATTTTAACAATTTGTGCCAAAGTTTAGGGTGAGTTGGCACCCCCCTAGGCCATTGCCTACTTGGCTTTACCCTAAAGTCGGCCCTGAATGTAAAATAACACATTAACATTGTGTGTGGTCACACAAAACCTACAAGGTTTTCACTTTAGTAAAGCATTGCATTTTGTCAATTACATTCCATAGATGTTTTCCTGTTAAAATATTTTGCTGACATGTATGTGTCTTAATAACGTCAGCATTCATAAAGTGGTAAAAACTGAAGAGACAAATTTCAAAGAAGAGGTTAATGGTTGATTCCTACTTGAAAGAATTTTTCCAAAGGAAAACTTTTTTTTTATTTTTATTATTATTATTTTTTTTTTTTGCTGTTGAATACTAAGGTATAATATTTCAGTTAATATAATGCTAGAATATATAACTAGAATATGTTTCTGATATTAAATTGCCAGTTTTGATTATTTTGGACTCTTATATAAAAGATTGTAATATGATTGATTATGCAAGTTTGAATGAAAATAAATATAGTTGGGTTGGAGACTGAGTCAATTATTGATTTTATAAATGGGGTGAAACTGAATCTTAATACATAAAATACGTCACATGCAGTACAACTTTTACAAAAAAACCCCCAAAATTTGGTGATAGAAAGTTTGATGAGGTAAATAGTTTAACCAGCTGTAACCAACTGGCAGCTGTAGTCTGTTCAATCTAACTTTCATCCCAATATAAACAAATATAGTGAATGTCTTATTGTGATCACTTTGGCACTCAAAGTGATAACAATAAGCACTTGATGACAAAAGCTGAAGAAAGAAGAATGCAGCTATTCAGCATTGTTAATTGATGCAGAATGGAAATGTATACATAAAAAGGTGGAAGTAGACAGAAAGAAAACATTAAAATCAATCAAGGTAAAATACTTTAATTCAAATGTCCACTCTTCCTTCCAGAAAATCATCAATAAAAATAGAACCATCTGTTTCTGGAAATCCATACAAACTCTTAAAAACAAAGAGAATATTAAAATCAAGAATCAAAAATAAAAGCAGTGAGATTGGTAGGAGTACAGATACAGTACCTTCTTTCGTGGAGTAACAACAGTGATAACCATACGAACTGTATGAAGAAACAGCAGTAAGTAGCCATGTAATGTGTCAGAGTTCAAGAACAAATCGGGATGTTATACAGGGTATTCCATAATGAATTGCACTTTGGAAAAAATCATAATGAAAAAAATATGTATTTTAAAAAACAATTTATTTATGAAAGATATTCTACACTTAATGGAAAATTATTTTCTAAAAATCAGATCATTGAGATGACGTCCCTCATAATGATGGCACTCTTCAAACCTAACCCTCGAATTTTCAAAGACGCGCTGACACATTGCCGACAGAATGCTTGCGATTTTGTGGCAGATGTTTTCTTTAAATTGTTCTTTTGTTGTTGGATTATTGGAGTAAACACGAATCTTGAGGTATCCCCACAAACAAAAATCAAGTGGGGATAAATCAGGACTTCTTGGAGGCCAGTTGATGTCACCTCTACATGAAATGAGTTTTTCTGGAAACAGTTTGCGAACCACAGGTAATGTTGCATTTGATGTGTGACAAGTCACCCCAGGATACAATACCAGGAAGAACCATGTCCTGGAAATTCCTGTAATTGTGGGGTCAGAAATATCTCATCATTTGAACATAGCGCTGAGGATTAACCGATTACAGCACAGCCGCGCAAGTCCTCAAAGAAGCTTCTGGAATAACTGGCCGGTACGGCCAGTTATTCCAGAAGCTGACATTTCAGCCCAGACAGTAATTTAGGGCAGTGCAGTGTTCTCTGGTATTTCAGTCTTGGATTATTCTCACTCCAATAATGACAGTTTTGTTTGTTTATGTGTCCGTTCAAATGAAAATGAGCCTCATCAGAGAACAAGATGCCAAATTCGGTAAATCTTTTGAACCTTTCATTGGTGTAATTTTACCCTTGCAACGAAGTCAGACTCTTTTAAATCTTGAAACAGTTGGATTTTGTAAGGGTGCAGAGTCAAATCTTTCTTCAATATTTGGTTTACAGTTGTTTGGTGAAAGTTTAATTCTGCAGCACGCTTCCGAACTGATTGGCTTGGATTTTCGCATATTGAAACGTTTACGCATTCCACATTCTCATCACTTCTTGAAGTTCTTCGATGGCCTGATGGTCATTGATTTATTGTTGAACTGGTTTCTTTGAATCTCTTGACCCATGATTTGATCAGATTTACACTTGAACTTTCACTAATGTCATGTAAATTGTAGTGATCACAAAATCGACGTCTAACAGTAATGATCAAATTATTGTTTTGGTTTAAATGTATGTACACAAAACACGTGCGCTGGTCCCATGAAACGATCCGTTGCTGCTAAATTTCCGAGAACTGGTCTAATGGTAGGGACTAGCCTTGCACTTGCATGTTTGTAAACTGTGATAAGGCAAAAAAGCAATAACATAAACCCAAGCGCTGGTTACAGTAAACATAATTTTTTCAATGTATTTGCATATATCTGATCTGGACTTCATGAAAGATAACATTATCCACGATCATGATAAGCAGCATGCACTGTCATTGAGTAAAGCTCTCATTGGTCAGTTACATTGGTCAGCACCTGACCAATGAGAGAGCTTTATCTAATGACATGTATTTGTTTTTGTTAGGATAAAAGTTAGAATGAACAGAGTTAGACATCATAGGGAGGAGCTAATTGAGAATGAAGAAGCTGTATTCTTATTGATGGGAGAGACAGGAACCATAAGGCACAAATATAAAAATCATAATGAGTAAGAGACAGCTAGATGTAATGAAAGTATATCTTCAGGCAGTGTGTTGTAGATCATTGTACAAAATTACATGAAAATATGGCTGTGGCAGAAAGTTTGGTAAATTTTAAAGTGGAATTGTATAGTTGCTTTTTGGTTAAACTGTGAGGGTTTTTTTTTTTTTTTTTTTTGTTGTTGTTGGCAGATGCAAAAAAAAAAAGTGTGCTTCCTTGTATTGTTTAATGATTGTAATACTAAAACACCTAAGTTTAATTACAGAATTAAAGATAAAATCAGCACCTTAGCAGCCACATATATGAACCTACTGCCATTGCTGTCAATCACTGTTCTTGTTAATTAGTTCCTTGAAGTTCCTTTTTATATTCATTAGTTTATTTTACTTTTCATTAGTTCCTTTTCATATGTTCAGTTCCATGGAGCTGTTGCACCTCTTATGTTACCATATGACTTTCCACCAAATTAGGGGGAAGCGTGAAAGTTATTGGTATATTTTTTAATTTTTTTTAAAATAGAACTTTTGAATTAAGATAAACCTCAGTATTTCTTTTCTTGAATCAATAAAAGAAGAAAAGTAAATTTTATAACTTAATGCTACAGTTTCCTTTCTCTATTAAATTATTAACTTTTAGAGCTCTTTACTCTCCCATAACACCTGATGGAAATGGAGATATTACAGAAGGTATAAATCAGTTGCCAGCCCTTAAACCTCCATTTATACCTCAACCAGGAGAATATTTTGATGTCCATGTCACTGTTGCTGCCACTCCACATAATTTTACTGTGAGTATTTGCATTTTATATCTATATTTTTATGTATTTAAACATTGTGAAATAAAATTCCAGGAATCAACATCGTGTTACAACTTTTCATCATTTGTGTCTATCATTAATCATAATCTGTCACCAATTATGGATTTCCTTTAATTTTCTATGAAATATGCTATAGCAGTTCTAACATTTCAGATGAGTTATCAGTAATGTGAAAAAAATGTGGCTGGATTACATGGAATCTGCCATATGGTCCATATTAAACATAAATTCTTCAACGGATTAATTAGAAATTCACCCATTCATAAAAAGCAATAAATGATTAATAGATACCGATGATCTTGGTCATTTGTTTTGTGTGCATCTGCTTGTGTTGGATAGAGAAGCTTAAACAAGAAACTTATATAGCATGGAAAGGGCTAGGTAACTGGAGGGTTTTGAGGTGAGGGGGGGGGTAGATATTAATATTGTTATATAACACTTTCTTACCTTTTTTTTGCATGTGGTCCTGATTTCTGGAAATTTTACTTGGTACTGAATTAACACTTACATCTTAAACTTCCATTCTACAATTGACAAGTGTTTTTACTGAGCAAGGAATTTTCTTTAATAGGTAGTGGTTCTCACTGTTTCACTAATCCTACTGTTTAGGTTTGCTGTTGTTGTGGTATGACTATAAGGAGCTGAGTTATATCTTACCAAGTTTAGCCTTTAAAACAGCTGGAATTTACTGTTTGTAACATGGTTTAGTGTTTCCTTTTTTCCTGTCTTAGTAACTATACCATGTCTGTTCCTATTGTAGTATTTTAATTTTAGATATGGACATAACAGTAAATCCCCCCCCCCCAAATTTTAGTTTCCTTCCATTTCAGTTTCTGTTCTATTTTATTTGAATGTCCATGATCATTTGGTTCTTCAGTAAGCTTTTATGAATTCTGTCATTTTGTTTACATTAATTAATTAATCATTTGATTTTAATTTTAGTTATGTTAAATCTATTAAGATTTAGTTAAATATTTATATTCGCATTTGGTTTAGGCCTATCGATTGACTGTGTTCGTGTTTAAATTAGCATTTTAGTTTTTTATATTTGATTTTTCCACCTAGAGAGGGCAGTGGCCATAACACTGTTTCTTAAGTTTGAGTATATTTCTTATTCACTACCTGGTCCAGACTGTATAGGAACATCCACCGACCTACCAGTTGAAATTAAGAAACGATGACTGAAATTATGATCCTTTTTTGAGCTTACAGGCACTGATTTCCTCTTGAAGACATAGTGCTTGTGAGCTTCCAGTTCTATGTATTATTCATTTAGAAAAAAAAAGTAGTGTTCATTATTTGGTGTGTGTCTGTGGAATACATCTCCTTGGGTTGGAAGTTATGCATCGACACTGCCAGAGGTAAATGTTGCTTTGTTTTGTAGCCAAATTATTATTATTATTTTATTTTTTTAAATAGCCAAATGGCTAAACAGGTTAATAAATCTTTCGACTCTTAACATAACTCCTCATCAGTATTTTGATCCTAATTCAACAGCACATAGAAGATCTTTGTCTCTACCATGCCAAGCAAAAAGACATGGATGCAAGTCCAACTACAGTCCAACTTTTAGTCACGTTACGTTCACTGACAGACAAACTATTAAAGAAATTTACTCTCTGATTCAGAAATGTATGAAAATTGGCAGTCCTCCTAATACAGTATGCAGATTAAGATCTAGTGACCTACCAGTTGAAATTAAGAAATATTTATATATCTGAAAATCATTTATATATTGAAAATCATCATTTGATGGAATTTCAGCAAAACTTCAAAGGAATGGTTGGAGAGAGAGAGAGAGAGGGGCATTATAGCCAAAGTAGCTTATGCGCCATCAAACCTCCATATCAACAAGAGAGAGAGAGAGAGAGAAGGACCTTCGAAATATTTCAGAAGAAATGTATCAACATTTCTTGATCAAAATGCAAAGTAACTTTTTAATGACTGTTCCTTTTGCTGTAAAAAAGAAATAAGCATTAAAAAAAGAAAATACCAAATCTGACAGACAGTCATGTTTGTTCTTACTTAATAAATCCCATCAGATTAGTATTAGTAGAGACATGTGATGCAAGAAAGCAAGCTTATGCAGCATTAGACAAAAAAAAAAAAACCTTCCCATTTCACCCATCCATTTGTTCCAAATGTTTGTCTAGTTCTTTCTAGAATTTATTTAAGCTGTCAACTTCCACAACGACAGATGGTAGTTTGTTCCAGCAATCAACTACACTGGCTAAAGGAAAATTTCTGCACATTTATTTGACAACTATCTTTCCTCAATTTCAGTTTAGGTCCCCTCAGGTTTGTATTCTGAGCAAGAAGGAGAATCCATTCAAGCCCTTATACACCTCAATCAGACTGCCATGCAGGTGCCTAGTCTCCAGATGCTGCAATTTGCAGAACTTAAGCCTTTCTTCGTAACAAAACCCCTTTGTTCCCCTCACCAGTCTTGTTGCCCTTCTCTGTACTCATTCTAGCAACTCAACATCCTTCCTAAAATGAGGCTTCCAGATCTGTACACAGTACTCAAGGCAGGGCCTGACAATTGCCTTATACAAGGGGATAATCACATCCTTATTCCTTCTCGCAAAATTCCTGTATATAATTGACAAGATCCCCATGACCTACTCTGGCAGCCTGTCTGCACTGCTCAGGAAACCTCATATCTGACTGCACAATTACTCCCAGGTCTCTTTCATTCTCCGCTACCCTGAGTGTAACACCACATAGTTGGTACATTTCGCTGGGGTTACTGCTACCCATATGCAGTATTTTGCATTTGTCAATGTTAAACTTTAGTTGTCACTTCAGCCCATCTGCACAACTTTTCCAGATCCTGTTGCAGCAGCAGCATAATGTCATTACTGTTATTAACAACCCTCACAACCTTTGTATATTCTGCAAACTTTGACATTAAGCATGATATGCCTTCATCAATATCATTTATAAATATACAAAACAACAATGGGCCCAATACCGAACCCTCAGGGACACCACTAATAACATTAGTTCACGAAGAGCAGTTTCCATCAATTACCATTCTCTGTCTTCTCCCACTCAACCATCCTTTTATCCATTGTTGCAACTTGCGCTAAATTCCCTAAGCTCCAATTTGTACAGTAGTCTTCCAAGTATATAATATCAAAATTACTTTTTGCATCCAATTCCTTTGTGACCACGTCATAGTATCCAATCAGATTGATCAGACAAGACTCCCTTAACAAACCCATGCTGTGTCTGAATTATTACTGCTGTCTTGTCTAGATGATCCTGCAATGCTTATTTAACCAGTGACTCCATTATTTTCCCTGGAACAGAAGTCAAACTGACAGGTCTGTAATTACTTTTGCATACATTTGCTTTCTTGCATCACATGCCACTACTACTACTACTACTACTACTTATGTCACCCTTTGATCCCCCTTTGTTAATTGGAGATACATTTGCACATCTCTAGTCTATGGGGCCTTCCCCCGAGTCCAAGGATGCTCTTATAATTATCGCTAAGGGTTTGCTTACTTCCTTTGCCACCTCCTTGAATATAACTGGATAGATCCCATCCACCCCAGTTTCCTTTCTTATGTTTAACTTCAACAATTTCTCCTCCACTTTGCTCTCAGGTATTACAAATCATTTAACTCCTGTTAGAGTTTGATAAACATCTGGTCCTCTCCACCTTGAATAACTCCTCATGTATGAATGTAGATGCAAAATAGTCATTTATTTTGGCTGCCCTCTGAGAAAGATCATCTACAGCTCTCACGCTGATATCAAGTGGACTGATCTGATTCATCCCCATCATTTTAGAATTTATATAAGTAAAGAAGATCCATCTCCTTCCTATAATCACGGCTCCAGCTCTGTATGCAGTAATCAAGATGTGGCCTAAACATTGCCTTATACTATAGGATAATCACCTCCTTATTCCTGATACCAAAATTCCAATATATCATTGGCAAAATCTCATAAGTTATTTTATCTTTTTCATTCTTCACTACCCTGAGTGTGGTACTACATATTTGCTACATTAACACCTGACACGTTGGTATGTGTTTTATTTTATTTACTTCAATTAAGTCTAAGTTCAAAAAAGGACTTTAGCAGTTATTTTAGTAAGAGCCTCAATATGATGTTTGGAGTTAGAGTATTAAGTGAAAACTTAGGAATCATATTCATGGATAATGGTTTATTAGCCAATATACCATTAAGAAAAGAATAGATTTTTTTAAATTTTTCGAAGATATCGAACACAATAGATTTTTCGAAGGCTTCCATAGCTGAGTGGTCAGGAGCGGGAGTGCAGTAGCACACACTCTTTGAGTAGACCAGGGTTCAAGCCCCTTACTGCTAAATACGGTCGCTCTCCCAACCCGCACTAGACCAGCATGGCAGATTATAGTCCATTTCCCTCAGCATGAATTGTTGAGGAGGCTTCCATCCTGCAGTAGTTTGATAATGGCTACAGTTTACCTTTTTTTTATATATAAGTAAAGAGGCCTTTGCTGTTTTTGTTTGCATCCATTGTCAAAGATTTTTCATAATCTGCCTTCACTTGCCTAACCTCCTTTGTGACTTGATTACAGATTTTATATATGCCATAGGCATATGTGTCGCCTGATAATTTATGTGCATCCCATGCATTTTTCTTCCCTGCCACGAGTCTCATTAGTTCATCTGACATCCATTTGGGCCTAAACCTAGAACAGTATTTCTTAGTTGTAACAAAAAGCCTAGTAGCTTCCAAGATTACCTCCTTGAATGCTTCCCATTTAGAATTTGCTGTTGGTAACATCATCAGTTGGTGCCACTGTATAGAGCTTAAAAATCTCTGAAACCACTGTAGTCACCTTTACAAAAGCAATAAACACTTCCCTTTGCCCCTGATGGTAGTTACATCTTTAAGAAAATCCCACATCAGTATACTGTGATCACTGCCACCTAGTGGGTCCTCTATCTGTAAATTCTTAATGTATGAATAATCACTGATGATAATCAGATCAAGAGTGTTACTCCGTCTGGTTACCTCTCTAGCATGTGCTCTAGAAAACAATCATCCAATAAATCCAAATAAACCTTGTTAGTGCACGAGAGTCCAATCCACAAGTTCCACTCAATATCTGTGAACATCCTTAATATCATGAACTTTCTACTGAGGAAGTGGCTCAACCAAGCCAAAATTAGCAAAGTGCAATACTGGAACCTCCATGCCACTGGGGCTGCTTCTATGGGCTACCAAAAATCCATAAACCGGACATCCCCTTGTGCCCCATCATTTCAGGCACAGGCACTCCCACCCACGAATTGACATGCTTCATTTCCAGCCTCATCAAGTTGCTGGTAGGACGGACAGACTTCACAATCCAATCCAGCCAGGAACTCGTACAATCCTTAAAGAACCACAGCATCAATGACCAAAACCTCATATCCTACAATGTCACCTCCTTATACACGTGCATCCTCATCTCTTGTGCAATAGATTGTTTGCCATCGACTGGAAGGTGACACCACACCTTATGCAATAGGACTAAACTTTCCGTATTGGATATCTGTGAAGCAACACAGCTATGCCTCAACCATTCCATCTTCATATTCGAGAGCACTAAATATAAACAAATCCAAGGCCTTGCCATGGGCTTTCCCATCAGTCCTCACCTTGGAAATCTGGTCATGGAATATATCTACACTCTAGCGTAGATGTATGGATGATATCCTCACCATACTCCCCCCAAGGCTACAAAATGACATTTCTAGGCTATCTCAACATCAAATTACCTTTTTTAAAATTCACGATTGAAACCGAGAAGGGCCAGGCCCTTCCATTTTTTTTTTCATGTGGTTAAAAAGAAAGGGTTCACAGGTCACATCATTATATCAGAAATCTACATGTGCCAGACAAGATACCAACTACCGTTTCTGTCATTCCAATGCACAACGTCCTAGCATCACCCGTTCACTAATGAACAGGGCTTGGACACATTGCTCCAATGCTACCGGCACACACAAATAAATACATAGGGTCAAGTTGGACCTCAGAAAATGCAGTTACCCTGAGCAGACCCTCAACTATGGATATAATGCCGTCAGAGCACCAGGCAGTTCATGAGACACCTGACACATTCGGTTTCACAGGCGTCACCCGCATCCCATTTTACCCTGCTCTAGCACACGGTATAACCAGAATCCTTTGCAGCTACAACCTCACCATTCAAACACCTGGAATGAAACTCCAATCTACATACCCCCTCTGAAGTGGAGCTAGAACATTTACCGCATACCATGCCGGTACTGCAACTCAAGCTATATCAGAGAGGCCATCCATTGTTTGGAAGACCAGTTGACCACTAAAGCTGAATTTACCCATTCAGCGCTAGCTGCTCACTATTGGAAGGAGAGCCATGATATCACACCCATGGATGCAAAGATCATATGCTTCTCTCACAATTTCAGGATCTGCCGTTGGCTGGAATCAGCACACATCAGTGTCACTGGGAATATGATCAACAGGCACCATGGCACCCATATGCATCCAATCTTTGAGTCTCTCATAGTCCACGAGCTCAGCTGCCGCTTATGACGGCAGTCATCCATCTCAACCTTCTCCTGACCTCTCTCTTCCTTGCCCACGTCACAGTTCGCAACTACTCATAAACAACTCTCCCCTCCTCCATGACTTTGCATACTTACGTACTCGAAGGTCAGCTACAGCACATAAAAATAACTGCTTGCCAGTGCTCAGTTAGTTGAAAAAGGCTACATAGAGTAGCCGAAAGCTTCTATGTATGTTCTGTATTTGCTAAATTTAATATATGTTATCTCCTAAATATCTGTGCCTTGTGTCAGTTTTTTATGTGTTACGGTGTTTACTCTCTCGCTTACTAATTAAGTTCTTTTCACTTAGTAGGTGCAAGCAAGAAATCACTGACTCAACAAACTGTGTCTATGTCACACCAAACTGACTCAACATTGCACTGTCCATCTATGTCCACTGGATGCATTTCCTTAGATTTAGTTTTTCTTAACTAACAGCAATACCTCTCCTTCCTTCCTATCCTTTCTGTACACATTGTACTCCCCAAATTCCAATTCTGCATTCCTTATATCTGTGTGACACCACATCTCTGATATCCCAACAATATCCACCTTTGATGTCTTGACCAGCACTTCAAATTTATCAAATTTATTTACTATATTCCTAGCATTGGTGTACATGCAAGTATACATGCACCTGTTCTTAATCTTAGTTACTCTAACACAGCTCATGTATTTACTTGTTTCATGACTCCCAACAGTTACTGAAATCCCCAGCAACTTGCTTTCTGGGCTGAGATGTTTTAACTCCTGAAAATTTGGATATTTACATGTATTCAGCTGATAATTTATTTATCTGCTTTTGTCTAAGATAAGGCTCAAAATCCCTTACAGGAATTTAAATTTATTCTTGTTCAGATTTCATCTAAAAAATTTGCTAGTCGGTATCATATTGACCCTTTAGTACAAAGAGAAGCGAGTCACATGGAAACATTATTTCACCAATGCTTTTTGTATGATATCCCACGAACGGCTGTTGTATAAATTTGAGCAAATTGGGTACCAATAAAATCATCCTTTGTTAGATCAAGTGTAGGAAGGAGGAGATCCCTAGGGATCGCCACTTGCTACACTTGATCTGACAAAGGGGCCAGTTCGATCTCTCACATCCTTAATGATATTGATGAGGGAGTGCAGAGTAACTTGTCAAAGATTGCTAATGATTTAAAAGTAGGTAGGGTAGAAAAAGTTTTCGTTTATGATTCAGTCAGACATGGAAAATGCCAAGTGCCTTCCCAAGTAGGGAAAAGGAGGTAATTGTCCTTGTGTATAAAATAATGGTGAGACCACATTTAGAATATTGTGTTTGGATCTGGAGGCTACACTTGAAAAATTTGATGAATTTGAAGTGCTGGTCAAGACATCAAATTCAGATATTGTTGGGATATCAGAGATGTGGTGTCACACTTCTTGAAAGGATTCAAAGGTTGGCTGCATGTGCTAATTGATGCCCATATAAAAAATGCTTAGAAAGTTTAGATTGTAGAGCTTGGCAACTATATAACTTAGGGGAAAGCTTGGCAGCTAAGTATCTTTGGAACCTATGTACCTTCCTTATTGAGGTACATAAGGTCCTAAAGGGAATCATTAAATTGAATGTGGAAGGTATATTTTCACTGGAAGAAGAGAGAAGAACCAGAAATCACAAGTATATAATTTTGGGAGGTAACAGAAGGCTGTATCTCATGAAGTTTACTTTTAGGCAGCGTGTTGTAGATGCCACAGCGATCAGGCAGGGAGTTTGATAAAATTCAGAGCAGAATTGGAAATGGTAAGGTATGAGAGACTGATAGAGATGCCCCCCCCCCTCAATTTTGGCAGATACAGTAAAAGTCAACTTCCTTGCATCGTTTAGCCTTTATAATACTAACCCTGTCAAGTAAGTTTTCTGAACATGTTTGTGTACCAGGTATTGAGTTTCCAATAGCTGTGGTTGACTTTTTGATGCAATTTCAAATTTTGTATATAAATGCTTTTAAAATATTAATTTTGAATTGATTTTCCAGTATTACAGGAAAATTTTTGTAGAATATCAAATAGATTTTTTTTTTAATATTAAAAAAAAAAAAAAACTTTTGATGTAGTAATTTTCTATTTTAATTTTCTTTTTTTATTTTTGATGTAGTAATTTTTTATATAGTTATTTATATCACTTGATTCAATTTTATCAAAATCTGGATTAAAGAATTTCTGCAATTTTGAGTTGCACATTGAACAAATGATGCCAACAGGTGTGATCTCTTCCTCTTTAAATTTCCAAACATGTTTTCATGCCACCTGTTAGTTGAATAGATAAGAGATGGCAGAACAAACTGGAAAAGCTTCAAGTCAGTTCTTATTTTTATGGACACATTGTTTGAAGCAATTCAAAATCTAGAGCTAAATGTATCCTTCCTGAAGCCCACACATAAAAAAATATATATAGTGGTCAGTGTTCCCTCATACAAGGGTTAAACAGGACATTACACTTCTTCCAGCAAAAAACTATCCTCCCCCATTCTCTATGACTCTTTAAGTATGTCCCCATAATGCTTCCTTGTCTTCCCCACTTCTATTATCATTCAACATAAGGTCCTGTCCTATGTCAGTTAAGTCCTCCTTTTATGGCTTGTTATACTCACATTATAGCTGCACACTACCTTGAAAATGTAACAAACCTCTTCTCAAATTTTGAATTTAAGAATTTTCTTGAATTAATAAACTAATTAAAAAATCTATTCTTTTCTTAATGGTATATTGGCTAATAAACCATTATCCATGGATATGATTCCCTCAGTTTTCACTTAATACTCTTTAACTTCAAACATCATATTGGCTCTTACTAAAATAACTGCTGAAGTCCTTTTTGAACTTAGACTTAATTGAAGTAAATAAAATAAAACACATACCAACGTGTCAAGTGTTAATATAGCAAATATGTGGTACCATGCTCAGGTAGTGTAGAATGAAAAATATAAAATAACTTGTGAGATTCTGCCAATGATATATGGGAATTTTGCCATCAGGAATAAGGTGGTGATTATCCTATAGTATAGATGGGTGCAAGGCCACATCTTGATTCCTGCATACAGAGCTGGAGCCCTGATTTTAGGAAGGACATGGATCTGTTGGAATAGATGCAGAAAAGAGCAACAAGACTAGTGAGAGGAACAAAAGGATACTCGTACCAGGAAAGGTTTAAATTCTGCAAACTGCAACAGCTGGAGAATATGCACTTGTGAGGAGATCTGACTGAGGTGTTTAAGGCTTTGAATGGATTGAGCAAACTCAGTGTTGATGGAATGCTTCCTCTTTGCCCAGACTACACACACATCAATGTTCTCCCAAGAAAATTTTGTCAGCTGAGTGGCATTGTGAAGTAGCCAGGTGGGGAAGTTTAATACTTTGCAGTATTATAATATTTTCTGTTATTTATAAATGTGACTTAAGCAATCCAGAGCAAGAATTAATTGCATAATTTAACATTATGCTCCTGTCACATTGACCTCGATTGCATAGTGTGTTCGAATTAATATTTATCGATCAGTGAACAGACCATACGATACCGTGAGAATCACTTAAATCTTACCCAGGTGGTCAGTTAAATTCACTGGGCGGTGTGCCCATTCGATTAGTCCTGGGGAGAACACTGCACATGAGGGGCCATAAATTCAAACTAATGGGTGGTCAATTGTTTAGCATTAGCATTAGTAGAGGCATTTGATGCAAGAAAGCAAGCTTATGCAGCATCAGCCAAAAAAAAAAAAAAAACCCACTTCCACTTCACCCCTCTGTTCGTTCAAAATACCTGTCCAGCTGAGCCTTAAACTTATTTAGGCTATCAACTTCCACGACAAGGGATGGAAGTCTGTTCCACCAACCAACCACCTGCTGGCTAAAGGCAAATTTCCGCACGTCTATCCTACATCTGTCTTTCCTCAATTTGAATTTATGCCCTCTCAGGTGATTATTCTGAGCGAGAGGAAGATTCCCATCAGCATTGAGCATGCTCAAACCATTCAAGGCCTTATACACCTCTATCAGATCACCTCGCTGGTGCCTAGTCTCCAGACACTGTAATTTGCAAAACTTAAGCCTTTCTTCGTAAGAGCACCCCTTTGTTCCGTTCACTAATCTTGTTGCCCTTCTCTGTACTCGTTCCAGCAGCTCTACATCCTTCTTGAAATGAGGCCTCCAGACCTGTATACAGTACTCTAGGTGTGGCCTGACCATTGCCTTATACAAGGGAATAATCACCTCCTTATCCCTGCTAGAAAAATTCCTATATATCATTGACAATACACCATGAGCTACTCTTGCAGCCCATCTGCACTGCTCAGAGAACTTCATATCTGCCTGCACAACCACCCCCAGGTCCCTTTCATTCTCTACCACTGTCAGTGTAGTACCACAGAGTTGATACGTTGCTCTGGGGTTGCTGTTTCCCATGTGTAGTACTTTACATTTGTCAATGTTAAACTTCATTTGCCACCTCTCAGCCCATCTGCTCAACCTTTCCAGATCCTGTTGCAGCAGGATAGTGTCAGTAGTGTCCTTGACAACCCTGCCTACCTTTGTATCGTCTGCAAACTTCGACATTAAGCTTGATATACCCTCATCAATATCATTTATGAATACAGAAAACAATAATGGACCCAATACTGAGCCCTGAGGGACTCCACTAATAACATTAGTGGAGTCCACAACTGGCAGAGCTACAACACAACTGGCAGAGCTACAAGACGACATCACAGTGCTACACAAAGAAAACAAGGAGATGAAATTTATACTCCTTGATATCTATAATAAGATCGAACTGAGTAAGCTAGCAGTTCCGAGCAAACTCACTAACCTTCTGAACTCAGACGAACTTCGTAGATTATATAAAAATTATCCAAAGGCCATTACAGTATCAGTCTGCCACGAATGTAGCAAAAAATCAATCTCCAGTCCTCCATCAGAAGCTCCAGGTAGGAACGAATCTGAAAAACGGCTAAACATAGGATTTCGTCGAGCGCCATCTCCTCACTCCAGCCAGCTTCTAAAAACAGATGGGAAAGGACAAAAACCATCCACAAAAGCGCATCATTCACGTGCGCTCAAGAAGAACCTGAAAAGGGCAACTGATATTAATCACCACTCAACAAATGAGAGGTTTCCACAATTACAGAAGCAGGCTCCACCTACGGTCAATGGCACCGCATGCATAAACTCTCTTACTTGCAATAACGAATTCTCTACCTCTATGCCAATGAGGCAAAAGTCATCATTTCCACCTTCATACCCAACTCTTGGCAATGCCTGTCCTGTCATACCTCATTCGCAATTCTCATATTCACAAGGCCTGGGATTAAGTGTCGGAGCGAATTCAATATTCGAACCAGCGGATTCCTCCACATTACAATTTCCACTCCCAGTTCACCCCACTGCATATCCATCCTATCCTATGCAACCAGAGGAAAGTACAAGTAGGAACCTCAGAGTGAGCCAACGAACAAGTACGGCTTCACGTGAATGGCTTCGAATTGGCACATCGACCAACTCCAAACTGCAGCCTTCCCACACACCTCCCAGACGCCAGAAGTCCAGATCCTCTAGCGGACTTTTCGTATCTCGCTTAGCCCCAACTACCACAGCAAATCATGTTGCTGAAGTTCTACGTGATCAACTAAACCTTCGACTAAAGGTGCAGCAACTTCACACCAGGAACCCCCGCTGCGCATCGTTCAGGGTTGAATGCGCACAGGACCTGTTCAATTTAATTGGAACCGAATCTATCTGGCCTATTGGCACAATTATTCGACCCTACTATAATAGGAGAACCAGTCACCTTCCCCAACCTCCACTTCTGCACCAAAACCAAGTCTGCAACATCACTACCCACAGCTGACTGGACTTGTTCCCGGACAACTTCCAAAGATCTCAACAGTCCTCCTTTCGTACCACTGCTCTGCCAAACCCCACAGTTAAGGCACCACTCCGCCATGATAAGAGTATCCTGAGTCCCCTAGGTGATGGACCCCATAAAATACCAGTCCATATTTCGTCAGGACGTCGAGCCGTTCGCTTTCGAACACGCCAACTCAGAACACCTCCAATTAGGACGGAAGTTCGTCGAACACCTGTCATCAGGGTCTACTTCCAAAATATCAGGTCCATTAGGAACAAACTAGACTCAGCAGAACAGATCTTTCTCTCCCAGGTCGCTGATGTGGTCTGCCTCGCAGAAACGTGGCTTCAACCTAATCAAGATACACTCTTCTGCTCAGCTATTGCTGGTTACAACATGCTGTCTGCATCCAGGGAGCAATCTAGAGGCGGTGGAGTAGCCATACTGTACAACTCCTCCCTATTCTCATATGAGAATTCGACCTCAACTACAACTGAAGATTTCGAAGCGATTATAGTCTCGCTACGCTTCCACTCCAGCCACATTGATATCGCATCTGTGTATATTCCCCCAGGGCCTACAATTGAAATTATTGAAGATTTGGGGAATTGGCTCTTAAACCATCTTCGTCCGTCTGCACAACGCCTTGTTTATGGTGATTTTAACCTGCCTCCAAACCGACATCACCTCTTTATCAGGCTCTGCGAGTTCTTCAAATCCATCAACATGATACGGGTCAATGAGAACCCCACCAGGGGATTGAACCTACTGGATCTCGCTTTTGCTTCAACACCATGCACAGCTGAGGATGATCCCATCGCATTCTTCCTGTCTGATCACCAGCCCATAGTGTTGACATGGTCATTGCAGGTGCCAAACTTCAACATCCCTGACAACAAAATAGTCAAATACGTTTCAGCACCTAAATACCTTAATCCTCAACTCTGTGTAGAAGCAGCATCTTGCATTCCTTGGGATGTCCTCATTGACTGCGACCTCAGCCTTGCAGTGACACTCCTGTCTGACTGGATTAAATCCGTCACCGACTATGCTGCCACCAAACGAGTAACAGTAACTCCCCGTTCCAGATCGTGGTGGACTGCTGATCTTAACAACAGCTTCAAAATGAAACAAGTCCTACATAAGAAATGGAAGCATACAAATGACAGTAAAGACAGAATCGCCTTTTCCCGTGCCAGGGCCCACTTTAATCGAAAGAAAGCTGACGCAATCCAAGTGAACCTTAACCGCACTTTGAGGAAAGGAAAGCCATTCTATGCTGCCCCACATGGTGGATTCAATCACATGCTTGATCCTCAAGAATGGCTCAAATACATCGCCAGATTTTCAAATACAACCACAGTCCCATCTACAGTTGTCCAGCCTGACTATGAAAACCCTTCAGATGTCCTAGGGACTATCCAGATCATGGAACAGGAGCTCATACGTGCCATCAATTCCCTTCCCACAACAGCCACTGTTGGGGAGGATGGAATTCCACAATTTATGATCAAATGCTTAAGCACATTCATCATAGGCCCTCTTCTCTCGATCTACAACAGATGCCTCGCTGAGCATTATTTTCCACCCCAGTGGAATAAATACAGAGTGTACCCCATCCCCAAAAACCAATTTGCCTCAAACGTCAGCCAGTTCAGACCCATATCAGTTGCCTCTTGTCTGTTAAAAACTCTTGAAAAGGCTTTGCTACCCACAATCACTCAACAAATCCTCCAGACGAAACCACCTGAAATCCATTATGCTATCGCAGGAAAATCATCAATCACTAACTTGGCAGCCACCACAGAACGCATTCTCTCAGCATTCGAACAAAGAGCTGAGCTAGCAACCACATACCTCGACATAAGCGCAGCCTTTGATGCCGTGTCGATTCCGGCCTTGCTCCTCCTACTTAAGGAGAATTTTCACATTCGAGGTGATATGCTGTGCTTTTTGGAATCACTTCTCAGTCACAGAATACTTATTCTCCATCGGCAGCAACATACCCTATCCTGCGACATTACTGCTGGAGTACCGCAGGGGGGTGTCCTGTCTGGTGTCCTGTTCACAGCCATCATCGTGCCCATTATTGCTTCAACGAATGGTCTCCTATGCTATGCCGATGACTTCAAACTGCTGACTCCAATTAACCCTGGCGACGACCCCGCCCAGCTTAGCAACAGGATCAATTCCCAACTTAAGGATCTAGAATTGTACCTGGCAAACTTCAATCTAAAAATCAACCCTCTGAAGTCTGCTCAGGTTATATTCTCCCTTAAATCCATGCCGACAGTACTCAACGTTTCACTCGCAGGGGTACGAATACCAAACGTACCCTCGCACACAGACCTTGGCGTTCTGTTCGACCAAAAGATGTCCTTTGTCCACCAGATCGACAAACTCAGTACCAGATTTTCTCGTCTACGGTGGATCTCAAAGCAGCAGCTGCTACACGTCTGACATCCTGCCACTGTTAAAAGGTTCATCACCTCCACCGTCTACCTTGCCATTCTCTATGGTGCAGAAATATGGGCCTCTGCTGCACATACAAACCTTAAGCGGGTGTACACTGCTGAATACTGGCTACTGAAATGGGCGAATAACAAGCTTCGGCTACCTCCCGCTACCACAACTACCATGATGGCACAAGCACTCGACATCCCGAGGTTGAAGTTCCTGATCGTTGAAAAGAGGCTGGTCTTCACAGCCAAACTCATCTCAGGCCAAATATCATCTCCAAATATTTGGAATGCTTGCTCTTGGAGGATTCCACAGCCAAGCCTAAGGTCGGTACCAGCACTTGTGGCTCACCACAACAGGCTTGTACTCACCGAAAGATTTCTGCCCAAGCAGATGCTCGCTGCCCTCAACCGTGTGGACGCCGACATCGACACCATAATAAGTAAAAAGAAGGACAGACACAAGTTTATCAAAGCTCTTGAAACCTGAATCACTGCCAACTTGTATTTGTTTTTCTTTATTTGTGTTCAGCTCCTTGTTTTTATGATGTATTTGTATTTCTTTTTGCATTTGTAATCTGTATTTTGTAGCCTTTTGTATGTGTTCGCTATATTTTGTAGCCATTTGAATTTGTACTTATGTTATCTATATGTGAACCCCTGGCGCTCGTCGCCGTGATGGGATATTGTGCTGTAAATCTACTTCACAATAAAGATTTATTTATTTATTTATTAGTCCACGACGAGCAGTGTACATTGATTACCACTCTCTGTCTTCTCCCCCTCAGCCACCCCTTTATCCACAGCAGCAATTTGCCTCCAATGCCACACTGCTCCAATTTGTGCAGCAGTCTTCCATGTGCAACAGTATCAAAAGCCTTTCTAAGATCCAAGTATATAATATCAAAGTTATTCCCTGCATTCAGTTCCTTTTGTGACTGCATCATAGTATCCAATCAAATTGGTCAGGCAAGAACTTCCCCTTAACAAAACCATGCTGTGTCCGAGCTATAACTGAAGTCTTGTCTAAATGATCCTGCAGTGCTTCTTTAACTAGTGCCTCCATTAATTTTCCTGGAACAGAAGTTAAACTCACAGGTCTATAATTGCTTGTGTCAGCCTTTGATCCTCCTTTGTGAATTGGGGTCACATTTGCACATCTCCAGTCCATGGGTACCTCCCCTGAGTCCAAGGAAGCTCTCATAATTATGGCTAAGTGTTTGCTTACTTCCTTTGCTGCCTCCTTTAATATAACTGGATAGATCCCATCCACCCCCGGGTGCCTTTCTTGTATTTATCTTCAAAATTTCTCCTCCACTTTACTCTCAGTTATTACAAGATTCTCTAGCTTACTGCTAGAGTTGAATACACCTCTCGCTTTCCCCTCGCTAAATAAGTCCTCATGTGTGAATGTCGATGCAAAATATTCATTTAGTTTGTTAGCTACCTGAGCAGGATCATCAACAGTTGACCCATCGATATCAAGTGGACCAATCTGATTCATCCCCTTCCTTCTAGAGTTTACATAAGGAAAGAACTCTTTGCTGTTTTTCTTTGCATCCCTTGCCAAGATTTCTCGTAATCTGCCTTCGCCTGCCTAACCTCCTTTGTAACTTGGTTACAGATCAACTTGTATGTATCATAGGCTTCTGTGTCATGTGTTAATTTGTATGTATCCCATGCATGTTTCTTCTCTGCCATATGCCTCATCAGTTCATCTGACATCCATTTAGGCCTAAACCTTGAACAATATTTCTTAGTTGTTATGTAAAGCCTAGTAGCTTCCAAGATAAGTTCTTTGAATGCTTCCCATTTTGCATTTGCTGTTGGTAACATCATCAGTTGGTCCCACTGTATAGAATTTAAATACTGTCTCAGTCCATCATAGTCGCCTTTACGAAAGCAATAACCCTTCCCTTTACCCCTAATGGTAGTTACCTCTTTGAGTAAATCCCACTTCAGCACACTGTGATCACTGCCAACTAGTGGTTCATTTATCTTCAGATTCTTAATGCATGAAGAATCACTGCTGATAATCAAATCAAGAGTATTCCTCCCTCTAGTTGCCTCCCGAACATGCTGATGTAGAAAACAATCATCCAATAAATCCACAAAAGCCTTGCTAGTATGCGAGTGACCAGCCCCCAAATTCCAGTCAATATCTGGGAAATTAAAATCTCCCATTATAAGACTCTCTGATTTACTGGCCTACTATTTCCCTGTACAGTTTCTTATTATACTCATCAGAGTCAT
The DNA here is from genome assembly GCF_048544385.1 of Mastigoproctus giganteus. Taxonomy (NCBI): domain Eukaryota; kingdom Metazoa; phylum Arthropoda; class Arachnida; order Uropygi; family Thelyphonidae; genus Mastigoproctus; species Mastigoproctus giganteus. Next base: position 80,795,478 of record NC_143580.1, read on the forward strand.
TAGGCCTATAGCACACTCCTACTCTCAATTTTGATCTCCCAATGCTTATGTCACACCAAACTGACTCGACACTCCACTGTCCAGCGATGTCCACTGGCTTCACTTCCTTGGATTTTATGTATTTCTTAACTAATAGCATAACCCCTCCTCCTTTCCTATCCAGTCTATCCTTTCTGTAGACGTTGTACTCCCCAAATTCCAGTTCTGCATTCCTTATATCTGTGTGACACCACGTCTCTGATATCCCAACAATATCTGCCTTTGATGTTTTGAGCAATACCTCAAATTCATCAAATTTATTTACTAAACTCCTAGCATTGGTGTACACGCAAGTATACATGCACCTATTTCTATTCTTAGCTACCCTAACACAACCCATGTGTTTACTTGTACTGCAATGACTCCCGGCAGTCTCTGAAATATCCTGCATCTTGTTTTTCAGGCTTCTGCTCATTCCAATAGAAGCAGTGCAAGAATCACTTTCACCTCTGCCAGTGGCTACTGTTAATCTATTCGTCTTTGTCTCCCCCCCCAAGCTAGCAGTTTTCCGACCCACCTAACACTGCCTCGATAGCATCAGCAAATATTCTTGCACCCTTTCTATTTAAGTGTATCCCATCCCTGTAGAAGCAATCTCTCCTGTTAACAAGTACAGTCCAGGCCGAAAAAAATTCTACCTCTTGAGCCTTGCACAATCTTTCGAGGGCCGAATTGATCGACAAGGCTCTCATCATATACTCCCTCCTATCGTGTCTGGGCAGAATTGCAGACAATTTCAAATTCAACCCTATTTCATGGCTTTTTTTCAACAGTGACCTGTACTTGTTAAGCAATTCTGCCGGTCTCCTACTCTTGATATCATTAGTGCCAACGTGTACAACTATATCACCTTTTGTGCCCTTAAAAGATGATATCTGCAAGATGGAACTTTGTTAGAACAAAGTTCCATCTTGTGTTGTAGAGGTGGGTAGTTTGAATAAATTCACAGAAGAACTAGACAAACTATTAGGAGGGATGGACAGGTGATATAGAAAGTGACAGTTTTTTTTTTTTTTTTTTGCTGAGGTTGCATAAACTTGATTTTATCATTTGTGACTACTAATAATAATACTAAAATCCTGAAATACATTGATATTTATCATTTATGCTTTCTCTATCATTTTATATGCCTCTGCTATAGAATTTCCCTTCTCCTTCTAACATAAAATGCTTAGCTTGTCATGAACCATAGGCACATGTGTACACAAACACACCTTATTTAACTTTTCAAGAGAAGTATTACGAGGGAGTGTCAAAAACTTTATCCCTTGAACTGTACATTTTATGAACATTATATTTTATTCACTGTATTGTTTGTTTAACTAGTAATATATTCCAGAAGTTTCATTGCTTTAACTCTTCATTGTTACAGAGCTGAATATGTGACAGTTTCATCATGGATAAAGTTGGATATCGATCCATTAGCAAATTCCTTTTTTTTGCAAGGCAAACAGCCAAGGATCATCCATAAAGAGATTTCTGTTGTGTATGGGGATATCCATTCATCCACCCTATGACCTTGTAAAACATCTGTGAAGACAGTTAAAGTGTGGCCAGGGGAGCATTTATGATGAGTAAAAAAGTGGGCAGCCATCCACAACTCACTCTGCTCAATTTGTGGAGAAAACTGAAAAACTGATCTTTAATGACCACTGGATAACAATTAAACAAATAGTTGCTGAGACTGGTATGGATCAATGGAGAGCATAATTCACAATGAGTTGAATATGAATATGGTCTCAGCATGATGGATTCCTTGTTTGCTCACAAGTATTTAGAAAGGGGGGTAAAAAGCAGGCCTGCTCTGCTGAATTGATTGCCATGTGTGATGGCAATCCTGACCTGTTTTTTCCATAACTGGTGACTATGGATGAATTGTGGATACCATTGCTTTGACCCAGAAACAAAACAAGAACAATAAAAACATGCATTATCACCAATTCCCAAAAAAGGCCAGAGTGCAACCATCTGCATAGAGGGTGTTGCTATTGGATTTCTGGGAAGGGATGGACATTATTCTCACAGATTACTTGGAGAGGGATACTACCATCAATGCACATACTACAGCAACTTACTGAAGCAGTTACATGTGGCAATTAAGGAAAATAAACACAGAATGCTCAGCAATGGTGTGCTGTTGCTTCACAACAATGTACCAGCCCACACTGCTGTCACAACTACTGACCTTGCCTGGAAGTACTTCAGTATCTTGCCACATCTGCCTGCCTTCTCTTTTCACAGCTGAAATCATTTTTGCATGGAAAGCATGTTTTTGGCAATGCAGAGTTCATTTCAGCAATAGAAGCCTGTTTTCAAGAGCAAAGTGTGTCTTTCTGCAAAAAATGGCATACTGAAGTCCTGCATAAGATGGAAGAAATGTGTTGTTTTGGGTGGCTACATCTTACCAAGAAAGGCTTAAAAACTTAAGCCTTTCTTGGTAAGAGCACCCCTTTGTTCCCCCTAACCAAACTTGTTGCTCTTCTTTGTACTTGTTCTAGCAACTCTACATCCTTCCTAAAATGAGGCCTCCAGACCTGTACACAGCACTCTAGGTGTAGCCTGACCATTGCCTTGTATAACGGGATAATCACCTCCCTGTTCCTGCTAGCAAAATTCCTATATATCATTGACAAGACTCCATGACCTGCCCTGGCAGCCCCTCTGCACTGCTCAGCGAACTTCATATTTGACTGCACAATTATCCCCTGGTCTTTTTCACCTTTCCACATCCCTGAGTGTAATACCACACAGTTGGTACGTTTCTCTTGGGTTATTGCTACTCATATGCAGTACTTTGCAGTTGTCAATGTTAAACTTCAGTTACCACTTTTCAGCCCATTTGCCTACCTTATCTAGATCCAGCTGGAGTAGCATACTGTCTTTACTGTTGTTAACAACCCTACCAACCTTTGTATCATCTGCAATTTTTTCCCTGACCTACAACTGTCTTTCCTCAATTTGAATCTATGCCCTCTCAGGTTCTTAATCTGAGCAAGATTAAGCTTAATCTGAGCAATTATAAAACTTTGATACTTCCCCAAATAAACGATATGTAATGGCTTCAAATCAAATTTCATTCAGCAGCTGACTGGTACCCTAGATCATTTCATTGTCTGAGTTTTTATTGATTGACAGATGTAAGAAGCTACAGATGCTGGCCTCAGAAATCCCCATAAACATTATCTTTTAAAATAATATGATTAACAGGTTTGAAGTATTTCTTCCCAAACTATATAACTAAGCTAATCATTGTCTCCTTGTGGTCCTAGTTTACCTACAATCCCTCCCCTCCAAACACATTTAACCAGCTCAGATTTGTTGTGTATGTATTAATATTTGCAAGGGGGGTGTGTGTGTGTGTGTGTGTGTGTGTGTGTGTGTGTGTGTGTGTGTGTGTGTGTTTTAATACTTCTGTTATGAAGGGCCATCAGTTGTCTGTGTCTGACTCTTTTGTGACATTTTTCTTAAGATGTTGTCTAGAGATTTTGTGCAATAATCATTTAAATATTACTTATCTTCTTGCTCTTCCTCTTCTGTTTTCTAAAGAGGTCTTGGTTTTTTTTTAAGTAAACTGTTGTTTATATACTTATCCCATATGTCTCAGGCATCAATGAAAAGATAGCAAACACAGCCAGAACCATCTTCAGCAGCTCATATTATCAGAAGATAATCCAAGAGGGCCAATATACCACATTCAGCTGTGGAGCCATATACATTGGAAAATCCTTACAAGCATCTTCAGTCAAGACTTGAAGAACACAGGAATGATGATATGTGCAACATATCGAATACAGCCTACCATGTCCTCCAATATGGCAATCTCTGGGAATTAAAGGACACCTTTGAGCTTGCCACAGATTAAAACTACAAAAGAACCTTTTAAAGAAGTTTTTTTTCATTAAGCTCTTTAGTGACCTTTCTGTTAACAAAAACCAGGAATCAAATGTTGACAACCTATATTTCAACATTTTCAAACCAACAATAGAAAAGGAAACTGTTATGTTCCATATTCCCCCCTCCCCGTCAGTAACACATAGTATGTAATACTACCTGGTGAACAGCAGAACAGAGTCAGGTGCTTATAGATGGTATGCCACCCAGATATCTGGTACTCCAACCATATCTTACCTGGTTCTCTTTATATAGCCCTGAATGAGGAACGTTTTTGTTGTATTACAGTGCAGGAAGTAAGAGGTCCGGTTCCTCCAAAGTGTATGTAGGTATAATTGTCGTGTTTCTATTTAATATTTAACTTTGGATTTAACTTGGTTGTAGAGTTCTAAATCTGTATTCTCTATATTATATTAATGCAAGTGTATACATTCCTTGAGTTAACATTAGTTGTAATTTCTTACTTAATTTCATAGTAATTTTCATGTTGTGAAGATGTTCTTGTATCCCTGCTTAAGACGAGGTTCAGCAAGAATCCTGAAACATCACCTGCTAACAAATTAGTATAATATTTAGCTTGTATTATATATGAGGTGCCTCTGTTGCCAGGTGGGAAGGAGCAGCAGTGCGTAGCACAAGATTCTTGATTAGACCGGGGTTCGAGCCTGTCACCACCAAATACGGAGGATGCAGAAAGGTCAGGGAATGACCACCGCATATTCCCGGAGCAATATGGCCTTAGTTGCTTATGCTCCTAAAAACCAAACAACAAACAAACAAACAGTATTATATATGAGTTTAATAAAACCTCTGTTAAGAATTTTCATGTGGTATAATAGTGTTATTTTATATATACAGGCATACCTCGGTTAACGTTACCTCTGATAACGAAGCTTCGATATAACGAAGTCGGCAATTTCAAGCTCCATTTAACATAAAAAAAATATTCCAGTTTAATCACCTGAAATCTAAACAAACTGAAGAAATTACGGAAACCTTTGGGGCTTCTTGTGGTTGGTTTGAGAAATTTAAAAAACGGGCCAGGATTCATAGTGTAAAATTAACAGGAGAAGCTGCAAATAAGTTTCCAGGAAAACTAAAGGAAATAATTGAACGTGAAAATTTTCCAAATTTGGTGTTCAATGTTGACGAAAGCAGTTTGTTCTGGAAACGGCTACCAACAAAAAGCTTCATTTCTATTGAAGAAAAATCAGCTGCTGGGTTCAAAGCAGCCAAAGACCGTTTAACGTTACTCTTTGGATCAAATGCCTCTGACGATTATAAATTAAAATTGTTATTAGTTTACCATTCAGAAAATCCGAGGGCGTTAAAAGGTAACATAAAAATGAATTTACCTGTAATATGGAAAGCAAACAGAAAAGCGTGGGTTCCCAAGGAGTTATTTACTGATTGGTTTGTTAACCACTTTTGTCCTGAAGTAAAACGGTATTGTCAAAAAAAAACAACTTTGAAGAAAAAGCTCTTTTGTTGTTAGACAATGCTCCGGGACATCCTACTGATCTTAACACGTTGGACACATGCATTCCTGTCAAAGTTGTGTTTCTTCCAGCAAACACAACTTCCCTGATTCAACCATTAGATCAGGGAGTAATAGCATCATTTAAAGCTTATTATCTGCGTCGAACATTAAGCAGTTTAACTGAACTAGAGGATAAAGAGGAAGTGACAGTTAAAACTTTTTGGAAAAACTACACCATTAAAAACGCAATTGAAAACATTGATAGTTCTTGGAAAGAAGTCACTAAGAAATGCTTAAATGGAGTTTGGCGCAAAATATGGCCAGAAGTTGTACTAGAAGAAGAAAATAACATCCAAGAAATTAGAAATGAAGTTATCCAGATGGCTCAATCAATTGGTTTCGAAAATGTCGATGAAGAGGATGTTAGAAATTTATTGAATGCAGAAGATGATGGTTTTTCAGTGGAAGATTTAGAAAACCTTGTTAGCAACGAAGACAAAGATAATGAAGACGAAGTTAAAGAAGTTCCTGGCGAAAAAGTGTTAACAACCAAAGATTTAAAAAGGTGCTTAAATGACATTGAAAACGTTTTAAATTTTTTTAGTGAAAATGATCCTGATTTAGGAAGAAGTGTTATTGTTAAGCGATCAGTGTTAAATGCAATAACTCCGTATAGGCAATTGTTAAATGAAAGAGAAAAAAAGCATAAGCAATCAATTTTAAAATGTGATTTCACTTTGTATGTAAGTTGACTGTTTATTTAATAAAACGTTCGAAAAAAAGCTTTTCATTTTCTTTACGTAGGAACGTATCCCTATTCTGGCCATAGTATTTTTACCTCTGAAAACGAAGTTTCGCTTAACGAAGTAATTTCGTGGAATGCATCCTATTCGTTATTCGAGGTATGCCTGTATATTAAGATACACACTGCGGCAATTGGAAAACAAGACTGATGTTATGAGATGGTGCTGTCATCTACTAGAAGTAAACGTGAAGTGAAAGAGTGATTGTTCCTAACACCTCAGTCAAGGTCAGCAGAAATTGCACTATTTTTCAGAATGTAGTGTGAAACATTACATTCTGAAATAGCTGAACTGCACATCTCTTCTGTGTCGTGGAGGGACAATGGAGCAAAGAGCAAACATCAAGTTTTGCATTTGACTTGGCAAAAGTGCAAGTCCATGCACTTGCTTCATCATTTCAAATGATGACACAAGTGTATGGAGAGAATTGTCTTTATTATGCATGTGTGTTTGAGTAGCATAAACATTACACCCATGGATGAGAATTACTGGAAGACAGTGAACATCCGGGCCCAGCAAAAACAGTTTGAACGCCAGAGTTGATTGAGAAGATGTGGGAAATGACCAATGGCCAACATGAAATTCTCTCCAAAGTATTTCAAGAAAACGAAGGTCTTTGCACAATTTGTTCCACATTATTGTTACATGACAGGTGCGAGTTGAACACTGCAGTGCCGTCATTGAAGCTGCTGAAAGCAAACCCAACTTCCTGAATTCAGTCATTACGGGCAACGAGAAGTGGTGTTTTTCAGTATGATGCCGCAATGAAGAGAAAAATTGTGGAGTAGAAGTAATCAGCAAACTCTCCCAAAACCAAAAAAGTTTGCCAGGAAAGGTCTAAAATCAAAACCATGCCCATCCTTTTCTACAACAGCAAGGGGATTGCACATGAAAAATTCATGCCCAGTGACCAAAGTGTTACTACTGCCATTGTTGTCTAGACAATATTACTATCTGGACATTTTGAAACATTTCCTGCAGGAATCTGTTATGTGCAGCCTCAGTATGGAGAAGATGGCAGTTGGTTCTTCTTGCATGACAATGCACCAAGCCACAAGGCTCTCATTGTTCAGGAGTTTTTGGCTACCAAAAAAGTCTGCATACTGTTGCATCTATCGTATTCACCAGACTTAGCCCAGTGCGACTTCTTTTTGTGGAAAGCTCAAGATAACCCTGAAAAGCTGCTGTTTTTATGACGTCGACACCATTCACAGCTTTTATGCGAACATTGAGCAGTATACTAGTTAGCCTTCCATCAGTCATTCATTCCATTTGCTTTGTGATCATTGCTGGCAGTGTGTAGATGTAGGAAGAAGTTTAAATAAACCGAAATTAGTTTGCCATACATGAGATCATGAATTTTTTTATGGCATCAGTCTCATTTTACAGTTTCCATATAAATTAGTATAGTATAAATTAGATACAGTAGATTGTCAAAATAACAGCATCCCAAATAATGGAACATTCGAGCTAACAGCACATTGAGATTGACTGTTTACATACATCACAGATGTCTTGCAGTTCCGGAAAAAGAAAATGGCAAGTCACATGATTACCATATTTGTTTACATTCGCCATTTTGAAAGTGAATTCTGTACTGATATCACGGATTATCCCGCTGTTTTACATTTATTTTAAATTAAAAACCCTTCACTATGGATCCTAAAGTTAATAAACCTCATACAGAGAAGAAAAGAAGAACAACTTTAAAGCTTAGTGACAAACTTGATATAATAAAGAAAATAGAACAGGGCATAAGGTAGGAGTGTATTAATGACAGAATATAACATTGGCTCATCAACGTATTTATGTTATTATTATTATTAGCTATATGGTGCAAGGAAGCCTGAGGCTTATGCTGCACCAGCAAAAAAAAAAAAAAAAAAAAAAAAATCCCAAGTTACCTTGAGAGAGAGAGAGAAATAGAAGGGAGAATATGATGATATCCAGCTCAGGACCCTGGGTTTGCCAAGCCCATACTCACCAGATATGAGCCCCTGGGGTGTGTAGTTAATAAAATTGCATTCTTAATCTCTCTATTTCTTATTTAGCCTCATTATACCTGCATTAAATATATTAAAAATAAAACTTTCTAGATAACTAAAAAATGGAAATAATGCCACCTTGAATCCCTGAAGGTGACATATTCTGAAAGTCTACTGTATATAGTATAAATTTCACCATAAAAATGTTGTTTAATAAAGAAATTAAACTTACTGATAAGAAGCATGATCTCTTTAATGAGTTTATGCTACTTGATTAAAAACAGTCTGTATTGCATTATATTATTATTAAAGATGATAAAGTTCCACCACCACCATTAATTTATCTATATGATATGCACGGGCTTAAAATAGGATGTTTGTTTCCACTTCAAATGGTTTAGCCTTTTATTTGCTTTATAATGTAGTGCCAACCATGGGATCAAGGTGCTGAGTTGGACAAGCTTATTCAAGAAATGCAATCCTTTTATACGTCAGAGGTATGGTTTTTAATTTATTTCCTTTACAGTTATTTACAGGAGAAATTATAGAAAAATATTAATTTTTAATGCCAAAAATTCCAAGTAAAAATGAATAAAGTATTTTATAAGTACGATGCCTAAATGAATTATTACTGAAGTTCAGCACATGAATATTTTGAATTAATGCAATACATATCATCTGGTATTCATAATGGTTTAATGTAATGATATTTAAGGAATTTGTATTTCTTATAATTCTTGTTATCATTGTAGTAAAATTGCCTATCCAATGTTGGTATATATTGTGTTAATTATTATTTCAGTTAGAATCACAGTGAAATTTTTGGCAAATATTTGGGCATATCTTAACTTTTCTGCTTCCAGTGAACCATGAGTTCTGATTTGGTATCACTTTTAAGTGGGTATGCAGATAGTTTAGTATTATAAACTAGCTCCTAAGAAAGCTTGATTTAAAAAAATCGACATTGGCTCCATGGAGCCGAAGGTGGATCCGTGAATAACGTCATGTGAAATGAAAAAATGCAATTTAAGCTTAATAAAATCAGTTTTATTTTATTCGATATTTTCATTTACAATCAACAATAAAGGTTTGTGGTAACTAAAGTAGGATACATAATTGAAACAATTCAAACTATTAACATTGTGATTGAAGACCAAGTCGATACATGATTAACCATGTGTAGTAGATTTTGTATGATGCAAGTTTAAGATTGAATGTTAATTCCACGAAGTCAAAGAATGGAGCATTTTCAGGTTTCTTAATATCAATGTTGAAATCACCCACTAAAATTATTGGGATCTTTTGAAAGTTGAATTTCCGTACAACTTTAAGTATGTCTCCAAAATTTGGCATATAAATCGCTAGATTGGATATTAAGAAAACTTTAATCTGCTCGAATATTGAATTAGGTGAGATGTAGAATGTTACAAGCAGTCTTCTGTCCATTTATTTCAAATTCAGCTGCACAAATGTTGCCACAATTATCTGTACCAGTCATTTGCCATAGCAAGTCTGCATCCATCCACGGTAATTTTTTTTTTTTTTTTTTTTTTTTTATGAAAACCCCAAACACGAAAGGTATCAAAACCTATAGTACATAGTACCGTGCATGGGTTGAAGGAGAAGTATGGGGGGGAGGGGGATGCCGGAAACTTTGCTCTAGAGACTAAACATAGGTTTCGCCACTTCAAGCCTCCAATAAGCAAAGTGGTGGTATTTCACCGGTTGATGAAAGTCATCTACCACCTAATGAGAATATGTGGCGTACATATTATCGACTTTATTGTATAGCACAGCACCACCACATCGCAGAGAAGGTCTTTTGAATTGTGTGATACGTTTGTATTCTCGAACATCAACATTTTCATCATTTTCAAGCCATGTTTCATTTAATGCCAGGATATTCGATTCCGTGAAAATTGGATTGGTCGCAGTGTCTTCACTATGAAGTTTCAAACTGTGTATTCAATAATACCATTCTGAAACTCGACTAAGCAACTTGATCCAAAAATTGTATCGAGGCAGTGTTAGTTGGGTCAGAAAACTGCTAGCTTGGAGGGATACACAGACTAAAAGGTTAACAGTGGCAGCAGGCAGAGGCAAAAGTGATTCTTGCATTGCTTCTATTAGAATGAGCAGCAACCTGGAAAGCAAGGTAATGGAGATTTCCAGGACTGCTGGAAATCAGTGGAACAAGTAAATACACAGGCTGTGTTAGGTAACTAAGAGTATGAACCAGGTGCATGTATACTTGCGTGTACACCAATGCAGGTATAGTTAATAAATTTGATGAGCTTAAAGTGCGAGTCAAGACATCAAAGGCAGATATTGTTGGGATATCAGAGACATGGTGTCACACAAATATAAGCAGTGCAGAATTGGAATTTGGGGAATACAATGTGTACAGAAAGGATAGACAGGACAGGAAGGGAGGAGGAGTTATGCTGTTAGTTAAGAAACAAAAATCTAAGGAAATGCGTCCAATTGATGTTGGTGTACAATGCAATGTCGAGTCTGTTTGGTGATATAAGCACTGGTAAAGGAAAAATAAGAGTAGGTGTTTGTGTTATAGACCTAATGAATCTGAGGAGTAAAATGAGCAATTGTGCAGAGAAATGGAGTGGGCCAGCAAATCAGAATGTCTTATAATGGGGGATTTTAACTTTCCAGATATTGATTGGAACTTGTGCGTTCGTCACTCGCACACTAGCAAGACTTTTGTTCATTTATTGGGTTACATGTTTTCTACAGCAACATGTTCAAGAGGCAACCAGAGGGAGTAATACTCTTGAACTCATTAATAGCAGTGACTATTCATGCATTAAGAATTTGCAGACTGGTGACAGTGATCACAATGTACTGATCTGGGAATTACTTAAAGATTTAACTACCATCGAGGCTAAAGGTAGGCTTTTGCTTTCATAAAGGTAATAGGGGTCTCAGACAGTTTTTAAATTCTTTACATGGGGATCAACTGATGATGTTACCAACATTGACTTCTAAATGGGAAGCCTTCATGACTTAATTTTGGAGGCTACTAGGCTTTTCATTCCAAATAAGAAATACTATTCAAGGTTTAGAGCTAAATGGATGTCAGATGAATTAATGAGTCTTGTGACAGAGAAGAAAAATGTATAGGATGCATATTATCAGGTGACACAGAAGCCTATGGCAGATACAAACTAGTCTTTAATCAAGTCACAAAGAAAGTTAGGCAGACGAATGTAGATTACGAGAAATCTTTGGCAACAGATGCAAAGAAAAACAACAAAGAGTTCTTTACTTGTGTAAATTCTAGAAGGAAAGGAATGAATCAGATTGGACCACTTAAAATAGGTGGGTTGACTATTGATGATCATTCTCAGGTAGCTGATAAACTGAATGAGTATTTTCCATCTACATTCACACATGAGGAATTATTCAAGAGGAGAATGTCAGAAGTTTATCAAACTCCAACAGGGAGCTAAGTGATTTTGTAATAACTTAGAGCAAAGTGGAGGAGAAATTATTAAAGCTGAACATAAAAAAGCACCTTGGGTGGATGGGATATATCCAGTTATATTAAAGGAGGCAGCAAAGGAAGTAAGCAAACCCTTAGCCATAATTATGAGAGCTTCCTTGGGCTCAGGGACTGGAGGTGTGCAAATGTATCAACAATTCACAAAGGGGTTCAAATGGTGACACTATAGACCTGTTAGTTTAACTTGTGTTCTGGGGAAAATAATGGAATCACTGGTTAAAGCAGCATTGCAGAATCATCTAGACAAGACCGCACTAATAGTTAAGACACAGCATGGGTTTGTTAAAGGGAAGTCTTGTCTGACCAATTTGATTTGATACTATGATGTGGTCATAAAGGAACTGAATGCCAAAATTATTTTTGATATCATATACACGGATTTCAGGAAAGCTTTTGATACTGTTGCACTTGAAAGACTGTTGTTGTTATTATTTGGTTTTTAGGAGCATCAGCAACCAAGGCCACACTGCTCAGGGGATATATGCGGTGGTCACTCCCTGACCCCTCCGCATCCCCCACATTTAGTGGTCACGGGCTCGAACCCTGCTCCAATCAAGAAGCGCGCGCTACGCACCGCTGCTCCTGCCCACCTGGCTACAGAGGCGCCAGGGAAGCCTGCTCTACAAATTGGAGATGTATGGCATTAAGGGTAAGTTGCTACGATGGATGAGTGGGAGACAACAGAGAGTAGTAATCAATGGACACTGCTCTTTGTGGACAAATGTTATTAGTGGAGTTCCCCAGGGTTCGGTGTTGAGCCCATTGTTGTTTTGTATTTTTGTCAATGATATTGATGAGGGTATATCAGGTTTAATATCCAAGTTTGCAGATGATACAAAGGTTGGCAGGGTTGTTAATGGCAGTAAAGACAGTATGCTACTCCAACTGGATCTAGATAAGTTGGGCAAATGGGCTGTGAAGTGGCAACTGAAGTTTAACATTGAGAAACGCAAAGTACTGCATATGCATATCAATAACCAAAGAGAAACATAACAACTGTGTGGTACTACACTCAGGGAAGTGGAAAAGCCCTTGGGGTAATTGTACAGTCAAATATGAAGTTCGCTGAGCAGTGCAGACAAGCTGCCAGGGCAGGTCATGGAGTCTTGCCAATGATATATAGGCATTTTGCTGACAGGGATGTGATTATCCTGTTATACAAAGCAATGTTCAGGCCACACCTAGAATACTGTGTATAGGTCTGGCGGCATCATTTCAGGAAGGATGTAGTTGCTAGAATGAGTACAAAGAAGGGCAACAAGATTGGTGAAGGGAACAAAGGGGTGCTCTTACCAAGAAATGCTTAAGTTCTGCAAAATGCAGCACCTGGAGAGTAGGCACCTGCGAGGTGATCTAATTGAGGTATAAGGCCTTGAATGGGTTGAGCAAGCTGAATGCTGATGGGATTTTTCATCTCTTGCTCAGATTAAAAACCTGAGTGGGCACAGTTTCAAAGTGAGGAAAGACAGTTGTAGAATGGATATGTGGAAATTTGCCTTTAGCCAGCCAGTAGTTGATTGGTGGAACAGACTTCCATCTTTTGTTGTGGAAGTTGTTAGCCTAAATAAATTTAAGGTTGAGCTGGACAGGCATTTGGAACAAATGGAGAGGTGAAATTGGAGGTTTTTGGCTGATGCTGCATAAGCTTGCTTTTTTTTGCATTGTTTGCCTCTGCTATTGCTAAAATCATACATGAAGAGAATTAAACCTGGAAATTACACTGAAAACTATATAAGAGGTTGATAGGATGGAATGAAGTAAAATAGACATTGCAAAGAATACAACATCCCTTTACACACTTTGGCTATGATATAAAAAAAAAAGTGCAGCAGTGATAAAAAATGGGAAACAAATTTGTGGTGTAAAACATGAGCTTGAAACTATTTTTTTATTAGTACCATCAGATACTGGCAAATCAAATGCATGCATTTGATTTGCCAATATCAGGTTCAATTTTGCAAGAAAAGACTGATTATCTCAGTCAATTACAACATAAAATTAGCAACTGCAAATGCAGCAGTAGCTGGCTCCAAAGATTTAAAACAGGAGTAACTTAGCTTTGTAAAATGTTTTTGATGAGTTTATCAGTTTACAAAGAAAAAGCTGCAAATTGTTAATCTTGACAAGACAGGTAAATTTTATAATTTGCTGCCAAAAAAAAAAAAAAAGCACATGCTGTTTGAAGAGTCTTGTAATGGTGGAAATTAAGTAAAGAAAGAATCATTATTTTGTTATACTGCAATGCAGATGGCAGTACAAAAGTGCATCCACTTGTAGTTGGTAAAATTTTAAAGCCAAGATGTTTTAAAGGAGTTAACCAACTTCTGTGGGATTATAAGGCCAATCGAAGTGCTTGGGTTATGGTCAAATTTTTTTAGTCTTGAGTATTGAGTGGACAGAAGAATGGCTTCAGAATAAAGGAACATTTTGATGATTTTAGGTTATGCACAACACATTTTGCTGAGGCACTTAAGTTGGCAAATATATGGCTTGGATGCTGTTTGAATATTGTTATTGTAGGAGATATTTTTAATCAGAATTATAGGGATTATCATTGAAAAACATGGTCTAGAAAATGAATGTGATTAATAATGTTGAAGAATAGGGTACTTGGAAAGAGAATATGGATTTTTTTTGGTGAATTTGAGGAGTTAAGATGGATGATATTCTACCACAGCAATGGCAACCAGAAGAGCTGCTGAGTATGAAGCAGAATGATGAAGTTTTTGTTACCAGTAATGAAAGGGATAGTGAAAGCAAAAAAAGCACACACTGCCTTCTAAAAAAAAATGCACAAACTGCATTGAACACAACCAGGACCGTGCCGAGCCATTTTAGTACCCGAGGCAAGAATGAAAAATTGCAAAATATGACTTATTCAAAATACATTTCTGGTACAAGTTTTAATAAAAATAAAAGGATGACAAAAAAATAAAATAAAACTCTTTAAAGTGATTTTTATTCTCATAAGCAGTATTTATTATAAATATATAATAGATTTATTTATGCAATCGTCCATTTCAAAAATTATTTAATTTTTCTTTTGCTGCCCCTTTCAGCTTTTAACCTGAGTCAAGAGCCTCATTCGCCTCACCCTCGGCATGGCTCTGAACACAACAGAGAATGTGCTGGCCTATAGTAACATTGATAAAGAAACAATGTTGCATATGATAATGTCTTTGCTATAGTTAAGAATACATATAAGACAAAGACTGAGCAAGTTAAATTAGATTTATTTTTTAAATTAGATTAATTTAGATTAAAGAGTTAATTGGTTTGTCTTCTGTATTTTAATTAGTTTAATATTAGGACTAATTCTTCTTTTACTGCTTTGAGATACTAGTTACATATATGCTACATTTTTATTTAAATTATGTTGTTTCTTTTCTCTTAGATTACCTTATAAATAAAAGAAAGTCTGAACAAAATATGTATTATTCTTATTATTGTTAGACGAGCCATATTTTTTACTTTTATTTTATTATTTCTTATTATTGTTATATATGTGTGTGTGTGTGTGTGTGTGTGTGTGTGTGTGTGTGTGTGTGTGTGTGTGTGTGTGTGTGTGTGTGTGCACAAAAAATTGCTATAGTTTTAGCACCTTTGGCAGACTTCACTATTACAAACCTCATTATTACAAAACATGAAAGTTTCAATCTCTAGAAATTTTTTTTAATGAGATTTTACTGTATATAGAAAAGGCCTTTCACCACTTTCCACCATAGCATATTTCAAGATGCAGTTCTTTGGACTCTGGGGTCAGTCAATTTCCACATTTAATTCAAAGTTTTCTCCAAAATAAAACCTTCCAAGTTTTCAAAATATTTGCTGCTAATCATTTGTCCAAGATAGCATTCCCTAAGAAACAGTACTGGGCATTACACTGTTTGCAATGAAAATGAATCACATAAACCCACACTCATATATATATATATATATATATATATATATATACAGAGAGTGTTTCTAAAGTGATGGTCAATAATTTAAATGTGTACTGTACAGACTACAATATGTAAAAAAAAGCCTAGCCATGGTTCCTTAAGTGAATCATTTTCGAGATATTGCACATTTCTAGTTGAGATCCACCACTGACAAGGTGAACTATACAGAATTGGGATCCACCACTGACTTGTTTGTTTCGATAAGGTTATGCTCGTTCTCTCCCTTTCTCAATGTTCTGAGATGTAGCAAGCATACTAGTACTTGTCAAAAAGATAGTCGACTTGGAAAGAGGTTCAGCAATGACGAGTACTTAAATCCTATGGATTTTTGTATCTGGTGTCATGAAAAAAAGCTTGGTGTACACTTCTGACATTAACACAGTTGAGCAATTGCAGCGTTGGGTTGGAGTCTTTCAACAAATCAGAAATGACCCAGGAATGCCTGAGAGGATTTGCAACTCAATGCAGAGAAGACTACAAAGCTGCATACAGATGCAAAGACAGCATTTTGAACACCTTTTTTAACATCCTATAACATGCAACATCTGTAAAACAGGCACCTCCATAGCCAGGTGGGCAGGAGCGGCAGTGCACGCTTCTTGATTAGACTGGGGTTCGAGCCTGTGACCACCAAATACGGAGGATGCAGAAAGGTCAAGGAATGACCACTGCATATCCCTGCAGCAATATGGCCTTAGTTGCTAATGCTCCTAAAAACCAAATAACAACAATAACCTCTGTAAAACCCTGTGGTATTGACATTAAAAATGTTATTATCTTATGTTTAATAAAACAACCCTTAGCAAAGGATTCACATCTTTTTGCTAAACTAGTGCTGTCATAGTCAGTGGCAGATATTAACAGAAAATGTGCATTATCTCAAACGTTTCATTTGCAGTCCGATGTTCACTGGGACTTTTTTGCTTATTTTAGTTTGTACTTTTCACCTTTAAATTATTGACCATCATTTTTAAAACACCCTATATATATATATATATTTGTGTAAGCAACCGTGCAATATCCTGTCACTCACAAAATGTGTTCTGTCAGCTGTTAAGCTTTGAGAGAGAGAGAAAGAAAATGCATTGTGAGCCCAAAATATAGCTAGCAGACCATGTGATAACCAGTTCCTATGACATATAGGAACATGCATGACAGCAAAGTGATAACTTTCTAAATGACAATGCATGTAAGAATACTCTACTTTCTAAAGCTAAATATATTTAGATTTAGTTATGCAGAGTTGTTTGATACACCATGCTCCTCTTTCAATACTTATCTCATCCAATTGGTACAAACGTTTAGGGGAGGTAGGTAACATCTAAAGGAATGTGAATCGCATAGGAACCCATAACCGGAAATGTAACCGTAAGTCGGTAGATGGCACTGTTCATCAGTTCGCGAGAGGGAAAATTTCTGGTTTACTCATTGAAGCAGTAGTAGCTGCATGAAGAGCATGCATCAACATACGAACTGTGAGTAGGCAGACATGCACCTAGTGTACGGATTAGCAGAGGGCAATGGACGAGCCGCTCAACGAATTTATGTAGAACGCTTCCCAGACAGACATATACCGGACCACTGTTTGTTTGCACGTGTGCATCAAAATTTGTGCGATTATGGGTCATTTAGAGGTAACAGTAGTGTGGGCAGACCACATTCGACGCGAACTCCTGCCATCGAAGAAAGTGTGTTGAATGCCGTCCAGAATAATCCTACTACCAGCACACGTGCTGTTGCAGTGTACAGAGTGTCTGACACAATGATTCCTTACACCCATTTCATCTCCAAAGGGTTCAGTTACTGCTCCCCCAAGATTATCCTGCACATGTGGCTTTTGCGCAGTGGTTTCTCCAAGAAAGGATTCAAGATTTGAATTTTCCAGCCTATGTTTTGTTCACGGATGAGGCTTATTTCACTCGGGAAGGCTTATTCAATCAGCACAATGCTTATGTGTGGGCTCACGACAACCCACACGGTGTGTGCCCCTCATGCGGCACAACATCGCTTCGCAATAAATGTGTGGGCAGATATGGTCGGCCCATACCTGTTACCAGCCCACATGAACTCCGCTAAATATCGGATCTTTCTTGAACAAGTTCTACCGGGGTTACTTGATGATGTTCCAGCAAATGTGAGATGTAACATTTGGTTTCAACATGACTGGGTACCTGCCCATTATGGAAGGTGTATTTGTGACCATTTGAACAAGCGTTTTGGGCGTCGATGGATTGGCCGTGGTGGACCCGTTGCCTAGCCCCCATGCTCACCTGATTTATCGAGCCTTGATTTCTTTCTGTAGGGGGCCCTCAAATCTATCGTGTATGAATCGCCTGTGGAGAAGGAAATGGATCTCGTGGCGAGACTCGTCTGCACTGCTGCTACTGTCAAAGAAATTCCAGGTGTGTTCGACCATGTCCGCCAATCCTGCATCGGCGTCACGCATGCATCATGTCTCATGGTGGACCTTCGACCATCTGTTGTAACATCATGAAATGCATCCATCTCATACTCCATTGTTAATATTATTATGTTAAATAAATGTTTGCCACTAATTACTGTCTTGTGTCATTTCTGCTTCTAGTGCCTCTGCTACTACTTTCCCGTGACGTTTCCGGTTATGAGTTCCTATGCGATTCACATTCCTTTAGATGTTACCTACCTCCCTCCCCTAAATGTTTGTATCAATATTTTTGAGACGCCCTGTATATATAACCAGAAATGGTTATATATATATTTATTTTATTTTATTTTTTTACTTTGAAGTCTTGAAATGTCCCAGTTAATCCAATCTTGATAAATCAAGAATCTGCTGTATGTACACTAGAAAGCTTACTGATAAGGAATAGCCTCAGTCCTAACCAGTAGTAGCTGGTTATCTTGTTAAGATGTGTTTCAAAGTTAAAGGAACTGATGAGGAATTTTTGATAGCTATTCTGTAATCTGGATGGAGACTCAGTCAGAAAGGGAAGAATCAGCCCTACAAAGTCTGGCCACTTGCTGGTATCAAATGATTGTGAGAAAGGAGGATTTTTTTTTTTTTTTTGGTATAATGCTCTTGCCCGAATATAGCCTAGAAGACCTTTACAAGTCTTGCAAATGTGGTCCTAGTTGCTTTGTAGTGCTTGGTGTAATCTAAATAGTTTGTTTCTTTCTGAAGCTTGGAAAAGTCCAAAATTGATTCAATTTTTGAAACTGCGTTGTTTGCAATACAGGCAAGCCATGCAGAAAGAAAGGAGACAACCAGGTCAGTGGGACAGGAGTCGATGGTGCCAAGGAAAGATTTTTCAAAGGTTCAACAGAAAATTTAACATTAGGAAGTTTAGGGGAAAATACCCACCTCTTCCTCCATCTTATTACAAGAAAGAAGGGATCATTGAATTTTAAATGTATTATTAAATCTGAAGATGGTATGGTAGGGATCTGAGGAAAAATTGGGTCAAAATTCAGCAGCATAATCAGTAGTATTAAGACAAAGGTCTAGACTAGATTTGGTACCTTTTAAGTTAGTGTTCAGTTTAATCAAACAGAGAAATGATACATAAGATTCCTCACTGGTGGTGGGAAAGGGAATTAAATGTTAATTATACGCTCACCATAGATATCCAAATAAAATTCCACAGTCATGGCTTCAAATTTATCAGATTGAGATTTAAGATTTTTTATTATTTGGAACTAACTTTTCAGCCAGGTAAATCCCCCCCCCACACCTCTTTTATCCTTGCAGTAATTTAAACACTGAGAACATCCTGCAGTATTAGGTATTAAACAATCTTCATTTGTTTTGTTAAGCCAAACCTCAGTTAAACAGATTTCTGACCAAAAAATTGCATTTGAAGAAAGCTTGCACAATCAGTTTGAACCACATTCAGAGGAGTGTGCCAACTGTTAGAAAGCAGGTTTCCAATATCAATTTCTCTGACAGTCCCTTTCATATAGACTGTAACGGTTTTGATTGAAACAGATAACAGGAATCTTAAACTCAGTTGGTAAATGGAACTTTTAAAATTTCCAGATATATCTTACAAATGTCTTTTTTTTAATAATATCTTGGTCTCCTCATCTCAGCATGGTGACCTCTGTAATTGGTAGGCAGTATTATGTTGTGAAATCTTATATAGAGAAATAATCAAAGCATTGGTGGCTAAGGGAGGATATCTTCTGTCAGAACATCACAGTGATAGAAGATTGGATTTCCAATATTGCCACATTATAAATTGGAGACTATAGCTAATAAGTAGATGTAAAATAAAAAGAACTGAATGCATATCAGTAGTCTGAAATGAGAGAATAACCTCACAAACATTTTAGAAATGTAAAATACTTTAGAGAAAATGGTAATTCTTATTCCAATTCAATATCAAATTAACAAATATTAGCCCAAATATGGTCCAGACAGCAAATAGCCTGAACCTAAAAGTAAATAAGGTAGACTTGGGTACCTTTTAAATGAAACACCCTGTGTGTATATATAATAGAAATATGTATATGTAATTTTTTTTTTTTTTAAGGAGAATATCATAGACATGCATGAATGTTTGCTGAAAGAAGAACTTTTTTATGCTGGCAGGCACACAGATGATATATGGTATCGAGTATATGTAAAAAGCATAATAGGAAGAGATCCATTTACTGTAAGTTAGATAATAAATCAAAAAGATCTGTATTTATTATACCCATATATAATTTAGTATTATTAAATTATATATTTATTACAAATTAAATATTTGTTTTTCAGCTAATGTTTTCACATGTAATAAAAGATAGCTTACTATAACTTATTAATGTGACTGGGAAGCTGTCACATTAATTATAAATTGCAATATAAGTTTCTGAGAATTTATATTGCAATAGTTAAATCTAATAGCTGCTGTATCCTCCCCTCTCTTATGACAGAGCTAAGTAATGGGGGCCGATGTTCCGTACAAAATGCCAAGCTTGTAGTTTTATGTTAGGATGGAGTATAATGAGAGATGAAATTCTCAGTACAAAACTAGTAGTTTATATTCCAAAGAAATATAAATTGCTAGTGTTTCATAATTGACAATTGCTAGTATTTCAAAAAATTATCTATATTTGCATTTGTTAAAATAACAAAAAGTAACATGTATTGTATATTACTAGTAAAATTCAGTTTATTTTAATTAACTTTTGCTACCACTAATTGTTCAATAAATTTGCCATAATGTAAAGTTTCAGCTAAAATCCTTTAGGGCACCATCCATGTAGGCTGTAAACATGTCATTATTTTAGTTTCTTTTAGTTGTCATTATTTTAGTAGGCTGTAAACATGTCATTAAAGTATATATATACAGAGAATGACTTAATTCATTTTTATAAATTTCTGTGAATTTATATTGCATATTTAACTGTTCCATGATGACTGCCTATCTCCAGAAATAATTTTCAGTGAGGTAGTCAATTCTAGGGTGTCTCATAATCCTGATTGTTTAGTTTAGTTTGGGCAGTGGTCTTTTTGCTTGCAGTAGAATAAACATTGCCTTCACAATTTAGTTAACCTTTTGGTGATATGATTACATTGCCAAAAGGTTAATCTCAAAATTGCACTATTTTTAAACAAATGTGTTTGATACTAGTTCAGTACTTGTCATGCATGCAAAGATTTTTTTCTGTGAACATTAAGACCATTGAATTAACCATGCAGTTTTAAATTAAGGTTGCCAGGACTAAATCCACTTCATTCTTGTAAGTCACCTTTTCAGGGTAACTGCAAATTGTGATGTACTTGAGACTACTCTTCTTTTCCAAATTAATATTCTCCATATCATATTATGATTTCTCTGTCTTTAAATTGTCAATGACGATATATTCACATGCCACTATATATGCTGCATGAGGGTAAATGTCGGTAACATAACTAGAATAGGTTAAGTGTGTTCACTAAATAAGCATCAAGTGGAGTTAAATAAAAGAATTGGAATAACTAAATTAGATTTATTGTAAAAATATGATTACCATTTTTATTTTCAAAATCTATTATTATAAAAATTATTTCATATTTATATTTTTTATAAAAATTAATGACAGATGAAATTTACTTATACCAAGCTCTTATTAGACCTAAAATTAGACTATAGTGCCCAGGTGTATACCACTGCTCAAAAAAGTGCCCTTCATTAGCTGTATCTTATCCACCACTGGTGCTATCTGAACATCTCCAGTATTCCTTGTATGTTGAGGCCAATGACTGTTATCATAGACCTTTATCACTCCACAAAATGCAGCTGTCATTGCAATATGCTTATAAATTGAAACCCATACACAGCTGCGTCTTTTTGAGCCACATTAGAAAAACTATATAATTCTCATCCAAGAGCTAACTGACATTTTGGTCGGTTAGCTCTTGGAATATATTAACTTGATATAAATGGTTTGACTGTAGATGATTATTCTCAGATAGCTGCTGAACTAATTGAGTATTTTGCATCTACATTCACACAGGAGGAGTTATAAAGGAGAAGAGGGCCAGATGTTTATCAAACTCTAACAGGAAATTAAATGATTTTGTAATAACTGAGAACAAAGTGGAGGAGAAATTGTTGAAGTTAAACATAAAGACACCTGGGGTGGATGGGATCTATCCAGTTATATTAAAGGAGGCAGCAAAGGAAGTAAGCAAACCCTTAGCCATAATTATGAGAGCATCCTTGGACTCAGGGGAAGTCCCCACAGACTGGAGATGTGCAAATGTATCTCCAATTCACAAAGGGGATCAAAGGGTGATGGCGCCTCCGTAGCCAGGTGGGCAGGAGCAGCAGTGCATAGTACACGCTTCTTGATTAGACCAGGGTTCGAGCCCATGACCCCCAAATATGGAGAATGTGGAAAGGTCAGGGAACGATCACCACATATCCCCAGAGCAATATGGCCTTAGTTGCTAATGCTCCTAAAAACCAAATAACAACAACAACATCAAAGGGTGACACAAGTAAATACAGACCTGTTAGTTTGACTTTTGTTCCAGGGGAAATAATGGAGTCACTGGTTAATGAAGCATTGCAGGATCATTTAGACAAAACTACAGCAATAATTCAGATACAGCATGGGTTTTGTCAAGGGAAAGTCTTGTCTGACCAATTTGATTGGATACTATGATGTGATCACAAAGGAACTGGATGCAAAAAATAATTTTGATAACATATACTTGATTTTCAGGAAAGCTTTTGATACTGTCGCACATGGAAAACTACTGTACAAATTGGAGTGGTATGGCATTAAGGGCAAGTTGCTGCAATGGATAAAAGAATGGTTGAGCGAGAAAAGACAGAGTGGTGGTCAATGGGTACTGCCCTACATGGATGAATGTTATTAGTGGTGTCCCTTAGGGTTCTGTGTTGGGCCCATTGTTGTTTTGTACAAAGGGTACTAGGAAAGTTTTGCAATACAGTTTTGTTTATTTAATTTTTTCAAAGTAATTTCCTCTACATTCAATACACCTCTCCATCCTCCGAAACCAATCTTTAAACCAGTTCTGCCAAGTTTCACTAGGGAGTAAAGCACACTCGTTGTCCCAAGCCCGTAGAAGGTCCTCGTCACTGGAAAACCGCCTCCCTTTTAGCTTCATTTTCACATGCGGGAACAGTGCAAAGTCGCAGGGAGCAAGGTCTGGACTGTAGGGAGGGTGCTCGAGAAATTTCAGTCCTGTTGTGGTCAAATATTCGGTGCAGGCTTTGGCGCGGTTAGCTGGAGCATTATCGTGATGGAGGTACCAGGTGTCCATTCTTGACTTTGGCCGCAGGTTCTTCATAGATCCAATGACTTTAGGCAGGCATTGTTCAGTATACCACTTAGCTGTGACTGTCTTCTGCGTGTCCAAAACGACACGTTCCACAATTCCACTCGATTTGAAAAATACAGCTATCATTTTCTTCTTTACAGATCGGGATTTTCTGACAATTACGGGTGTGTCGTCATCATCAAAGACCCAAACTTTGTTTTGAGCCTTGGTCGGCAGATCGTAATAGTACACCCAAGTCTCGTCACCTGTCACGATGTTGTTCACATACCGAGATTGTCCCTTATCAAACTTTTTTAACATCTCCCGGCACCAAGTCACACGTCGTGTCATCTGCTCTTCAGTCAGTTGATGCGGCACCCAGAGAGAACAAAGTTTCTTCACGTGCAAATGATCTTGCAGAATCGAACGAATTGCTGGTGCATTTAGGCCCAAAGTATCCTCTATCTGTTGGTAGGTCACTCGCCTGTTTTCATCAAGCATTTTCCTCACAGCAGTAACGTTTTCCTCCGTAACTGACATTCGTGGCCTTCCCGGCCTCTCAGAATCCTCCAGAGTGAAACTTCCCCTTTGGAATTCTCTATACCACCTGAATATCGTTGTACGATGTGGACAATCATCATCTAGTGCAAGAGTCATTTCTTCTAAGCACTGGTCTATGGTTAAACCACGCACGAAATTATACCGCAAAACTGTCCTTATCTCATTTCGTGACCATGATGCCATCGCAAGCACTTTACACTCTCACTACTAATGAATAACTGAGCCCATCGACTTGTCGCGGCGGCTACTATGCATGTATGAACATGTCTCAATATACAGCAACAAGCAGCTTCCTGTGATTCATTGTTGCGTCATATTGCAAAACTTTCCTAGTACCCTTTGTATATTTATCAATAATATTGATGAAGGTATATCAAGCTTAATGTCAAAGTTTGCAGATGATACAAAGTTTGGCAAGGTTGTTAATAACAGTAATAATAGTGTGGTGCTGCAACAGGATCTGGAAAAGTTGGGTAGATGAGCTGAGAAGTGGCAACTGAAGTTTAACATTGACAAATGCAAAGTACTGCATATGGGTAGCAGTAACCCCAGAGAAATGTACCAAATATGTGGTGTTACACTCAGGGTAGTGGAGAATGAAAATGAAAGAGACCTTGGGGTAATTGTGCAGTCAGATATGAAGTTTACTGATCAGTGCAGACAGGCTGCCAGAGTAGGTCATGTGGTCTTGTCAATGATATATGGGAATTTTGCGATCAGAGATAAGGGGATGATTATCCCCTTGTATAAATAAGGCAATGATCAGGCCACACCTCAAGTACTGCATACAGGTCTGGAAGCCTCATTTTAGGAAGGATGTAGAGTTGCTAGAACGAGTACGGAGAAGGGCAACAAGATTGGTGAGGGGAACAAAGGGGGTGCTCTTATGAAGAAAGTTCTGCAAATTGCAGCTTCTGGAGACTAGACACCTGCGAGGCGATCTGATTGAGGCATATAAGACCTTGAATGGATTGAGCAGGCTTAATGCTGATGGGATTCTTCCTCTTCCTCAGATTACAAGCCTTTGGGGGCATAGATTCAAACTGAGGAAAGACAGTTGTAGAACAGATGTGCGGAAATTTGCCTTTAGCCAGCAGGTAGTTGATTGCTGCAACAAACTTCCATCTTCCATCTGTTGTTGTGGAAGTTGATAGCTTAAATAAATTCAAGACAGAACTAGACAAACATTTGGAATAAATGGATCAGTGAAATAGGAGGTTTTTTTTTTTTTTTTTTGCTGATGCTGTATAAGCTTGCTTTCTTGCATCATGTCATGTGCCTCTGCTAATGCAATTGTACATTGGACCCTCGTTTAACGATTGGTACACTATACGATCTAATCACTTTACGTTGGACTCTCCATAATAAAATACCATCCACTATACAATGTGGTAAGCGGTGATCATTGTCATCACGTTTGTGAATTGAATTTTAATTCTATTAAACAGCAATTCTAATGAGTGAAAATAGGAGGAATATTATTCACAAGCTATAAAAGTAAAGATCACAAATTTACACTTTATTACATTACCAATTCACAAAATTATATGACATATGAAAATCTGAAGAATATTTTCCACAGGTTAGCAAAATAAAAATAAATTTACGCTTGCATACAAAGCTTAATTAATAAGTACTGTAATATGTACATACTAACTTGTTGATATTTCTATTCACTGACATTTGGGGGGAGGTTGTAAAATTGAAAACACTAAAAAAGATAAACAGTCAATAATTAGTAGAGGCATATGCAAGAAAGCAAGCTTACATCATCAAAAAAAAAAAAAAAAACCCTTCCCATTTCACCCTTAGATTCTGAAAATTTGTTTTTTTTATATAATTGAAGATTTCATGGAAGGGGAAACACATTTCACCATAATAATGAAAAACCAACAGAATTCCAGCTATCGGTGTTATTGCAATGCAATAAGATCAAGTTTATTACCTGTTTATAATAGATTTCACTAATAGAAAAGCCTAATAAACCGAAAACTGCAAATTGTTTTTATTGTTTTATGGTAGTGACCTCCAGAAATGCGCTTTAGACAAAAAAGCATTCAAAATTGATTTTGAATGCCTTTGTCTAAAGGGACACGCGTCCCGAAAGCTACTGATTTTTGTTAATCTATTTGTATAACTGGTTTATAACTAACTTATGTGTATATTAAAATTGATTTTTATAATGAAACATATGATAACGATGAGAATGTAGTACATTTTAATAATTTGAATTGGTTTTTTGAAATTAAAGTGGCTGATTCCACTAATCAAACTTATTTCACTTCACATTGGGATGGGCTTATGATTCTGTCCGACTGGATCACGTGGTCATTCCTCTCAGTCAATAGCAGCGTTTGTAAATGTGGGCTGCGTGTTTTGTTTTTACATCCTTTAGTTTAAATAATTTTTTTGTGTTGTGCAATATATTACATTAGTTAAAACTAATCAATATATTAATTTTAATCAATTTTTTAATCAATATGTACAATTTCCATTATAAAAATCACCTTTTAGAGAGATAAATAGCTTAGTTACATAGCGAAAATTTCAATTTCCGAGCCCTTGGAACGAATTACCAAAAAGCAATGTGTTATTGGGTTTACATTACGATATTTTCCCGATATAATAGTGTCTCCAGAATGGATTAATATCATAAAGCAGGGGTCCACTGTATTCTTGATTATATTAATTTCTGAACTTAACACGTCAACAGATCATGTATAAAATTACTCAAGCAGGTGATTGAGACATGCTTTCCAACTGCTAACTTTTCTTTCAAGATCACTGCCCTGCATAGTATCATCAGTTTCATGCTGCACACACACACACACACACACAGTCCAATTCTTTGACTTCCTGCCAATTTACATTGACGGCTCAAAGTATTCGGTGGAATCTGCTGCTGTTATTTTACCATATTTTATTATCTAATCAGCTTCCCTTTAGAGTGCAGTGTGTGTGTGCGTTACTCTAAAGGCCAAAATCCAGTAAATCCACCAGGATTTACTTGAATTTTCATTGGTAAAAGCCTGAAAATCAGCACTTCTCACTTTGTTTCCAACTTTTACCCTGATATGGTAATTCCTTACATTTGCAAATTTGTTTCAGCAAAAGGATGGTGAAGGTGATTTGTAAAAGCCAACAATTCAAAATAAGTTTTCATTGTAAATTCTAGTGTAGAAACAGAAACACATAAATCATAGAAACATAAACAAATATAATTGAATACCTTAATTATTTTATTCAGAATGTAGTGAATATGTTACCGGGCAATTTTGCTGGATAGAAAATATATTGCCACATGCCCTTGTTTAAAAATCAGAAAAGTAAATGAAACAGAAAATTGTTATTGATTCCCTTTTCTCGATGTTCAATTATCTCTTTTTCAATTTTTAAACAAGACATAGGGGGATATATCTGCTATCCCCAAAGGTTGTCTGGGTAACATATTCACTATATTCTGAATATAGTCAATAACCCTCCCCTCCATGCCCTTATTTAAAAATTGGAAAAGAAATTAGAGAGCACGAAAAGGGAAGCAATAATAATTTCCTGTTTCATTCACTTTTTTGTTATGTTCAGAGTGCCTGAGATATAATACTTCTATCGTAATGGAAAAGAATTTGTAAATGCAATTATCAAACAAGCTTTGACCAATACAAACTGTTAAATGATAGGATTTAGTATATCATCAGTAATATGTGAAATATGTATATATGTGACTTTTATCAAAGCAAATTGGTAAAACTTAGGATTTACCAAATTTCAGGCTTTTCAGTAACATACTGCATGCATTTTTCATACTGCACTCTAAAAGTTATTTATACAGTAAACCCCCCCGCTAATCGCGGGGGTTACATTCCTGAGAAATGCAACGAATACCGAAAAAGCGAATACTGAGTTATGGCTCCCATAGTAATAAAGGGGTTCCGTTCCAAAGTATGAAATATATAAGAAAAACTAGTCTAAAATTTTGTCTATGTATGTATCACAGCTACCTTCATAATATGACTATGTACATAGACAGTACATAGTGAAATGCAAGCATATGGCATCGAAATGAAAATAAGAAACAGTTTAACATCACGAGTTACAGAGCAAATTTTTGAAGCAATTAGCGCGTTTTCACGCTAATTGCTTCCACTATGGCGGATTTTTTCTTCTGATTTCTTGATTGATCGTACTGTTGACTCATTGATTTTATAATGTTTTGCCACTGAGAAGACACTTTCACCATTAGAAATTTTGTCTAATAACTCAATTTTATTCGCCAATGTCATCACCTTCTTTGATAATTTCACATTCACATTTCCCTTGTTATTCGTAGCCATATTTTTGTACGGGTTAGAAAGAACTTGTCCAAATAAAGTCACTTTCTTCTGTTAACACACTAGAAAAAGTCTGTTTTACACTGCAAAATGGTAGATTTATCAATTTTGTAAGCATATCAATTTATAAATTTATTCAATTTTAAAAGCATATAAATTAAAAACAAACGACGAAACCTTCCATGGCAAGCACATAACACATACCGAACAAGGATTAGCGAGAAACATTTTAATATTAGTTTATCTTGTCACCCCTTTATTTTTTTATTTTTATTTTTTCACCCCTCTCCCCCCACCCACTGAGCGCTGTTTTGAACGGGAAAGATAATTTTAGCCACGCCCATGTTTTTTTTATGGTGGAAAATGTTCACGGCGCTTTAAAAGTTACATTTTTTTAGATTTCATTTTATGTTAAATCAGCGACCACAAATACTCGAAACTGCGAATAGCGGGGGTTTACTGTACTGCACAGATAACATGCTGTTGAATGTTTGATCCAACTTCATATGTTTGCTGATTCCAGTCCTGAAGTAATAAGGTTACTGAGGAAAAAAAGTTTAAATTTTTCAACTAAATCTGAAGATAGAAATATTAATTTAGAATTCAGCTATTCATATCCAATCTTGTATTGGATTTAACACAGGCTACAGTCCCAATCAAAAACTAATGTTATAATCTGTCTGTTGTATCCCAAATCAGTCTGATATGAAGTGAAGATGGCTGGATAACATGCAAACCTCCAAAGTGTATTTGTCCAGCAGTATCATTTATTGACTACAGACAATCTGATTCAGATACTTGTCAACATGGTAAATGACATGGTAAATGACATGGTACAGGTAGGATAGTAATAAGCTATATCATATCAAGCCCACAATAAAAGCATGATATTCTAGTATACACAAAGGGATAAGCTGATGATCCTCTGATATGCAAGTGTTGTAATATTGCATTAACAGCGGCATATATGAATAGACTACTCACATTTCATAATGAATGCTATTCTATTTTTACAACTGTCAGATTGTAGCAGATGATGGTAATATTCTAAATGTCTTTTCCTTTTTTTGCAAAGGTTAAATTACTATCACCAGCTTTAAGCGTGTTTTTTTTTTTTTTTTTTTTTTAAATGAGTAACTGATATCATACTTGGCCTTTTACTTGTTCTAATTTATGTCTACATATTTTGTATTCATATCCTAGTAGATTGTTTTATATCTTAATTTCACCATGGACTTTGCACATTATGATGCATTGGCAGCCTTAGCTGCCAATGCATCATGAAAAAAACAGCCAAACATCTGGCTGGTGATTAAACAGGCTGTCTCCATCTGGATATTTGCTATGTTACTGGCCTACTTAGAACCTATTACAATAAACATTTTTGAAGTCCAGTGTGCATGGCAGTGACTCCAGGCTGATTGATAGCCCCCCCCCCAAATGTTCTTTTAATAAAGTGCATCAGCTAAACATTGTTTTTCAAAAGTTGCTCTGTGTGCCTAATCTCTTTGTTCTAGACCCAGAAGCTGTTAAGTTTAGGGTCTCCAGGGCATGACTTCTAATTACACATGCTTTTACAAATAGGGAGCAGTTGGAGCAGAAATTAAGAACACTCTTGTGTCTCATGTCTGCAGTATGGGGTGAAGTAAATGATGTACTTCACCCCATACTGCAATTTTTGTGTTCATAATCAAGGAAAGGGACAGACATTCTTCCAGTTCCAAGATATAAAGGTATATTGAGATTTTAGTTGTTCAGATCTCTCCAAATTGTCTGTGTTGTGGTGTGGTGTCCCAGATGATTAGTATTTCATCTCTGTCCCTTAGTTAAAACTTAGTCATTCATGAAGTGAGATAACACAGCTGAAAAGTCAGCCATGAAAACATCAATTGAAACTGAGTTGCCCTTGATGAGTCCATTCTTTTGGAGATAGAAATGCCAAGAAAACTGATGTGATCAAGAATTTCTGTGATAGTGTGGCAATTTGGTGTTTATTTGTTTATTCACTAGACTCTCTCTCTCTCTCTCTCTCTCTCTGGTGGGGGGAGGAGATGCTAGTAAACATTGAAACTTGACAGGATGTCCCGGCATTGTATGTGAATGTTGGAGGCATTGGCCAAGATTTTGTGTGGGTGTTTCAGACATTAATCAAGCTTGATTAATGTCTGACATTGGAAAATATTAAATGCATTTCCATTGCATTGTGCAGTGAAGTATACTGTTAGTGATTATTTGTTTGTGCATTAACTATTACAATATGTGGGTCACAAAGGCTCTTGAAATTTTTTTATTATTTTATTTTTCGTATTGATATAAATCAGTTAGCAAAAACCTCATTTATGTATGTACCTTAGAGCAAACTAAGTGCATCAATCTCAGATTATGAAGCAAGCCAAAATGAGTTACCTCTATATTGCACTTTAAGTGAACAGCACTTTTCCCTTAGGAAAAGTATGAATGTTGTATACAGCAGGCCCCCGTTATAACGCGGTTCGCTTTACGCTGATTCGCTATAACGCTGTTCTTATATTATAACCCGTATCTGACTATAGAGAAAGGAGTTCGAAAAGGAGACACAATATCTCTGAAGCTGTTTACTGCTGCCCTTGAGGAAGCTTTCAGAAGATTACACTGGTCGCAGAAAGGAGTCAATGTGAATGGAGAGTACCTAAACCATTTACGATTTGCAGATGACATTGTGGTCTTAAGCCACGATCCCAAAGAATTAGAGGAAATTTTTAATCAGTTATGCACAGTTAGAAAGGATTTTGGACTAAAGATGAATATGGCTAAAACAAAAGTAATGATGAACAAGTATGCCACAGAAAGGGAAATAATGATTGAAGGAGCAGTAATTGAAAAGGTGGAGTCATATACTTATCTGGGACAAGTTATTAGCTGTAATAATGGTAAATGGCTGGAAGTCAAGAGAAGAATAAATTTTGGATGGATAGCATTCAGGAAATATAGTCACATACTGAAGAGCAATATCCCAGTTTGTCTGAAACGTAAAATAATGAACCAATGTATACTCCCCACCATGACTTATGGAAGTGAAACTTGGGCACTCACCAAAAGAATGGAAGAGAAGCTAAGAACTACACAGCGAAGAATGGAACGAATTATATTGGGAACCAGACTGTTAGATAAGAAGAGAAACACATGGATTAGGCAGCAAACTCAAGTAAAGGACATTCTTATCAAAACTAAAGAACTAAAATGGTCTTGGGCAGGACACATAGCTCGAAGACATGATGACAGATGGACTAAGAAAATAACAGAATGGTACCCAAGAGGAGCTGGAAGAAATCTTGGAAGACAAAGGCGAAGATGGATAGATGAAATGGATGGCCAGTGCTCAAAACAGAAGGAACTGGAAAGTTGCTGGAGGGGCCTTCATCCTGCGGTGAATTGAAAATGGCTGATGATGATGATCTATAACGCTGTCACAAATCACTATAACACTCTTTTACAGATTGCATTTTTGGCATATTTAACGAAATCGTTTCATTTGATGGAGTCAATAGCTTGAAAATGAATATAAAAATACGGTTAAAACGTTTTCCGCGCTGACTTGAGAAATATTCCCATGCTCAGTGAAATTCTCTTGTGCGCTAATTCAGTTGCAGTACAGTGACTTGTTACGTAGTTCCGAGATCAACATTTTAAAAAATGATCAAGTATATTGCTTGTAATATTTACTTTATATGCATTTATCTGAAGTCTAGTCATCACTCAGTATAGTATTAGACATCGTGCGTAATGGACAGTTTACTCGAACATTGTATCATAATTAATGCAACCAACGCAGTTACATTTTCGAAGAGTTAATAATGGCCAATAAGAATGAAAAAGCAACAACATCTGGGTGCAGTACGAAGACTATAAATGTAAGAAAAAGACTGAATTTGAAAATTAAATTAGATGTTTTGAAGTGAATCGATCTGGTCAAAGACAAGCGGATGTGTGCCATAATTTAGAACTTGCAAGTTTAACTGTAAGAACAATTATTAAAAAATAAAAGAATTAATTTTAGCAGCGGGAAAGATAGCTGTTCCACTGCAAGCAACTAGGGCTAGGCTGGCTATTAGGATTGAAATGGAAAGACTAACTAATTTTATTGAAGATAATATCCAATGTAGAATTCAGTTATAAAAAAAGAGAGAGAGAGAGAGAGAGAGAGAGAGAGAGAGAGAGAGAGAGAGAGAGAGAGAGAGATTAGCCTATATGATGATCTGAAGAAAACTCACCTAAAAAAAAAAAAAATTGGAACCATTTAAAACTAGTAAGGGCTGGTTGAATAGATTTAAAATCTAGGGAGAAGCCACCAGTGCAGATCAAGGAGCCGAAACTTTCAAAAAAGAACTTGTTAAAATTATTGAAGAGGGGTATTGTGTGTTATACTTCTCAACAAGTTTATAACCTATGTTATAGCGCTAATTCTGCCCTTTCTTATTTTTTTAAGTTCCCACGACTGAATTTTCTGTACCCGTCCTATCTAGATCTTTTTCAAAAGCTTCGATATAATATCACTTTAAGTACTTTAAGTACCAAATGAAAAGTAAAGAATCCTCAAGTAAAAGCGCATATTTTTCTTAATATAATCGCAAAATTAGTCGCTATAACTACGTAATAAAGACGTATTAAAGAGGCCTACAGTTGTTAGCCAGCAACAGCTATTTCAGTTAGCCACTTGCAAGTGTAATGTAAGATTTTTGTAAACACCGGATGGACGCGTTCATTTAAGATGCAAATTAGGCCAAAGGGAGATGGTAGAGTGGCTCCACGTGTCGCTGGAATATTCGAGAGGTGGCGTGAGATACCTCTTTGAACCCAGTGCTTTCCCATGACTCATCATGGGAAAACATCAGGCATCTTAAGACTCGGCTCCTGCCAATGAGAAAGAAGTTTTGTATAAACAGTGTGGGCGGGCTTGGGACATAAAAAGCGGACCCTCGCAAGGAGAAAGTTCATCATCGGACGGAGGGAGTCGGACGAGAAGAGGTCGTCGGAGGAGATCGGACGAGAAGAGTCGAGACGGACGAAGAGGAACGAAGAAGACACTAAAGGAAGGACCCAAGAGCCCAGCTAGAAACTGACCGTCGTTCTGCCGAGCCAACGCCCAGAGCCGATCGAGATTCATAGCCATTGACTGATGAACTCAGTGTGATCTCTAGAGCTGGTAAGTTAAAATGATATAAGCATAGCATGCAATGTAAAGATATTAGTGACCATGATACCGTTAAAATGTTTCCTTTCTAACCTTTCTAAAATTGCTAAACTGAGCCTATTCAAAGTTAACTACTGGAATTAAAGATGAAAAGCTTTAAACTTAAAAGGTTGGATCTTAGAATTGCTGAACTAGTTATGATAAACATGTTTAATGGAATATTTTGATGAAATACCTTATTAAATGCAATGTCTAAATAATGAAATGACTTAGTATATCTTTTGAATGAAGTATGTAAAATTCTCTTTTGTTATATTAAACCCTGTTATGTTTCTGTGTTATTTGAGTTTCTTCTTTACTGCCAAAACCTCACACTCAACCACTAAAGTAGTAAAGCTAAATGTTAAAGCATGATTAGGAGGTAACTGCGGTGTCAAGTAATTAATTACTTGATAATTACAACGCTAAAGTCCAAACTGCGGGGGTAAAGGGGGAGGAATCGCTGCCCCCCTTCCTCTCTGAGGGTATATGAGACTGTCCTATAAAAACCACTAGACGAAAACAGAATTAGATTCCAGATAGGCGAGATGAACACATTAAAGCAAATTAAGATGGCCAACCAAAAGAAAAGTGTTAAATACGACTTAACTATACTCATAATAAAAAGTATAAGTTATGCCTAGACTAAGCAGTTCTGATGCGGCCACACCCTAGTACACACAAAACCTAAGTAAGTGTAACGAGTATATATATATGTGCAAAGAGTGTGTGTGTGCGGGGTAACACCTAGATGAAGCAGGATTTTTGTGGAAACGAATGCCTAAAAGAAGTTTCATATTGAAAGAAGCAAAAAACATGCCAGGTTTCAAAACGGTGAATGATCGGGTGATTTATTGCTGGGTGGTAACGCTGCGGGGGATTTAAAATTAATACCCCTTTTAGTTTATTTGGAAGAGGGCTAAAGTTCAACCCAAAACCGACACACTTTTCATGATTAAATTCATGATTTTAATTGGAATTTTAAGTTTAATTTTGATACATAAGTAGTTACCATAAGTAGTTACCATATAATTATATACGTATGTAATGCAGAATATTTTTTATGTACAAATATTTTGACCGACATTTGGGCATCTTTTCACAACAGTTTATTATTGATTAGGAAATATCCTATGGCACCAACCGCAACTCACAAATACATATGTTACCTTATAGGAATGCGGCGCTTGCTTAGCGCAGATTCACTTAGCACTCTGTTTTTCCGGAACGCATTATCAGCGTTAAGTGGGGGTCACCTGTATTGCTATTTGTAATGTGAGCCATTACTCAATAGCTGTTTCTGGATTGTTGCTTCATTTAGTAGGTTACTAGCATTACTAGTAGAAACTTGATTCACAATATGAGATTGAGGCATTTTGTAAGAAACTTTGTTTTTTCTTAACTATGTACACAAATGAAGAATTTGACAACTTGCATACATTAATGGCAGGCATTACAAATAAGTGGCAATGTACATCTCATGGAGAAGTGCCATTTAATAGAAGTGCAATGCAAAGGGCTGTCATAGTGACTCATTTCAGAAAATAAGATTGATGTATTTTGTAACACACTGTTTGTTTTCTAGCTCTTATATCCGAAGCCTTTGTTTTAAATTTACTTGTTTTACTAAATATTTATCAAATATTGTGTACTATGGGAAACAGTGCTGTACTTCAATGATTAATAGTATCAGAATTGTATTAATATAAATTATTAATGTAATACGTTAAGCAGCTATTCTAATAGGACTTAATTTTTTAGGTATCTGTGTATTTTGTTGATTTTGGAGATTACGCATTGATGAGTCTTAATAAAATACAACCTCTTTGGCAGAACTTTCGATCCTTACCTTTTCAAGCAATACGGGCAACATTAGCAGGTAAGTCAGAGTATGTAATTTAATTGTAGTTCAATTACGAAGAATAATTTAACTTTTTCTTGTTAGAAATAATTATAAAACATTCATTTCCCATTAGAGAAGAAAATTTATGTCCCTCTACTTAAGGAAAAAAATTGTATTTTCTGGTGCTTTAGCTAAAAATTTAATTTTAGTGTTGCAGCCAATAATTGTATATACTTAAATGTGGCTCTAGTTTGTACATAAAGTGAAATGTATACAGGGTGATTCAGGAGGAATAGTAAATATTTTGGGAGGTTATAGTATCGACTATTCTATAGTAAAAAAGTTCATATAAACATGTGACCAATTCTCAGTGGATACAGATATACAGCTGTTTGAAACTGGTGCGGAAAAAGCCATTAAAGAATGATAAATGACTTATTGTTTGCATTTACTGACTTTTTTGAATGATACAAAATGCAAGTAACTGGCAAATTTTTTACATTTCACAATAAATGTTCGAAAATTCCACCGGCAACCTCAATGCACTTTGCAACTCTTGTGGTAATATGACATTCTTCTGAGGTCGTCTTGGCGTTCCTTTATGAGGGCAGCAGTATCCAAAATGCAAGCAAGCAATTCATTTCTTGTATTCACCTTTTCTTTGTATACTACGCTGTTCATCCATCCCCACAAACAAAAATCTAACGGAGTGTAAAGTGTTTTTGGGTCAAACAGCACCAGGGGTTTCATCTCTGTGTAGTATACATTGTCATGTGATACAGTACATTGTAAAGGCCAGAGATTTAAAAGTGTATGGATATTGTGATGTGTAATATTTTGTACCGTTGTTCATCTGGCCTTTTAGCTTTTGGTCCCCTAATGGGACCACCATTGCCCATACTTGGCCCCATGGAGGCAGACCAGGTACACCCAGTATAGTTATATTTACTCTGGCAAGTTCTGCCACCTAATCTGCTGAGATTCGGTGGCTGGCTTCCAGAAAGGAAATTCACCTTTCTTTCCTTATACATATATATTTATTTAATCCGTACTAACCCAACTAACTTCCTCAACCGCTTGGTCACTGGTGGCACAGCTCCTGCCTCCAGGTGGCGGGGCCGGTAACTTGGGAGAAGAAAGTTTACTCCTCCGGGGCTAAAAGGAGCAAAGATGGACTTAAATAATTTTCCTCCTTTAGAGCCATCAAGCTCAAGGTCGGAAATGTCCAATGAAAATGACTCAAACCAACATAAAAGACTTCGAATAGAAGTAGTGTCATAACCTCCCTAACTCTCTGGTGATACACTCTCTGTCTACTCAGCCTGTGGGTAAGTTATCACCATTTATGGTATGATCCAAAAATATTTAGAATCAATTGCAGGATTACCAAAAATGGTGAACAGACTACAATCAGGAGACCTCCTTGTTGAAACAGCCACTGCCAAACGCTAAGTGGCTATTAAAGACAAAAACATTTGGTGGGTTGCCAGTATCTGTTACTCCCCACAATACTTTAAATTCATCGAAAGGTGTCGTCACAGAGTGGGACCTGCTTTCAGTGTCTGAGGAGGAGTTAGTCCACAAACTTAGTAATCAGAAGGTAACCAGTGTGAAGCACATAATGATTAAAAAAGATGGAAATCTCGTACCAACTCGATCCATCATTTTAACCTTCGGCACTCCTGATTTGCCATCCACTGTAAAAGCTGGCTATTTAAACTGCCGGATTTGGCCATACATCCCGAATCCTCTTTGCTGTTTTAAATGCCAGAAATATGGCCATTCTCAGCAGGCATGCAGAGGTGATGCCATCTGTCCTATATGTGGCTCTAAAGACCATACACAAGCAGATTGCTCAGCCTCAGCCCCCTGTGTCCCAACTACAAAGGAAGTCATCCTGCGCTTTCTAAATCATGCTATATGTGGAAAACTGGAAAGAAAATTCAGAGATACAAAATAGAACATAAAGTAATATATCCTGAAGCACACAGACAAATTATGTCGACCATGCCCAGTCAATCTTATGCGTCTCACACACGAAGCTATATCTCAAACAGACGTGTCATTACCACCGAACTTTTTTTTTTTATTTAACAAATTGGGTTAAAGAAAACTTATCAGCCTCCAGAAAAGATACTCCTAAACTTAAACCAGTGAAGCCACAAGCATCCCACAAGTATCCCAACAGTCTCGTAGGACACTGAAAGAATGAAAACTACTAAAGATTGTAAGAAAGCCGAACCTCAAACAAACAGTATGGAAGTGGATGTACACCCGGATTATGAAGAACCCATCCTAGAATTGCATGTCAATGACACTATGGATACTGGTCACCCCACATTTCCAAAAAAAAAAACCGAAAAAAATGTCCTGCATCCAAAAAAACAGCCAGCTGAATCATCCTCAAATAAACCTAAATAATGCATAACATCATACAGTGGAATTGTGGAGGACTAAGCAGCCATTCTGATGACTTAAAAGATTTAATAGTTCAATTCAACCCCATAGCTGTATGCCTACAGAAAACATTCTTGTCACCCCAAGTTTCACCAAAATTTTCCAATTATGATGTATAGATGAGATAGAAACTCAGTCTCCTGCACGTGGAGGAGTAGCCATTCTGGTTAATTCTAACATGCCACCCAAGCCGATCCAGTTAATAACAAATCTAGAAGCTGTGGCTACTCGTACTGCAGTTGGTACATCAGTTACTCTTGTTACCGTTTATATTCCACCATCTCTACCTCTTCCCCATTCAGAACTTGACAATCTCATTACACAACTCCAATTTGTCTTTTCGGTGACTTCAATGGACACCATCCATTGTCGGGGTCTGCTACAATGGACAGAAGAGGCAAATTAATTGAATAATTTATGAATAATAGCGATCTTAATTTACTAAACACTGGATCTCCTACTTACATCCACCTACCCACAGGATCTACTTCTGCAGTTGACTTGTCAATTTGCTCTCCATCCATCTTTCCAATCCTGATATGGTCGGTAGTAAGCGAACTGGGATGGCTATTCTGCCCAAATGTTCTTAGACAGAATTTATGTCCAACAGAAACATATTGATTATGGTAACTACTTACATCACCAATCAGATTCTGACTGCGGCAAATGCTTTCGTTCCAAAATCCAAGACATTTTTGCTCACCGAAATCACTGGTGGAATGCAGAGTGCTCTTTTGCCAAACAAGATAAAAACCGTGCATGAAATGATTTTCAGAAATGTCCTACTACCACTAACTTAATTGCTTATAAAAGGCTTAAAGCAAAAGCAAGGCAAATTAGAAGGAAAGCAAAACGTGATTCGTGGATTGCTTTTGCATCAACCATCACAAAAGACACTGACACACAAATCATCTGGAGAAGGATACAGGTACTAAATGGCAAATTTGTTCGGCTGCCCTCTCCCATACTTCACTGGAAAGGAAAAGACATGTCTACGCCCGAAGAAGTTGCCAATGCATTAGCAGAATCTTTTGCCACCATCTCTGCTTCTGCTTCCTATGCATCGTCCTTCCACAGCATTAAAGATCGTGCAGAACGGTATAAAATTAACTTCTCAATACACCACTCCTTTCCGTACAACCAATCCTTTACATTAATAGAACTGAAAGAATTGTTAAATAGATCTCACAACAGTGCTTCAGAACCAGATGGTGTTCATTACATTATGCTTAAGCATTTACATGAAGAGGACTTGTGTACCCTGTTGATTTTCTACAATCAGATGTTCTCTGAAAATGTCTATCCTTCATCCTGGCGCCATTCATTCATTATCGCCATACCAAAACCAGGCAAAGATCCTACCCTGATTCAAAATTATAGGCCAATATCTCTTACCAGCAGCGTAGGGAAATTTTTCGAAAGGATGATTCATAGAAGACTCACATCCTGGAGTCACAGAATCTCCTTTCAGACCATCAGTATGGATTTCGGAAGAACAGATCAATGCTAGACGTGCTTATTAAAGCTGAATCTCATATTCGCAATGCCCTTGTCTTGAGACAACACCTAGTCGTGGTCAACTTAGATATTGAAAAGGCATTCGACACTACTTGGTATCATGGTATTATAATGGATCTTTACCATCATCTAAAGGGGACAGTTACCTGAAATAATTCAGAATTTCTTGCGACTTCGGTATTTTCAGGTTCGATATAAAAACGCACTCTCTACATCTCACATTCAAGAGGAAGGGGTTCGATACTTAGTCCAACACTCTTCGCAATTCGAGTTAGCAATATGACACGGAACATCCCAACAAATGTTGAAACTTACATGCATGCAGACGATCTTACCATTTCCTGTCACTCCAAAAGTATGGACACCGTTGAATGGCAGCTCTAACTAGCCATAACCAAAATAGAATCCTGGACTTCATGGAATGGTTATCGACTGTCAGAAAATAAATGCACTGCTACTCACTTCTGCAAGTTACGGGCTCTCTATCCTGACCCTGAACTATAAATAAATAAACCTCCAATCCCACTTGTTAATACCTTAGATTTCTTGGACTGATATTGGACAGCAAGCTAAACTTCCAAGTTCACGTCACTCATTTAAGAACTACTTGTCTTAAAGCATACGAATATACTTCAATCAGTCTCATCCATGTCATGGGGAGCTGATCGTTATACCTTACTACACCTGTACAAGTCCCTAATCCGTTCATTCTTGGATTACGGTTCTTCAGTATATGACTCTGCTAGGGTAAGCACATTAGAATGGCTGAACATTGTACAGCACAGTGCTCTGAGGACAGCCCCAGAAGTTTTCAGGACTTCTCCGATCCAAAGTCTTTATATTGAAGTGCATGATCCCCCATTACACCTGCATAGAAAAACACTACTGTTCCACTACTGCTGCACCCCAGTTGGGAATATCTCTGTAATACTCGGTGGGAATCGTTCTATGAGAGCAAGCCAAATGAAAATAGACCTGCTTCACTCAGGATTAAAGAGCTTGTTCAGAGTTGGAATGTCAATTTAAATGAAATTTTTCAGGACACAACTGCACCTGTTCCACCTTGGACTTATGTGTCTGTCTCTCACGATGTGCACTTTCTCCAGTGGGGGAAAAATATTATCATCATCATCAGCCATTTTCAATCCACTGCAGGATGAAGGCCTCTCCAGCAACTTTCCAGTTCCTTCTGTTTTGAGCACTGGCCATCCATTTACTACTCAAAAACTCATGAATTTCATCTATCCATCTCCGCCTTTGTCTTCCAGGTTTTCTTCCAGCTCCTCTTGGGTATCATTCTGTTATTTTCTTAGTCCATCTGTCATCATGTCTTCGAGCTATGTGTCCTGCCCAAGACCATTTTAGTTCTTTAGTTTTGATAAGAATGTCCTTTACTTGAGTTTGCTGCCTAATCCATGTGTTTCTCTTCTTATCTAACAGTCTGATTCCCAATATAATTCGTTCCATTCTTCGCTGTGTAGTTCTTAGCTTCTCTTCCATTCTTTTGGTGAGTGCCCAAGTTTCACTTCCATAAGTCATGGTGGGGAGTATACATTGATTCATTATTTTACGTTTCAGACAAACGGGGATATTGCTCTTCAGTATGTGACTATATTTCCTGAATGCTATCCATCCAAAATTTATTCTTCTCTTGACTTCCAGCCATTTATCATTATTACAGCTAATAACTTGTCCCAGATAAGTATATGACTCCACCTTTTCAATTACTACTCCTTCAATCATTATTTCCCTTTCCGTGGCATACTTGTTCATCATTACTTTTGTTTTAGCCATATTCATCTTTAGTCCAAAATCCTTACTAACTGTGCATAACTGATTAAGAATTCCTCTAATTCTTTGGGATCGTGGCTTATGACCACAATGTCATCTGCAAATCGTAAATGGTTTAGGTACTCTCCGTTCACATTGACTCCTTTCTGCGACCAGTCTAATCTTCTGAAAGCTTCCTCAAGGGCAGCAGTAAACAGCTTCGGAGATATTGTGTCTCCTTGTCGAACTCCTTTCTCGATTTTAAATTTGCTACTGTCTTTGTCTAGTCTAATAAAGGATGTAGCATTCTCATATATTTTCTTCAAAATCATAATATATGGAGTATCTATGCCTTGTCTTTCCAGTGCCCGAAACATTGCCTTATGCTGTATGGAGTCAAACGCCTTTTCATAATCCACAAATGCCAGGCATAATGGTGTTTTATATTCATTTGCTTTCTCCATTAGCTGTGATATTACGTGAAGGTGATCCATAGTTGAGAATCCTGTCCTAAAGCCAGCTTGCTCTTTTGGTTGATTCTCATCAAGTATTCTTTCTAATCTGTTAGTAATGACCCTTGTGAACAACTTGTAGATATGGGATAACAAGCTAATTGGTCTATAATTTCCAATTTCTGATTTATCTCCTTTCTTATGCAGCAAAACTATGATTGCATTATTCCACTGCTTAGGCATCACACCTTTTCTAATGCACTTTGTGAAGAGCCTTGCCAGTTTTTGTGTTATGTCTCTTCCTCCCAATTTTAACAACTCTACAGTAACTTCATCTTCCCCCGGGGCTTTCCGATTCTTCATTTTCTTCAATGCATGTTCTACCTCATCAGGAAGAATATTGGGTATGTCGTATGTGTTGCTACTTTGCAATCCATCTTCCCCACTGCTGGTATCATTCCCTCGCTCCTTGTATAATTCTCTATAGTAGTCTTCTGCTATTTGAATTATGCCTTTTCTGCTATTTATAAGTACACCATCGCTATTCTTCAGTTTCAGTATCATTTGTCTTTCTATATTACTGCTCATGGCTGCTGATTTAAATCCTTTGTTTTCCCTTAATGCTTGTTCTACTTTTCTTGTGTTAAATCTTCTTATGTCCTCTCTGAGTCTCTTTCTAATGACTTTGCATAACTCAGTATACTCAATTTTCTCCCTGTCAGTGTTTTTCTTGCTCTTCATTTGTCGTCTTTGGTTCATCATGACAAGTGTTTCTTGACTAATTTTTTCTTCTTTGGATTTCTGTTTCCCTATAGGTTTCTTGGGCTTTATCACTTTCAGAAAGTTGTAATATTCCTCATCGATATCTTGGTCCTGAGCAGTCTGCAGAAGCTCAAACTTGTTCTTAAGTTCCAGTATATACTGCTTTTTCTCCTCCTCTGTTATTTCAAAGACCTTTGTATTATTTACTCGAGTCAGTTTTTTTCCTTTCCTTTCCTACATCTATATCAAGTGTACATCTTACCATTCTGTGATCACTTCCAACATTTACCTTATTCAGGACGGTAACATCATTCACAATATATCTTCTGTTAGTGAGGATGAAGTCGATTTCATTAGTTGTTAATCCATTCGGACTCTTCCACGTCCACTTTCTGTTCACCCTTTTCTTGAAAAAAGTGTTTATTACTGACAGTCCTTGAGATTCTGCAAATTCCACAAGTCTTTCACCTCTTTTATTTCTTTCACCAATTCCAAAATTTCCTATAGTTCCTCTTTCTGCGCTGTTTTGCCTTTTTCCAACCTTAGCATTGAAGTCCCCCATAATAATAGTGTAGTGGGTTTTCTGCTCATCTAGAAGACTCTCAATTTCAATGTACATTTCTTCAACCTCTTCATCATCATGGCTCGATGTTGGTGCATAAATCATTATAATCTTTAGCTTGTACCTCTTAGAAATCTTGAATATTAGTCTTGACACCCTTGGTGATGTACTTTTGAATTCCAAAATGTTGTTTTTAAAATCTTTATGGACCAGAAA
Source organism: Mastigoproctus giganteus (assembly GCF_048544385.1). Lineage (NCBI taxonomy): Eukaryota > Metazoa > Arthropoda > Arachnida > Uropygi > Thelyphonidae > Mastigoproctus > Mastigoproctus giganteus. The sequence goes on from NC_143580.1 coordinate 80,838,556, forward strand.
CCCAACTCCACCTTCACTCCTTTCACTGTTTCCATTGGTGTACAGCAGATTTCCACTTGATAAACTTATAAGTGATTCGTTTCTTCTTCTTGTTTCAGCCAAACCGATGATATTCCAATTCACATTTTCTAATTCCTTTTCCAGCTCTAATATCCTGTCTTCACCAATGAGTGATCGTACGTTATAACAGGCCAAGTTCAATTTCCGTGCATGGCAGCCTGGTCGTACCCAGAGATTCTTAGCACCCTCTGCTTCCACTCTGATCCTCTCGCTGCCGTAAGAGGGAGAGTGAAAGCTGCTGGGGACTGAGGGCCATTTGTATTGTTGTGCTCTCATTGCTGGAGGGTTTCGTCTTTTCCTCTTCACGCTGACCAGGCGTCTTGAAGAGAACCACTCTACACGTTCGTTGCCACCTAAGTGACGTAACAGGGCTTACCATCGAGAAGGTGTGCATGAGTGGATTTTAGGGAGGGAGGCAGCCAACCGGACTTCTCCTAAATCTTCTGTAATAGAGAGATATTGGATCCATCAGTGTTTTAGGCTGAGTGTCTGATAACACACAGGATACCTGTTCCCCTCTAAGCCCCAAAAAAAAAAAAAAATATTATACCACCCTGCAATATCAGACAGTTACACTCAGTTCATGCTACTATGAACAACCATGCCTATAAAATTTATACAGATGGTTCCAAAACTGACAAAATGGTAGGTGCTGCTGCAGTTTTTTCTTCATGTATGATTTCAGCCACACTACCGCTAGCTTGCAGTGTCTTCACAGCTGAATTATATGCCATTAAGCTAGCACTTAGTAAGATTATTGAGCTTTCCATCTCACCTGCCATAATTTACACAGACTTCCTCAGTGCTGTCTCTGCCATAAAGAAGTTCTCATATTCCCATCCTATCTTGAAACAGATTCGTTCCCAGCTATTCTGCTGCAGTGTGTCCAATCAGTTGATCAGTTTCTGCTGGATCCCTGGCCATTCTGGCATTCCCGGAAATGAAAGTGCTGACTTTGCCGCTAAACATCCTCAAAGCACTCTCTCACAATATCCTCCGGTTCCTTACACTGACTAAGTGTGTCATTCATAAAGCGTGCTACGATAAATGGTCACAGATCTGGAAAGGTAACATCAACAATAAACTTTACCAGATAAAAGAAGATCCAAAGCTGTGGCTCTTTAGCTTCCGACAAAACAGACAAGAAACGGTATTGGCAAGGCTCAGAATTGGACACACTCACCATACTCATCTCTTCCTGCTACTAGGAGAAAACCCACCTCACTGCTCATCCTGTCAGACGTGCAACTTACGGTTGTCATTTTCTGCTCGAGTGTCCCTTATATTCAACCATTCAATCAAACACTTTCTGGTCACTTTTAACATTAAACATCTCATCTAATTTATCTCATATATTAGGAAATGAAGCCGATATACAAGAACTTTTCGTGTATTTAAAACATATTGGCCTGTACAGGAGCATATAATTTAACATCTCTAACGATATGTTGCCTGTAAATAAACTGTGAACAGACACAATTTGGCCTCAGTAGCCCTTGTGTCGTTAATCCCAATAACAACAACTCAGCAGTGACAACTTTGTAGAATTTAAATTAACAAGATTTTTGCCAGTCTTCAACTTTTTGTCAGCTCAAACATTTCAACTTGGTTCTCTTTTTTGATTCTGTGACAACTTTGTAGAATCAACTTTGTAGAATTAAATCGACAAGCTTTTTGTCAGCTCAAACATTTCAACTTTGTTCTCTTTTTGATTCTGGCTCCACAATGTTAATTATTCCTTAAAAGAGTTAATTTTGTCAGTACAAGTCAGACTATTTTCATTCTTTCCTTGCATGCTCTTGAAGGCTTGGGAAATCTCAGCTAGGAAAGCAACTTTATTGCACCAGATCTCATCACTAAGCAGATCAGTCAGCTCAGACCCTTCAGACGTAAAAAAAATTATAAGCTCTTCCCTCAGTTCATAGAACCTTGAAAGTACCTACCCTTGAGATAGCCACCTCACTTCCTTGTGCAGTAGAAGTTGTGTGTGTGAGCAGCTTCCATGGCAGAACACAGTGCTGAAAACAACCTCAATTTTAATGGTCTACTCTTGATGTAGTTAACCATTTTGATTGTCCATCCAGTACTTTTTGGAGCTGAGCTACTACTGATTTTGAATGAGGGGCCTCTTTGTGCAGGAAACAGTGTGTAAAAACAATGCCAGGGTCCTTTTGCTTGGCCAGTGCGACGAATCCTTTCAGGCTTCCCGACATAGAGGGAGCACCATTGCCGCAGATGCTGATGCGTGATTTCCATGACAAATCTTCACAACTGAAATAACTGTCAACAACATGAACGATGACTTGGCCTTTTGTTGTTTCTGGAAGTGGTTTGCAAAACAAAAATGGTTCAATGATGTCTCAATTACAAACAAACCTGCTGAATGCTAGCAGTTGAGCTTTTCCAGTGATGTCAGTTGACTCGTCCAACTGGATGGCAAAAAAATCGGCTTCTGTAATGTTAGCTACTTGATTCAACGTCTTGAGACATGTCTTGTATACGCTGATTAATAGTATTATCAGACATACGGATTTTCAAAATCTCTTTTTCATATTTCTCGTCAAACATAATAATTATAGTTTTACAGCATGCTGGTAAAATTACTGACTCAGCAATTGTACGTAATTTCATCTTTTTTGTCACGATTTCGGCAGTGGCATAGCTTGCTTCTTGAGCGTTGCCAGAAATAGTTATGATTTTGGTCCATTGTTCAGACTGGTGTGTTTGATCAGTTATAACTCTTTTAAAATATTCAATTGGTTTCTCACATAAATGTTGAGTGCTTTTTTGTGAAGGTGTCTTTTCAGCTTCCTTGGAACCATAGCTTGGTTTGCCAGTTTCTCACCTCAAACAACACACTTAGGACGTGGCTGCTCTTCTCCAAATGAAAAGAATCCAAAACACAAATAGTCTTCATTATACTGGTGCACAACAGTTTTAGAACTAATACTAACTGCACTGTGTTATTCTTCGTTATGTGTTATTCTTCATGGATTAATGTTATTAGTGGAGTCTCCCAGGGTTCAGTGTTGGGTCCATTGTTAATTTTTATATTTATTAATGATATTGATGATGGTATATCAGGCTTAATGACCAGGTTTACAGACGATACTAAGATGGGCAAGGTTATTAATGACACTAATGACAGTACGCTGCTGCAACAGGATCTAGAAAAGTTGAGCAGATGGGCTGAGAGATGGCAACTGAAGTTTAACATTGACAAACGTAAAGTAATGCATATGGGAAGCAGTAACCCCAGAGTAACATATCAACTGTGTGGTGCTACGTTGACAGTGGTAGAGAACGAAAATAACCTGGGGTAATTGTGCAGTCAGATATGACGTTTTCTGAGCAGCGCAGATGGTCTGCAAGAGTAGCTCATTGTGTCTTATGAATAATATACAGAAATTTTTCGAGAAGGGATAAGTTGGTGATTATCCCCTCGTATAAGGCAATGGTCAAACCACACCTTGAATACTGTATACAGGTCTGGAGGCCTCATTTTAAGAAGAATGTAGAGCTGCTGGAACGAGTACAGAGAAGGGCGACAAGATTATTGAATGGAACAAAGGGTTGCTCTTACGAAGAAAGGCTTAAGTTTTACAAATTACAGTCTGGAGACTAGGCACCTGCAAGGTGATCTGATTGAGATGTATAAGGCCTTGGATGGTTTGAGCATGCTCAATGCTGATGGGACTCTTCCTCTTGCTCAGAATAATTGCCTGAGAGGGTATAAATTCAAATTGAGGAAAGACAGGTGTTAGGATAGATGTGTGGAAGTTTTCCTTTAGCCAGCGGGTGGTTGATTAGCATTAGTAGAGGCATACGATGCAAGAAAGCAAGCTTATACAGCATCAGCCAAAAAAAAAAAAAACCTCTCCCATTTCATCCCTCCATTCGTTCCAAATGCCTGTCCAGCTCAGCCTTAAATTTCTTTAGGCTATTAGCTTCCACAACAAAAGATGGAAGCCTGTTCCACCAATCAACTACCCGCTGGCTACAGGCAAATTTCCACACATCTATTCTACAACTATATTTCCTCAGTTTGAAACAGTGCCCCTTCAGGTTCTTAGTCTGAGCAAGAGGAAGAATCCCATCAGCATTCAACTTGCACAACCCATTCAAGGTCTTATACACCAAAATCAGATCACCTCGCAGGTGCCTGCGTACTCTCCAGGTGCTGCAATTTTCAGAAGTTAAGCCTTTCTTGGTAAGAGCACCCCTTTGTTCCCCTCGCCAGTCTTGTTGCCCTTCTTTCTACTCGTTCTAGCAACTCCATATCCTTCCTAATATGAGGCCTCCAGACCTGTACACAGTACTCTCGGTGCGGCCTGACCATTGCCTTGTATATGGGATAATCACCTCCCTCTCCCTGCTAGCAAAATTTCTATATATCATTAACAAGACTGCATAACCTGCCCTGGCACCCGTCTGCACTGCTCACCGAACTTCATATTTGACTGCACAATTACCCCCAGGTCTTTTTTCACTTTCCACTTCCCTGAGTGTAGTACCACAGAGTTGGTACGTTTCTCTTCAGTTATTGCTACCCATATGGAGTACTTTGCATTTTGCAATGTTAAACTTCAGTTGCCACTTCCCAGCCCATTTTCCTAACTTATCTAGATCCAGTTGCAGTAGCATACTGTCTTTACTGTCGTTAACAACCCTGCCAACCTTTGTATCATCTGCAAACTTGGATATTAAACCTGATATACCTTCATCAATATCATTGATAAATATACAAAACAAATTTGTCCACGAAGAGGACAAATGTTGTGGTAATCAATGGACAACATATGTCCATTGATTACCACTCTCTGTCATCTCCCACTCAACCATCCCTTTATCCATTGTAGCAACTTGCTCTTAATGCCATACCTCTCCAATTTGTACAGCAATCTTCCATGTGCAACAGTATCAAAAGCTTTCCTGAAATCCAAGTATATGATATCAAAATTATTTTTGGCATTCAGTTCCTTTGTGACCACATCATAATATCCAATCAAATTGGTCAGACAAGACCTCCCTTTAACAAACCCATGCTGTGTCGTAACTATTATTGCAGTCTTGTCTAGATTATCCTGCAATGCTTCTTTAACAGTGATTCCATTATTTTCCCTGGAACACAATTTAAACTAACAGGTCTGTAGTTACCGTATTTCCCCATGTATAAGACGCACCTTTTTTTGAAAAATTTGGGGTCTAAAAACTGGGTGTGTCTTATACAGTGGTTGTAGATTTTTTTTTACTTGCATTACCCGCTTTTTCCGCACTTGTTGTCTTTGCACTCATTGTTTTGCACTTGTTACCGGTATATTAGGTTACGTTTTGCCACGTTCTGCCCAGAAATGGCTCAGAAAAGATTTTCGTGCAGTGCTGAATTCAAGTTAAAAATGATCAAATGAGTTTGCAACAGTGAATGGAAATCGTGCCACTGAACGTAAGTTTGGTCCTTCTCCAACTGAGAAAACAATCAGAGAATGGCTATGGGAAGAAGAAACCCTACTGAAAACGCCACGGCAGAAGGCGACCATTAGAGGCAAGTCAGCAAAATGACCTAATTTAGAGAGGGAATTGAAGATATAGATTGAGGAGCAAAGGGCAATTGGAATTCCTGTGTCCACAAAGATGGTTCAACATGAGACAAGAAGAATTGCTGATGAAAAAGAAGTTACTGATTTCAAAGGAGGACACAATTGGTGCTTCAGGTTCATGAAACGGAATGGACTAAGCATGCGTACACGAACCAGACTTGCCCAAAAGATGCCTGAAAGCTATGAGCAGACGGTCCTTAAATTTCATCGTTTTGTCATTCAGTGTCGGAAGACACATCAGTTTGAGTTGGAACAGATTGCAAATATGGACAAAGTCTCCCTTCAATTTGATGTCCCAAGTAACAGAACTGTTGATAAGAAGGGGATGTAAACTGTAACTGTGAAGACAAATGGACATGAAAAGAGCCATTATACAGTTGTTCTAGCTTGTTTTGCCGATGGAACCAAGCTGCCTCCTATGCTGATTTTCAAACACAAAACAGTGCCAAAAAAGACATTTATCGAGAAGTGATTGTCCACGTTCATGACAAGGGTTGGCTGGATCGGGATGGGATGAAGATCTGGTTTGAGAAAGTTTGGAACAGGAGAACAGGTGGGCTCTTACGCAAACCTGCCCTATTGGTGCTTGATCAGTTCAGGGCACACATAACAAAAAATACAAAGAAGATTGGTGCATAGCAAAAAACAAAACTTGCCATCGTACCTTGACATCCCAGCTCCAACCACTTGATGTCACCATTAACAAACCCCTTCAAAGCTGACATGAGAGACGAATGGAATCAATGGATGAAGTCTTCTGGGGACAATTTGACACCAGCAGGAAGAGTGAAGAAACCAACTATAGGAGAAGTTTGTACCTGGGTGAAAAGATCCTGGGATAATATCAAGATTGAGATCTTTGTTAAGTCATTTAAGAAGAGTGGCATTTCAAATGCCATAGATGGAACTGAGCACAAGGCAATATATGAAGACAGTGATTCGTCATCAGACACAGATCAGGACAAGCCTAATGGATGGGAGTTTTGACAGTGATGAGTTGTATGAATTTTATGATGAATAAAACTTGAGTTCAATAACTTTATGTAATACATTTTTTTTTTTTTTTTTTTTTTACATTTCGGGCCCCAAAATTAAGGTGCATCTTATACATGCGAGCGTCTTATACATGGGTAAATATGGTATTTTTGTCACTTTTTGAAAATCCCCTTTGTGAAATGGTGATACATTTGCACCCCCAGTCCATGGGGACCTCCCCTGAGTCCAGGGAAGCTCTCATAATTATGGCTAAGGGTTTGTTTACTTCCTTTGCTGCTTCCTTTAATATAACTGGATAAACCCTGTCTATCCCAGGTGCCTTCCTTATGTTTAACTTCAACAATTTCTCCTCCACTTTGCTCTCAGTTATTACAAAATCACTTAGCTCCCTGTTAGCATTTGATAAACTTCTAGCACTCCCCTCATTGAATGACTCCTCACGTGTGAATGTAGATGCAAAATACTCAGTTTATCAGCTATCTGAGCATGGTCATCAATAGTCAACCCATCTGTGTTAAGTGGTCCAATCTGATTCATTCCTTTCCTTCTAGAGTTTACATAAATAAAGAACTCTTTGCTGTTTTACTTTGCATCTTTTGCCAAAGATTTCTCTGAATCTAACCTCCTTTGTGACTTGATTACAGACTAGTTTATACCTGCCATAGGCTTCTGTGTCACCTGATACTTTATATGCATCCCATACATTCTTTTTTGCCACGAGCCTCATTAATTCATCTGACATCCGTTTAGCTCTAAACCTTGAACAGTATTTCTTAGTTGGTATGAAAAGCCTAGTAGCCTCCAAAATTAAGTCATGAAGCCTTCCCATTTAGAATTCAACGTTGGTAACATCATCAGTTGATCCCACTGTACAGAATTTAAAAACTGTCTGAGACCACTGTAGTCACCTTTACGAAAGCAAAAGCCCTTCCCTTTAGCCTTGATGGTAGTTACATCTTTAAGTAATTCCCACATCAGTACATTGTGATCACTGTCACCCAGTGGTTCCTTTATCTGCAAATTCTTAATGCACGAATAATTGCTGCTGATAATCAGATCAAGAGTGTTACTCCCTCTGGTTGCCTCTCAAACATGCTGCTGTAGAAAACAATAAGTCCACAAAAGTCTTGCTAGTGTGCGAGTAACCAACCCACAAGTTCCAATCAATATCTGGAAAGTTAAAACCTCCCATTATAAGACATTGATTTACTGGCCCACTCTATTTCTCTGCACAATTGCAGATTGTACTCATCAGATTCATTAGGTCTAAAACACACACTTACTCATTTTTCCTTTGCCAGTGCTTATATCACACCAAACGGACTCAACACTGCATTGTCCACCAACATCAATTGGATGCACTTGCTTAGATTTTGTGTGTTTGTTAACTAGCAGCATAACCCCTCCTCCCTTCCTGTCCTGTCTATCCTTCCTGTGGCGCCTCCATAGCCAGGTGGACAGGAGCAGCAGTGCGTAGCACATGCTTCTTGATTAGACCGGGATTCGAGCCCGTGACCAACAAATACAGAGGATGCAGAGAGGTCAGGGAATGACCACCACATATCCCCAGAGCAATATGGCTTTAGTTGCTAATGCTCCTAAAAACCAAATAACAACAATAACATATCCGTCCTGTACACATTGTATTCCCCAAATTCCAATTCTGCACTGCTTATATCTGTGTGGCACCACCTCTCTGATATTCCAACAATATCTGCCTTTGATATCTTGACTAGCACTTCAAGCTCATCAAATTTATTAACTCTACTCCTAGCATTGGTGTACATGCAAGTATACATGCACCTGTTCCTAGTCTTAGTTACCCTAACACAGCCCATGTATTTACTTGTTCCACTATGACTCTCAGCAGTCCTGGAAATCTCCATTACCTTGCTTTCCTTGGCTGCTGCTCATTCTAATAGAAGCAGTTCAAGAATCACTTTTGCCTCTGCCTGTGGCCACTGTTAACCTTTTAGTCTGTGTATCCCCCCAAGCTAGCAGTTTTCCGACCCACCTAACACTGCCTCGATAGCATCAGCAAATATTCTTGCCCCTTTCTATTTAAGTGTACCCCATTCCTGTAGAAGCAGTTTCTCTTGTCAACAACCACAGCCCAAGGTGAAAAAAATTCTACCCCCTGGGCCTTGCACAATCTCTCCAGGGCCGAATTGATCGATAAAGCTCTCATCATATACTCCCTCCTATCGTGTCTGGGCAGAATTGCAGAAAATTTCACATTCAACCCTAACTCACGACTTTTTTTTTTTTTCAACATTGACCTATGTTTGTTGAGTAAATCAGCAGATCTCTTCCTCTTAATGTCTTTGGTTCCAACGTGTACAACATCACGTTTTGTGCCCTTAAAAGATAATATCTTCTCTACAACATCATCATCAACTTTTGCCCCTGGCAGACATACCCTGGTCCTGTTCCACCTATCCTTCTTGCATAGTATATTCCCCGTCTCCCTGACAATAGAGCTACCAACAATAACTAGTTCCTTTGGGACCAGCGCATTGTGCTTTGGAGATTGCCTCTGTTTTGCCTGATGCACACAGGAGTGAGCTCTGTCGTTGAGCTGGGCAGCTGAGAGCTTGATGGGCCCCTCATTAATTTCTTCAAGGGCATTTACCCTACACCTCAAGCTCTCATAGACGCCCATCAGAATGCTGAGTTGGCACCTAATTTCTTGACACTCTAGACACCTAGATTGCTGGAACAAACTTCCATCTGTCGTAGAAGTTGATAGCTTAAATAGATTCAAGGGAGAACTAGACAAACATTTGGAGCGAGTGGATGGGTGAAATGAGAAGGGTATGTGTGTGTTTTTTTTTTTTTTTTTTTTGGCTGATGCTATATATGCTTGCTTTCTTGCATCATGTGCCTTTGCTAATGCTACCAGAACTAGTTCCAGCTACACTTGATTCATTGTCATCTAACTTACGTTTTTTAATTAAAGATCTGTCCATGTCTAATAAGCCCTAAAAAACTAAAAATAAAAATCAACTAAATTCAGAAATAACAAAATAATTAAAACGAAATAGAAATAAACAAAAATGCATTAGTGCAAACTCACATGGAATAACACACCCGATGTCAACAACAGCTGACTGAAGACTGACACTGGTTAAAGGTGGGGTGGTAAAAGTACCGTATTTCCCCATGTATAAGACGCACCTTAATTTTGGGGCCCGAAATTTGAAAAAAATTTATTACATAAAGTTATTGAACTCGAGTTTTATTCATCATAAAATTCATACAACTTCTCATCACTGTCAAAACTCCCATCCATTAGCTTGTCCTCATCTGTGTCTGATGACGAATCACTGTCTTCATATATTGCCTCGTCCTCAGTTCCATCTATGGCATTTGAAATGCCACACTTGTTAAATGACTTAACAAAGATCTCAATCTTGATATTATCCCAGGATCTTTTCACCCAGGTACAAACTTCTCCTATAGTTGGTTTCTTCACTCTTCCTGCTGGTGTCAAATTGTCCCCAGAAGACTTCATCCATTGATTCCATTCGTCTCTCATGGCAGCTTTGAAGGGTTTGTTAATGCTGACATCAAGTGGTTGGAGCTGGGATGTCAAGGTACGATGGCAAGTTTTGTTTTTTGCTATGCACCAATCTTCTTTGTATTTTTTGTTATGTGTGCCCTGAACTGATCAAGCACCAATAGGGCAGGTTTGCGTAAGAGCCCACCTGTTCTCCTGCTCCAAACTTTCTTAAACCAGATCTTCATCCCATCCCAATCCAGCCAACCCTTGTCATGAACGTGGACAATCACTTCTCGATAAATGTCTTTTTTGGCACTGTTTTGTGTTTGAAAATCAGCATAGGAGGCAGCTTGGTTCCATCGGCAAAACAAGCTAGAACAACTGTATAATGGCTCTTTTCATGTCCACTTGTCTTCACAGTTACAGTTTTCATCCCCTTCTTATCAACAGTTCTGTTACTTGGGACATCAAATTGAAGGGAGACTTTGTCCATATTTGCAATCTGTTCCAACTCAAACTGATGTGTCTTCCGACATTGAATGACAAAACGATGAAATTTAAGGACCGTCTGCTCATAGCTTTCAGGCATCTTTTGGGCAAGTCTGGTTCGTGTACGCATGCTTAGTCCATTCCGTTTCATGAACCTGAAGCACCAATTGTGTCCTCCTTTGAAATCAGTAACTTCTTTTTCATCAGCAATTCTTCTTGTCTCATGTTGAACCATCTTTGTGGACACAGGAATTCCAATTGCCCTTTGCTCCTCAATCTATATCTTCAATTCCCTCTCTAAATTAGGTCATTTTGCTGACATTCCTCAAATGGTCGCCTTCTGCCGTGGCGTTTTCAGTAGGGTTTCTTCTTCCCGTAGCCAGTCTCGGATTGTTTTCTCAGTTGGAGGAGGACCAAACTTACGTTCAGCAGCACGATTTCCATTCACTTTTGCAAACTGGATCACTTTTAACTTGAATTCAGCACTGCACGAAAATCTTTTCTGAGCTATTTCTGGGCAAAACGTAACCTAATATACCGGAAAAAAAAAAGCGAAACAATGAGCGTAAAGACAAGCGCGAAATGCAAGTAAAAAATCTACAACCACTGTATAAGATGCACCCAGTTTTAATACCCCAAATTTTTTTGAAAAAGGGTGCATCTTATACATGGGGAAATACGGTACATTGCAGAGTTATTTTGCGATCTGGAACAACAGGGATGAAAGTTATTGGAATTTTACTATAATTTTTTTTATTATATTTTTTTATTAAACTGTTATTGTTTTCATTTTTATCGGCCTTTCATGAAAAATATACAGTACTTCTAAAAGTTATCTCGACGATTTTTTTTATTCCCCAATTTTTTCTTGACTTGTTTTTTACCTTCCCCCAAACTCTGCAGCACATCTGCGGCACACCAGTTGAAAATAACTGCCATACGTGATCGTATACCAGAGGCAGAACCTGGAATCTGAGGAAGGAAGCTATGGTTGACAAAGTGGAGTATCGAGCAGCGATCAAATTCCTGCATTTGCAGTGCAAGAAAGCTCAGGAAATTGATCAGTTGTTGACAAATGCTGGGTGTACCAGTATGATCCAGAAACTAAAGGCATGTCAAAGCATTGGAAGCACACCTCGTCACCACCTCCCAACAAGGCAAAGACCACTCCATCTGTGAAGAAGAAGGTAATTTTGTCCATGTTTTAGGACAGAAAAGGGGTTATCCTGATAGATTACCTAGCTCGTGGTTCCACATTTACCGAAGAATGTTACAGAAATCATTTGGAAAAGTTACACAATTCTTTGAAGGTGAAAAAGCATTGAAGCTTTTTAAGCTTTACAGTTATGCAAAGTTTTGAAGGCAATCCGCAACTTTTGCAATAAAAGACATGAAATATTAACCAAAGGTGTCCGTCATCTGTCAGACAATGCACCAGCTCACATGCCATTGCCACTACCAACTTTTGTTGCCCAGTGCACCTTCAAACTACTGCAACACCCACCCTATTCTCCTCACCTACAACCATCAGACTTCTTGTTTCGAGAAATGAAGAAACTATTGTGTAGACGCTGATTTGATTCATCTCAGGAAATCATCTGAGAAGTGGAATCATGGTTCCACTTCAATGATGATTTCCTGGTTCGTAGAAGTCTGCACTTTTTGCCGACTTCTATGATCAAGGCATTAAACAACTGATCCATAGATGGGAGAAATGTGTTACTATACATTGAGAGTACATAGAAAAGGATTAAAGTTCCTGTGAAGTTTCACCTTTCTATGGCTATTATTTCTAGGTAGTGATACGAACGTTTTGATACTCCGTCGTATATACGTTGAGTGATTACTAAATTATGACCACCTACTTAATGCCGTGGTGATCCACCATGGCATTAGGTAGTGGCACTATTTGCCCAGGCATTGACTCCACAAGATATCTGAAGACATCCGTAGGGATCTGTAGCCATGCTGTCATCAAGGCTTTTCAGTGTCAGAATAGATGGTGGTTGTGTATCCTGTTCCCGTTCCAAGTCATCCCACATATGTTCAATTGAATTGAGATCAGGCAAATATGAAGGCCATTTAAGATGGGTGATATCTTCATTGTGTTCCTTAAACTACTCATTCACAGTGCAGTCCCAATGACATGGTGCATTATCATCTTGAAAGATTCCATTTCTCTCCAGAAAAAAAATGCAATGTGGTAGGGTGAACATGGTCTCCTAACAGCTACTGGTAGCTCTTAGGAGACCATGAAACACTGATCTGTGTGCACCCATGGTGGTGGAACCCATGTTTAGTCTCTAGAGCTAAGTTCCGGTCAACCCTTCCCTATCTCTTCCATCATGCAGTATGATTGATGACTTTTGAGGTTATGATGAATGTCGTGGCGAGATCCAATATTCCTTACATTTCGAGGGTACAGCTCTAAAACGGTTTTCGCAGGCCGGCCGCTAGTTAGTACACCGGACCGAACCTATTGGTAACTCTCAAGGAGGCTTCCGGATCAGCTAGTGTATAATCTTGCTACCTCTACTCTGCCAGATAGTGACTGGAGGGAGTCCGAGTAGTGTGTATGCGGGGAGCATTGTCGAGGCCACGTTATGTCAAGGATCTGGGTATATTCTTACCACATGTACGCCATATCCAAAAATTTCATTGCTTCATACAGCATGTCCCACCCACTTTTTCTTACTATTGAATACACCATGAATTGTCAAACTAATAGAACAAGCTTATCTGCGAAAAGATCTAAACCTCCCAAGGACTTCCTAATTCATTTCACAAATATACGTGGTCTCAATTCTAATCTCAACGATGTCCATTTCCACTTGCAGTCTGCCAAACCACATGTACTTTTTCTGACAGAATCTCAGTTATCGGTTGATTCAACTACTGCTCATCTCAGATGCCCAAATTATTCGCTGTATGATTCCTTTCGCCTCAAAGGTGGTACTTGTGCATATGTCCGTTCTGATATTCCCTGTCAGAGGCTTGGCAATTTGGAATCTCCTCTCTTCGATCTTCTCTGGCTTAAAATCTCTCTACCTCATTGTGTCAAATTCATCTGTTGTCTCTACCGTTCTCCCAACTCCACTAATCACTTGGAGCTCTTTGACTTCCTCTCGTTGCAACTTGACTTTCTCCAGTCCAACTTTCCTAACAGTGAGGTAATTTTCCTTGGTGATTTTAATGTTCACAACTCCAGCTGGCTTCCGTTTTCTAGTCACACCGACCCAGCAGGTCGAGATGCTGAGGCTTTTGCAATTACTAATGACCTAGCACAGACTGTTCGTTTACCTACAAGAATACCGGACAATCCGAATCATACAGCCAATACGCTTGATCTTTTTCTCACAAACAACCCTTCTAAGTACACGGTCGAAGTGAGAGGTCCTTTAGGCACTTCAGATCACAACTTGGTGATTGTCTCTTCTCCAATGGAACCTTTATCTCATGGCTATTCCCAACCTCGTGTTGTTTGGCATTACAAGAATGCAAAATGGGATGACCTGCGTGACTTCTTTTCTTCTTTTCCTTGGTCGGATTACTGTTTCAAAACTTCTGATGTCAACGTTTGCTCAGATCGTGTCAGTGAAATTATTCTTGCAGGAATGGAATCCTTTATCCCACACTCCACTTTAAAATCTCATCCTTTATCTAAACCTTGGTTTTCCAATAAATGTGCTAAGGCTGTTCAAGAGAAGAATGTTGCATATCGTAATTCGCTTGTTTCTAATTCTTCAGTTTCATTTTCTGCCTACACCAAAGCTCGCAACAATTGTAAAGCAGTTATTAATCAGTCCAAACTAGAGTTTGAACAGGCTAAGAGTAGAAAACTTGCTTCTTGCCCTAATGGTAGCCGAGCATTCTGGTCTCTTGCCAAAGCTATTGGCCGCAACTTTTGCCCATCTCTGCTTCCACCTCTGTCCAAACCAGATGGTTCTGTTGTCACTTCAGCCAAGGATAAAGCTGACCTGCTAGCATCCCATTTTTCTTCCAGCTCATGTATTAATGATCTTGGTAAAACACCTCCCACCATTCCTAACACGGTCCATTCAATGCCTCCTGTGGTCTTCCGTCAAAAGGATATCAGAAGGATTTTGATGAATCTTGATGCTAAGAAAGCTCCAGGTCCTGATGGTATTTCTCCACTTGTTCTCAAAATCTGTGCTCCTGAACTTACTCCTATTCTTTGCCGCCTTTTTTCACTTTCTTATTCCAAAGGTGTTTTTCCTTCTGCTTGGAAATTTGCTCATATCCAGCCAGTTCCTAAAAAGGGTGACAAATCCCTCCCATCCAATTATCGTCCCATTGCAATTACTTCTACTCTTTCTAAAGTAATGGAGAAATCAATTAACCGCCAACTCTTAAACTACCTAGAAACCTTCCGTCTGATCAACGATCACCAGTATGGATTCCGCCAGTGTCGATCCACTGGTGATATCCTGGCTTATGTTACCCATTTATGGACTACTTCAATGGAAAGGTTCGGTGAAACACAAGTAGTTGCTCTTGACATCTCAAAGGCTTTTGATCCTGTTTGGCATAAAGGTCTTCTAAACAAGCTTCCATCTTATGGTTTGCCAACTGTTTTTAGTAATTGGTTATCCAGTTTTCTCTCTGATCGCTCACTGAGGGTGATGGTAGATGGCTCTCTGTCTTCTAACTTCTCCACTAATGCCGGTGTCCCCCAAGGTTCAGTTCTTTCCCCCACTCTTTTCCTCTTGTATATCAATGACCTTCTTCCATTGACTGGAAATCCTATCCATAGTTTTGCCGATGATAGCACATTGCATTCAACTTTCCGTTTTGAGAAATCTTGTCCTGCTCAATCAGCTTCAACTTCTCGAAAATCTGCTACCAATTCCTTAAATGCCGATCTTCAGGTAATTCTCCAGTGGGGCAAAGACAACTTAGTTGATTTCAACCCTTCTAAAACTCAGTCTTGTCTTATATCTCGCAAAAAGGATTCTTCTGCTCCTATGCTTATCTTTAGTGACACTCCAATTTCTAGACAAAAGGATATATCTCTTTTGGGGATTACCCTGACTTCTAATCTCTCTTGGCACAAGCACATTACAAATATTGCTTCCTCTGCATCTAAAAAACTTGGTTTTCTCTTTTTCGCTCTCGGCGTTACTTTTCTTCCAAACAGCTGCTCACTCTGTATAAATCGCAAATCCGCCCTGCCATGGAATATTGTTCCCACATTTGGGGTGGTGCCCCCAAAACCTCTCTCAGGCTTCTTGATTCCATTCAGAAGAGGGCAGTTAGGTTAATTAATGACTCATCTCTAACAGAGTCTCTCCACTCGCTTTCTCATAGACGCACTGTTTCTGCTGCTTGCCTCTTTTATAGATACTTCCATGGGCACTGTTCTTCTGAATTGGCTTCTATAATTCCCGCTCTCTCTTTCAAAACAGTCCGAACATGTGCCGCCACCAGCCAACATCCATTTACTGTTCTACTTCAAACTCACAGAACCAACTTTTCATCTTCCTCATTTATTCATTCAACTGCCGTTTTCTGGAACAACCTTCCTTCGTACGTATTTCCTGAAAATTACAATCTACAGAAGTTCAAGTCCAATATCAACAAATATCTTCTTTCGTCTTCTCAACCTCCAACCCAAGCACGGTACTAAGTACTATAGGTTCTAATACCTCTTGTGTTTGGGGTTCACATAAAAAAAAAAAAAAAAAACCCAGGGTCTTCGCTCTTCCTAGCAAAATATGCCCCGTATTAAGCAACCACAGCCACCTGCCTGGATAGTGAGCACCATGCACAATGGGTCCATGAACTCATGTTGTTTGCACCACACACAAAGGTGTCTATTGGTGTGTTGCAACAGGTATTTGGACCCATCCAACCAACACACTTGTTTCCAGTCTTCCATGTCCAACCAGTGTATTATTGACAACACAACATTTGCCATCAATGATCAGCAGTGAGGAGAGGGTGTCACTTGGGTCATATGCCATGGAAACCCCCTATACGTGTGAGTGTGCGGCACATCACCATTCGGAATATTATTTTTGCATTCCTCGCATTGTATTGAGATGTCAACTGTTGCACAATCACCTGCCTTTGAGCCTGTACAATGCACTGCATGCTTTGCTTAGCATGAACATCACCTTGCATAGTCCTTTACAGTTCTGTTGGCAGGAGGTGGTTTGACCTGTTTGACACCATTCTTTGTACACCTGGGCTATGAGCAACTGACAAGATATGTCATG
This sequence comes from Mastigoproctus giganteus, assembly GCF_048544385.1. Lineage (NCBI taxonomy): Eukaryota > Metazoa > Arthropoda > Arachnida > Uropygi > Thelyphonidae > Mastigoproctus > Mastigoproctus giganteus. The sequence goes on from NC_143580.1 coordinate 80,855,439, forward strand.
CCACTTCTGATATGGAAGCACTCAACACACAATCATGCCATTTTGAAACTCCATGATATCTTACACTTAAATCCCATAATTGCTACTTTATTACTTTGACTTACATGACCAGATGCAAATTACCACTGCTCTAGCGTGCAGCTTAGCTCTTCAGCTTTTTATACTGCGAGCTATACAGCAAATACATGATTTCCAGATGCTGAAATTTACAGAACTCAAATCTTTCTTGGTAAGTGTTTATATAACCTGTTTATATTGCTCTGTAAAACAGAGCAATATAAACCAGTTGCTAAGACAGCCCAAGGGCTTCTTTCAAGCAATCACTTGTGTCATTTTCATTTTACACTATCTCGAGTTTGGTACCACCAAAATGGTATGTTATTCTGGAACTACTGCCACAAATGTTAGTGGATTGCATTTATCAATGTTAAGCTTTAACTTCATCCACTTTTAATCTCCCCACTCCCACCTAACTTAATAATATTGCCTGATTACTGTTATTTACCATCTTGCGTATATTTTTATCAACAGAAAACTTAAACATTAAACTTTATAATATGCCTAAATCAATATTGATAAATACAGTAATACCCCGACTTACGCTACCCCGACTTACGCGAACTCGGAGTTACGCGGTTCTTGATTTTTTCGTTTGGCAACGCTGCCGCCCACTATCTTCAAGGTCGTTTTTCGTATGTTATCGATATACGGTGCGACGGCGGAGAATGAGAGCGAAAGATGAACAAAATTCAACTTTGCTGCTTTTATATTTTTTATATCAGTGAAGGGGAAACACATTTCACCATAATAACGTAAAAACCAACACAATTCCAGCAATCGGTATAATCGCAAATGCAATTAGATCGAGTTTACTACCAGTTTATAACAGATTTCACTAGCAGAAACGCAACTGGATTTTTATTGTTTTATGGTAGTAACCCCTAGAAATGTGAGGTGTTAATAGTGTATCTCTGCCTTTATGGTGTTGTTTATTCAGTTGCTACATGCGGGCAGCTTTGTTTATGCGTATCAAGCGTGCCTCCTCGTTTTGTAATTGTGCTTTATTCCCTAAAAATGAGTAAAATACTTAATTAAAAGTGTGAAAAGGAAGCGTCCTGGTGAAGACACTGCAGATTCAGAGAGAAAAAGAAAAGCAATTATCGATAAACAGAGGCGGACTGGATCAAAAATTCTTACCCGGGAAAATTTATAGTGGCCTCATACTATGGTTTATGGCCAAAATCACACTGGCCCACCGGGGTTTCCCTGGTAAGGCTTATGGCCAGTCCGCCTCTGTCGATAGAGAAAAAATATGAAATTGTGAAACGCTTTGAGCGAAATGAAAGACCATGTGATATTGCACGTGCTACAGGCCTAAACGAAGCAACGGCGAAAAGCACATGACAATTGCAAACTTGACAGGTTGAAAATTGAAAAGGGCTCAATTGTAAAGGGCTTAAAAATTTTAGAAAACATAGACTCCAACGAAGAACGCGTTATAGCTACAAAGCAAGGAATAAAAAAATTATTAGCTTGCTACGGAGAAATTCTGCGTGAAAAAAAGAACGCGCTGTGTCGTCAGACGAATTTGTTAGATTTTATGAAGCCATCGACATCGAAATAACTTTTTAACGTAAGTCATTTGTTTTTTAATACATATTTTGTATTAATATGTATAAAGAACTGCCATTTTATTAATATTTTTCTTCTAAACTAGTGTTTTTGTTAGTCCTTGGTCCCAATTAAGCAAAATTTATATGTATTTATATGCAAAGTTGTACCCCGACTTACGCGAATTCGACTTACGCGATTTTCGTCAGACCCACCTATCGCGTAACTTCGGGGTATTACTGTAATTGAAAACATGGGGCTCCCTCATAACAACAGTCCATGAATAATATTATTATTAAAGCAAGAGGTTCTTTTAAAGTCACTCACCTCACATTTTGGTTACTTCTTGACCATAAAACATAGATAAAAGAATTTAAAATGAAAGATATTAAATTTTGTTAAAAACAAAAAAGAAGCTGAATTTAATTAATTTAAATGAATCCTGGAAGAACTAACTTCTGTGAAGATCTTTAGTCTTGTAGCAATACGAAAACCACTTATTTTCAAGCTGTACTCATTTTCAATTGCTGATTATGAGAGAACAGTAGTTTTGAATGTTACGGAGGATAAGACATTTTTTGATAATGCTGTTCAGTTAAGTGAGGGGGGGGGATGGAGGAAAGGAAACTAGATCTTTTCCAAGTTCCATATCCTTAAAATCCACGGGTAGTCTACCATTTAGTATATTCTCATTGTGTAATTTTGTTTGGCAGTTAGCTTGCCACTTTACCAGGTACATGTTAGTAAGTCATTTATTTCATAGTTAACTTTACTAGGATTTTTAAAAAAAAATTTTTTTTTTTAATCTACCCAATCTTTAGCAGAACCTTGAAACATTGCCAGTATTTTAAATGTAGATTGACAGGATAACACCTTGATAAATACATTTTAAAATACATTCACAGGATATGACAGTGTACTTATTTGTCAATTAATCTGTTTGTATTATGACTAACTGTACATCATCCCCTTTGCACACAGGCAGCTCAAATAACTGACATACTTGATGCTTTTGGATGACCTCTGAAATACAGACTACATCCTAAACCCAAAACTCAAATGAATAAAAATAGAAGGAGAATGAGACTTCCACTGTGGAGGTACCAGTGGGTAACCTACAGATTGGTGAAACCCCACAGATAATATATACTGATTTATACATATTTAAATATAAAGGTGTAACATTGGAGAACATTGTAAAAATATCATATTTGGAAGGTGAAAGGTTGGAGTTCCTGTGGGTGGAGGATTTTATTTTTATATGACTGGAAGTATTCTTTGAAAGTTACTTTATCCTTCATATTTATGACTATGAATCTAAGGTTTTTTTTATAAAATAGGTTTCAGAACGCTCTTAGAGTATATAAGTGGTTGATGAAGAGGACTGAGGCTAGCTTGATATCCTTTTCTAGGGTGTGAAAGCTGGGTCTGATTTATCTTCTCATCCACATCAGATGTCTACAGAATCTTTGTGAGTCTCAATACATGTGAGCTCCCACAATTACTTGTGAGTTTGTATAATGGGCCTGTGGGATTGTGTAGGAATGGATTTCAGACTTTGTGAAGGAATTCTTCACTGAGGTGAATTGAGCATAGTACATAGATTTCCCACAGATTGGCTATTTATTGCAATTTTTTGGCAAATGGCAGGCACATACAAGATGTTGATGGTTTCAGCAATGCTGGGCTTTCAATGCTTATTCTTACAGACTAGTAGTGTCTTCTGTTACTTTGGACAGCAAATTTTCTGGTTAACCATTCTTTCTGGTTTACTTATAGTTATTTTTATTGGAAGTCTGAGCCCTAGCAAACTGTAAGGGTTCTTTACAGATGGGGGAGGGGGGCTTTGAAAGAAAAATAAGCTTCCTCCAAAAGAGATAAATCAACACTAGAATATTTTTTATAATAGATTATCTTCATAACAGAATACAAGAACAGATCTGAAAATTAATATATTGGGAATTGAATGTGCCTTTATACAGGGTATTTCAAAAGTGATGGTTAATAATTTAAAGGTGAACTGTATGTACAATTTCCAAAAAAAAAAGCCTAGTAAACATGGGTCCTTAAGTGAATTGTTTTTGAGATATTGCATATTTCTGGTTGGGATCCACCACTGACTTGTTTGTTTAGGTTAGGTTATGCTCATTCTCTCCCTATCCCCTCTCTCACTGCTCTGACATAGCAGGCACACTGTTACCTGTCAAAGAACAGTCAACATGGAAAGAGGTTACAGCAGCAACAAAGAGTATGCGGACATGCAATTCATGTATGGTAAAGCCAAAGGCAGCTCAACAGGCATGCATTCATCAGGGTACATCAACGCCTTAGAGAACATGGGCACTTTGCACATGGAGTACAAGCAGGTAGGCCCAGAAGTATAACATCTGATGTTGAGGAAAGGGTGTTAGAAAGAACAGAACAAAATCCAGGAATTTCGACAAGGAGGGTTGCTCTGGAAGATCGTGTACTGAGTCATAGCAGTGTGTGGCGAATTTTACATCGCCAATTACTGTACCCCTGCCATATCCAGCACGTATAAGGTCTAAGCAGTACAGACTACCCTCCCAGAGTGAACTTCTGCCAGTGGATGCAAAAACAGTGTGTCCTGAACACCCAATTTTTGAACAACATTTTGTTCACTGACGAAGTTGGGTTTACTTGTGATGGTATTTTTACTTTTCATAACTGTCATGTTTGGTCCAACGAAAATCCAAATGCAATTCACGAGTCATGACATTAGCAACGTTTCTCGTTGAATGTCTGGGTAGGACTATTAGGTGATCATCCAATTAGACCACACTTTCTGCCAAACAGGAGAGCTGTACTTTCAGTTTCTGCAGAATGTTCTTCCATACCTCCTTGATGATGATAATGTTCCACCTCAGCAATGCCAGAACATGTGGCTTATGCATGATGGTGTGCCAGCACATTTTGCTCGAGTTGTGACTCGTTATCTTACAAGAAGGTATGGTGAATAGGTAGAGGTGGACCTGTAATGTGGCCTCTCAGATTACCAGACACAAAATCTTATGGATTTTTGTATCTGGGGTCATGTAAAAAGCTTGGTGTACACTTCTGACATTAACATAGTTGAGGAATTGCAGCGTCGGGTTGAAGGAGCCTTTCAGCAAATCAGAAATGACCCAGGAATGCCTGAGAGGGAGGATTCACAACTAAATGCAGAGAAGACTACAAAGCTGCATACGGATTCAAGCACAGCATTTTGAACACACCTTTTGTAATATCTAACATCTATAAAATCCTGTGGTGTTGAAACCAAAAATTAAAAATGTATTATCTTATGTTTAATAAAACCACCCTTAGCAAAGGATTCACAGTTTTTTGCTAAACTAGTGCTCCCATAGTCAGTGGCGGATCTTAACAGAAAATGTGCATTATGAAAACAGTTCATTTGCGGCCAGATGTTTACTGGGACTTTTTTGCTTATTTTAGATTGTACTTTTCACCTTAAAATTATTGACCATTTTTGAAACACCCTGTATAAGAAATTCTTTTTCACTATTGATATCAGTGAATTATTTACTTTTTCAAATATATGTGGTGTCTAGTTTTTTACAACTGAAATTTAATTATTAATTCCACATGATGCTTTTCACATAATATGTGTATAGAAGATGTTTTTCAGACATTTGGTTTACTGTTGATGTTGCGTTTAAGATGGCTAATACTGACTATAGAAACTAAGAAATTTTAATATTGTATGGTAATAATTTAAGGCAATGTTTTCAAGGTTCCACTGAGTTTAGTGCATAATAGTATCACAGAGTATAATGTATTCGTGTATTGTTTATCATGTTCACTTCTTCCTGAACACAAATATGCAGCTTTGTATTCTAATCTGCATGGTGGAAAACCACTGTACTTCTATAACTTTTTCTTCCACTTTGACAGAAGAAAAACCAGATATTTTTGTCAAGCAACTTTTGCTGGAGGCTGGTTAATTCAGTCATGGTGAGAAGAAAGCTCTTCTGCCCTTTCCAATCCAGATTGACTCATCTAGTCAAAATTGTCAGAAAAGCCAGCAGCAAAAGTATTAATTAAGATAACCATCTTAATTAACATATACACTGAATAAGACAAGAGTCTTATTCAGTGTATATGTTTTAAGTCCATTTTTGAGTGTAAAAAAATCTTGAAGCTTTGGTATAAAACTTGAAAGTTTTACTTTATGAAAATCTTTACACTAAAGGCAAACAAAAGTTTGCAGATTAGCTACACTGCTATTAGCAAATTGCTTTGGTATTTTACCATTGAGATCAGCAAGATACGATGTCACTGAGCTTTTCATTTATATTTCTATTTGTAAAATAATAAGAGGAGTTTACCTCAACATAGTACGTAGAAAGCTTCCATATGATACTCTTAAGAAAAAATATTATTACAAATTGTATTAAAATATTATTACAAATATTAATATCAACGTAGAACGTATTGAGCATTACAGCTCTGATTCATACTATCTACTTTATACTTCTAATAAGCATAAATACTATTTTTGGAACAATGGATTTTCATTCAACCAGACTTTCAGTAGTTATTTAATTGTGAGACTGATACGACATTCTTTGCTTCTGTGTGAAGGTCCCTGCTAATTTTAACATAAAGACAAAGTTAGATGGAGGGGCAACTACTCTTCAGCCCCTTTTTTTCACACACACACACACACACACACACACACACACACACACACACACACACACACACACACACACACACACACACACACACACACACACTTTATCCCTTTAAGAGAATGGTCTTACTTATTCCTCCTTTTTTATTCTAGGAATAAAGCCTGCATGTGGAGACTGGACACCAATCGAATGTCTGAGGTTCAAGGAGCTAGTCCTAGAAAAACAATTTGTGTCTTGCATTAAAGAGAAACGGCCAGGGTCATTAACTGAGTTAGGATGTCAAGAATTAGTGGTGTCTTTAATTGATACAAGGACACCCGAGAAAGACATTTTTATTGATAAATTACTAGTAGAACAAGGAATGGCAGTATATGACTCATAAGTTTAGTTGCTAACGATTTAAAAATATTTTAGGATACATACATCAGACAAATTACAGAATCCATAGTTTATCAAGAATTTGCAAGTTCAATGTACTGTTGATAACAATGTGCTACTTCCTGTGTTAGTTGCATCCTCATCTCTAATGTGTAGCATGTGGAGTTTACTTTGGTTCCCTATAAGTATTTCGAGAAATTTTTTTGAATGCATACCACATCTTAATGAAAGAAAACAGTGCTGTGTTGTTTAAGTTCCATACTACATCTTTGGATATTTATGTGGCCTCCCTATTTCATTTTATAATCTAGAGTAAGTAAATTTGAAAAGTGCTTTCGTATTGCTAATCCAGTAAGCAATAAAGACTTCTTTCAGAATGATGAGATCTAGTGGCATGGTGGTTTTTTTTTTGTTTTTTTTTTTTTTTAAATTTGTTAAATTACTGTGCATTCTTTGCACAGAAGTATAACGAATGCACAGAAATTTAATTGATATATGTAACTGAGAAGAGTTATATATATAATCCCTGTTCATTCAATCAGTATGACATTTTGTTTAATATACAAATGCCTAATGCAATTTTCTTTCTATATTAAATGCCTAAATTTTTATAATGTTCCAGTTAGCTAATTAGATTGAATTAATTTTTTCAACTGTGATTGAATACACTCCATCATAAGAACCTATACATTTTAGCATGCTGCATTCTTTTCATCTGTTTCTTAAAATCTTATAGATGTAAATGCAGCATAGAAATTATTTCAGCTCCCCTCAATTTACTGAACAGTAATTTTTGCTTAAAACTGCGACAGTATTGATAATGTACATATTCTATGTAAAAAAAAATTTGAATAATGTTCTGTATTTCATGGATAACCACATTTTCACTTTAGTTATGTTTACTATTAAGTTGAAATTGAGTTTTTTTTTCTTTTCTTTTTCTGTAATTATATATATCTCACATCACTACTCTAAACATTCCATGAATAGTGCATTGTTTGTTCCCTTATAATTTGTATTTATGCAGATCTTGTTTTATTTAAATTGCGATTTGCCTTAATTATAAAGATATCGCATTAAATCTGTGTTGAATAAAATTTAACTCTCGATCATTCCAAAGGATTCCACTTAAAGATAATTTTGATCATATCTCATGTAATGTCTGCTTGGAAATTGCACAGGTTATCTTTATCTAAATACTTGAAATGAAAGCACTTGGTCTGCTGTGTGTAAAGTTTAGAATTTATTACAATAATAGAATCTAAAAATTGTTTTCAGATGCTTCTTCAGTGAAATCCTGCTGTTACACTATCACAAAATGTGAAAATATCAAACTAATAAACTTTTGTAAATTTGATATTTTGGTATTTTTTATTTTTATAAAAATAAAATAAAACACAAAATATACTTAAAAGACCAAACTCTTTTTTTTTTTTTTTTTTTGTGATGGTGTGGCAGCAGGTTACAATCACTGAAGAAGTGAATAAAAACACATTTGCAAAACATAATTTGTATGCTCTATTAATAATAAATAGATTCTAAACTTTACATTTACACGTGTTAAGCTTTCTTTCCAAGTACAGTAGACTTCCGATTTTTAGGGATAGGTGGTAAAAATAAAATCCCGGATAATCGATTTCCCAGTTAATCCAAAAATACCAAAAGATGCTCGGCAACATACCTAATAAATATGGAAATAGTTAAAATATGAAAATACTTACCACGCACTACTCATGTGTCCAATGCGATGCGTGCATAGGTATAAAACACACCTATAGGTAATGATGTATGTTGTGTCGCCCACCAAAGGCTGCTGACAGGAGTGCACAATATTTTTACAAGTTTTGTTTTAACTTGGAAAGTCTATTGATATCTTTAAAACATGTTTTGTTTTTAACATAATATTTTATATTTTAAATTTATGAAAAATAGGAAAGATAAGTGAAAATCAATTCACTTAGAAAAATACCAAAGTATAAAAGATTGATTTTTGTCTTTTGCAACTTTTTGATGATTGCCACTTTGAATATTTCTTAAAATCATTTTTTGCGGCAGAACACTACTGTTTTGCTACTCCAGGTAGTGAAGAAGTGAGTGGTTTAAAGCAACACAGTTGCTAAATTTTTGTGACAATATCAACTCTTCTTCAGGTTTGCCATCATTATTTAGGTGTAGTAGTCACATGATATAAAATTTCTTCATCATTCGGTACTTCATGGCCATCTAAATCTTTGTCAGAATTAAACTAATCATGAATTGATTGTTCATTGACATCTCTGTTGCGAATTTCATAACATTTCTCATACCAGATCTTCACAGTTTTCTTCAAATCCTAGGAATCTTTCATCATTTCCTGGTAAAATTTTACGCCAAGACCTCTTTAAGGTTATGCTTTTTATTGATTTCCATTCTGCTGAAACTTCGTAAATTGCATCCAATACAGTCAGATTTTTTCAAAATGTCAATAGTTAGACATTTCCAATACAATCCTGTTTCATCGGCATTGTAAATTTGCTCCGGCACAAGTTCATTAGTTTCAATAAATTTTAGAAAATCATTGAATCTTGGGCAGCCAGTGCATCACTACTTAGTTAAAAAAATCTTGAATGGCAATCTGACAAATGTTTGGTCACCAACATTATAATGGTTCATTAAGGATTTAATGGATGCCCCATTTTCAAAATTTTGAATAATTTCAAGTTTTTGTTCAATTGAAAGCGTAACTCTTGTGTTTACCCATTTTCGCGATTTCTAAACAAAAAAGTGTGTGTGTGTGTGTATTATAAAAAAATTTGGCACCCCTGACATAAATAATGAAACAAAATTTATCTTTTTGCAGTGCGACAGAACACAATAATCCATCCAACACACTAAAACAAACATTTGTTCTTTCTACTGTTTTTTTTTTTTTTTTTTTTTGACTGCAAGTATGAAGACAGTGGGGGTTAGCATTAGCAAGGGCACATGATGCAAGAAAGCAAGCTTATATAGCATCAGCCAAAAAAAAAAAAAAAAAAATCCCCTATTTCACCCATCCCCTTGCTCCAAATGTTTGTCAGGTTCTCTGCCTTGAATCTATTTAAGCTATCAACTTCTATAACGACAGATGGAAGTTTGTTCCAGCAATTAAGCACCAACTGGCTAAAGGCAAACTTCCGCACATCTATCCCACAACAGTCTTTCCTCAATTTGAATTTATGCCCTCTCAGGCGATTATTCTGAGCAAGAGGAAGAATCCCATCAGCACTGAGCATGCTCAAACCATTCAAGGCTTTATACACCTTAGTCAGAGTTGTGGGAATAGGTACATTCATCTCCCAGTCAAGACTTATAATGCCACATCTTGTTGCTTATTTATGAATTGCAAAACATCTGTTTATTACTTGAATTTTATGATTTCCAGTTGATTTTTTTTTAATTTGGAGTCTTAAGTGTCCCGGTTAATCCAATCCCGGTAAATCAAGAGTCTGCTGTACAGTAGCGTGTCAATAATTTGAACTAATTGGAACTGGGAGTAGTTCGGACTTTGGATTTTTGAACTTATCAAAAATACTGTTCTGGAGACAAAAAAAAAAAGGTTTAGTAAGTTCAGAAGTAAAGACTATGTAAGTTGTACTTATGTATTTTTATTCATAGGTAACAAAATAACTGGAACTTTCAGCCAGAATAACACATATGTATAGGCCTTTAACAAAAATAATTGCTTATTTTTTGTTGCACCATTTTCAAACTTTGTTTCTTTGCTACCAGATCTCTCACTTTTTTTTCGCCAAGTTGCGTTGGACAGCATTCAGTTTGTTGCTCATACCATGTCATTGCAGTCTCTAGCACAGCGAATTCCTCAGCATGCATAAACCCAGTATTGATGTCATTTTCTTTGTTATTGTCTTCATCTGTATCATTTTCAGGATCTCCAGTTTCTTTTAAATTTGCAAATACGTTTTCATTTAAAACATGGAAAACCTGTGGCATCAGTATCATTTTCAAGCCATGCCCTTCCATGAGAACCTTCGAACCCAGGGATTGGCTGAAACAAGTCAGTCATCTCATTCAGTATTTGTCCCTCATCTCTTGCAGTTTGATTCTGCTCATCTCCTACAGTTTCTTCTGCAATAGGCCACAATTTGTCCAACCTTTTTTTAAATTTTGCGCAGTGAGTGATTCCCACGTGTCAGCTAACATGTAGCAGCTGTCCTTGAGACAGCTTCTTCGAAAAATATGATGCTTTCTTCATTGCCTTCTGCTAAAAGTAAATGACTTGTTTTTTGTAGATTCGCTTCAACTTTTCGATAATGTCCTGATCCATCGGTTGGAGGAGTGTAGTAACATTTGGTGGAAGAAACATGACCTCGAATCAGTCATTGATTTTGTTTAATGTTTCCATTGAAGGATGTGATAGTGTGTTATCTAGGATGAGCAAGACCTGCCAATTTTGCCTTCTCATTCATGATACGTTTTGACATTCGGAATAAAATCTTTGGTAAACCAATCGGTATACACTCCTGAGTTTGTCCATACATATTTTTGCACTTTATAACTCACAGAAAGGCAAAAGACATTTTTAAAACAACAGGGTTTCTTTGATTTTCCTATCAACATCAATGGCCAAGCACGAGTCCTATTTGGCATTAGCACAAACCATAGCTGTAACTCACTCTTTACCCACTTTAAACCCAGGAGCAGCTGTTTCATGACAAGATGCAAGAGATTTTCGAGGCAGTGACTTCCAGTTTATTTCAGTCTTGTCTGTGTTATATATGTCATTTTTGAAATATCCTCCACTTTTCATAAGGTTGTTAACTTTTTTTTTTAAACGATTCCTCTACAGCAAAATCACAAGATAAAATTTGCCCTACAATGTAAAGTTCTCTAATGCTGTGCCATTAGCCAGCCTGTACTGGCTTTAAAACCTGAGAAACTGCCTGATTTTTTTTTTGTTAAAATCCAGCACCTTTTCACACAACCAAGGTCTAGATATGGGTTCTCCTAAACTTAGTCTCTGTGTGAACCACAAATAAACAGCATCTTCAAGGAATGGATCATTAACTGTTCTTGTAGGGGTTTTTTTTTTTTTTTTTTTGCACTATCATCTGAATCAAGTTTTGATGAGAACTTTCAAATTTTTTTCTTTTTGTTTTTAATGTCTGTTTTGGCCAACGTTCCAACCTCGTGAGATTTTCTTTAAATTTAAATCATCAAAAACAATTCACTAGAAATAAGATGTTCTAATTGCAAAGTGCTCTCTGTAGTAAAAGTAAAAACTTTCTCACATCACATTACTAATAGTGCAAAATAGTTTTAATTTTGTTTGGTTTTCTATGCTTTGATCATTCCTGTGAAAGTTAATAATCCTCTATGCTTTCGCTTTGGGTTTATGTGAATGCTTTACATTTAATTGTCTAAAAACAAGTATTTTTCCAGTTCTAAGCTTGTTCAGTGGGTTATAGATATAATTATCGTATTCTAAAAAACAGAGGAATACCAAACTGAAGCTTCTGCCATTTTTTAATAATTTCTTACTGCTGTTAGGAAATTAATGAAGTACTGTCTTCTTTTAGCCTTTTTTTCTACATAATTCTGTTACTGAATTAGTGATAAACCACTACTTCTGCTATCGTATATTCATCACTTATTCTTCTAAAAAATATCACCCCATATTAGTCATTATCAAATAGCATATAATCAGAAGTTATTACAGCAGAAAGATTAATAATGCAACAGACATCTACAAAGCAAAGTGCAGGAAACAAATGTATATCGTGTAGGAAGATGATGAAAAGATACGTGCTTCAGTGACACATTCATTACTCCACACTTCTGTTTCAAGATTAAACATCTTAGTATATTTCTACAGTATTTTATATATATGAAATGGCAATTAAATTTATTTCATTTAAAAAATGTAAATATTTTGTGATAAAGGTAGTAGATTCAAAAGTAATTTCACACAGAGTTTTAATTAGTGTATTGTATTGGAAACTGTTCTCATAATACACCACAGTTAAGTTCTGTGCAATTCTTCTAGATGTTTTTTCTTTCTTTCATTTTTGTGTATAGAGCTTTTACTTTACAGATAATTATAATTGTTTATTTAGATTCACAACTGAAACTGAAATAAATACTGTGCTATTCATTTACCAAACTACGCTCCTTAAACTATTTTTTAATTTATTTATAATATAACCTTCAAGATTTCCTGTAAATAAAAATTTAATAAATTCTGGGTTTTTATCTTTTTATTGTTTTGTTTATCCCTTACAATGCAAAGACTTCACTATGAAATATTTAACCACATTCAACTACTTTTCATAACTAATCTATCTTGTTAACTCTGTACAAAAATAATTCTACACATATGATGCTGACATATATCCAAAGAAAAGCCTGTACTAGTAGGTTTTTATTGCTCAGTAAGAAGGATTTAAGTCTAATTTTTTAGTTTTGACTTAAGTCACAAGTATTACAGATTTATATTTATGTAGACTTTTTTGTTTGTTTCTTTCTTTCAAATAGTATTAAGGGCTTAAGCCTCATCCTCACAACTAAAGTTATGAGCACTTGTAGCTTGGCCTTCTGGTACGACTAATACATCTCATTGATATAGGGATCATTAGTTAACTAATGTCCCCTGATTTAGAAACTTGTATCTAAAAGACACAAGTTGTCATGTGCCCATAGTATTACAAAACTAAGTTCTAAATCATAATAGGCAGTGCTTTTTTTGGGACAGTATGCAATGGTACAGCGTACCAGCACCTTTATTAACAATGATGTGTGACGTTTTGATGCAGTACACTTCGAAATTTGTAATATTCAACTAAATTTGCATTTTTCACTGTCTATTGTTAAGATATTTTCTATATAAAACTATAACCATTTCTATAATTCTGAATTACTCAGTTGTTTTATAGCAAATTATTTTGAATTCCCCTAGGAAGTTACATTAAGAATACTTTCCGTTGAGCAAAAAAATTTTCATATAGCGAATGGATTAGGGGACACACTGTTTCGCATTTCTGGCCTTCAGGCAATTAGTGCTGTTGCACAAATTAAGAGAGCAAAGGGATTACCATTCTACAACTTAGTGGTACCTGATAAAATCTATTCGACCACCTGTCCCACATACGGAGAAGTTGCACTGGTCAACAGCGAGCAGATCAAGGGGTATTCCCAATGGGCTCTGGTCCACCTTCTACTGCATTTGTTTCCAAACTTTTTGCCCTACAGCGGCCATATTAAAAAAAAATTCAAAGTTAGATTTCTTTAGTGTGTTACATTTACTGAATAAAACATTTAATGAGAAAATTTGTTTGATATTTAACAAAATTTAAAATGCTATTTTAGTTCACTTTCCTTGCAGGTCGTAGGTTGGACACCGCTGTGAATCAACTGTAACCGCACCGTTAGAAAATTAGGGGAGCCTGATTTTCTTTTACCCCGACAAATAATCTGTTGTTTCTCAGGAGTGCATTATCCACATTTTTCCGTAAATTTTCTCTATCTCTGTTTACATGGTCACAGTACCTGAATATTCGAATGACGTTGACATTTTGGACAGTTTCAAAAAAGAAAGGAAGGAAAAAAATTCAAATTTAAGAACTAGTGACAATACCGATCACGAGAGAAGGAAAACTATGACAATGAAGGTATTAAATCTTCTAAATGTGAAATTGTTGGCATTTGGTGAAAATGAAGTTAGAAAATTGTCAATTAGGTTACAAAATGAAAGAGGTGGATTTCAGGAATACCTAATTGAAAAGATGGTTTCGGAAGAATTGAAAACCATTAGAAAGAGCTCAGCCGGTCAATCAGGTTTAAAATATTTTTAAAATTAAAAATGGCATTTGATGAACGCTCTGGATACGATACCAATTTCATTGAGTGAATTTGAATGAGGATTTTCACAAATGAATCTGATTGTCAGCCCAACCAGAGCTTCGTTAATGACAAAAACAGTTTCTTCACTACTGTTTGTTAAAATTGTAGGCCCACCGCTGACCCGCTTCGACCCAGCAAAATATGTCGATTCATGGCTGCTTCAGAAACGTCATTCAGCAAGAGATACACAAAGAGGAAGAAAAGATGTCGGCATAGGGTGTCGGATGAGAACTTAATAAAAATTTGCAATATTCTACAAAAACTTTATTATGAAATTATTTTTACTTATTATTTTTAGGGGCCGTAGTCTAACGAACAAGCCTTATAATGTCACTCCGTTTTCTGTCTGTCTGTCTGTTCGTCCATCCGTCACAGCATTGTTTCTCTGGACTCACTCAACCTATTGACTTGAAATTTTGTACATGTGGGCCAACATAATGCCATATTGATCGTTGTTGACAAAAATATGTCTGAGAAATGGGGGGGGCAAAAATGTTGTCGACAACCTATAGCTTATTATACACCATTAGAAAGAGCTCAGCGAGTAGGTTTAAATTATTTTCAAAATTAAAAATGGCAGTGCCAGACAGGAAAATGTAATTTTCGCCTCCCCCCCTCTATTTCCGTCGCTAATGGAACTAAAAATTTAAAAATCACATCAGCTATGCATTATTCGATGCTTATCAAGGGAAAACTATTCCTATTGAAATCTATCATTTACTTTTTGTGTTAAAATTAAAAAAACAATTTTTTATTGCACTTCGATAGCACGCTTCTTTGTACTAAGTAACTCTCCTTTTGGGGACAAAAAGGTTGCTAAATAGTTAGTTAATAATTCTATAAAGGTCATTTGTAAATTGTGACGAGAAGTATTTTTTAACAATTTTCAAAGCTGGAGTTGTCCCGGCAAGGAGGTACAGGTGACCCCTGCTTAACGCTGATAGTTCGTTCCGGAAAAACAGAGCGCTAAGTGAATCCGCGCTAAGCGAGCACAGTATTCCCATAAGGTAACATATGTATTCCCATAAGGTAACATATGTATTTGTGAGTTGCGGTCTATTCCATAGGATATTTTCTAATCAGTAATAAATGGTAGTGAAAATATGCACCAATGTCGATTAAAAATATTTAATATTCAAAATTTTGAACATATAAAATATTCTACATTATACACACATATAATTATGAGGTAATTAACTAACGAAAATCATGAATTTATTAATTCGATGGCCCTGTGCTCTTGAGTTTTCGTATCTTTGGACTGAAAAATGTGTCGATTTTGGGTTGTGCTTTGGCCCTCTTCCTCTCATTGTACATCATGTAGGGATTCATTTCTTTCTTCAAATTTCTTATTACCTTGGCACTTCGTTCCATGTCAGGGTCATTCTCCCGGAAATAATCACACATTTTTTCGAAGTGTTCAAAAGCTTCACTAAGTCCTTTTGCAGTCAGCGACTTCATCGGTTCTTCATCTATAGTATCTTGATCATCATCTCCCTCAATAGCAAGCTCTTGTTCTTTTATAATTTCCATTAGTTCTACATTAGAGAGGCCATCCCTGTCGTTGTCGATAATCTCTTGTACGATGTCTTCGTTAATTTCGTGTAATCCTGCTTCTTTTCCGAGCTCAACAATTTGTGTTTTAACATTTTCAACGGAATTTGTGTTTCAACGGAATCATCAGGTTCCTGGGAATGCTTTATGCAATTTTTCCAAACTTTCCTCCACACTCCATTCATGGTTTTCTGAGTCACTTCATCCCAGGCACTTAAAATGTTGTAGATGGCGGTTTTAATGTTATAGGATTTCCAAAACTCCTTTAAGCTCGGTACATTTTCAGTGTTTGATGGCTTTAATAGCTTGGGAAAAGGTGTTCCTTATGTAGTACGCTTTAAATGTGGCAATTACTCCTTGGTCCATTGGTTGGATCAGAGACTTAGTGTTTGGAGGCATGTAAAAAACTTTTATGTGATTGTTCAAGTCTTCTGAGCTCTCTTTGCTTGGGTGTCCTGGCACATTGTCCATGATTAGAATTGCTTTATAACCAATGTTATTTTTTGCACAATATTTTTCCACTGCAGGACAGAAGAACTCAGCATACCAATCAATGAAAATGAAAAGCGGCCTGGTTACCCAAGCTTTTTTATTAGCCTTCCAGATTACAGGTAGGTTTGATTTAGCTAAACCTTTAAGAGCCCTTGGATTTTCGGAATGGTAAACTAAAAGGGGTTTTAATTTAAAATCCCCCGCAGCGTTACCACCCAACAACAAAGTTAACCGATCCTTCGCCGCTTTGAAGCCTGGCATGTTTTTTTCTTCTTTCGATATGAAACTTCTTTTAGGCATTCGTTTCCAAAAAAGACCTGTTTCATCTATGTTAAAAACTTGTTGAGCAGTATAACATCCCTCTTCAATAATTTTAACAAATTCTTTTTTGAAAGTTTCGGCTCCTTGTTGATCTGCACTTGCAGCTTCTCCCTGTATTGCTACGTTGTGCAGGTTATAGCGCTTTCTAAATCTATCAAACCAGCCCTTACTAGCATTAAATGGTTCCACATTTTTTTCGTGGTGAGCTTCCTTTAAATCTTCATATAGGCTCTTCGTTTTTTCTTTAATAATAATTGAACTTAACGGAATTCTACGTTGAATGTTGTCTTCAATAAAATTATGTAGAAGTTTCTCCATTTCAATCATAATAGCCAGCCTAGCCCTGGTCAATTTAGTTTCCTGCAGGGGAACAGCTGTTTTTCCAGCTGCTAAAATTGATTCTTTATTTTTTATGATTGTTCTTACAGTTGAACCTACCAGTCCTAAATTATTGCACACATCCACTTGTCTTTGACCGGAATAAATTCTCTTCAAAACGTCTAATTTAATTTTCAAACTCAATGTTTTTCTTACCTTTCCAATCTTTGCACTGCGTCCAGATATTGTTGCTTTTTCATTCTTATCCGCCATAACTCTCTGCAAATGTAACTGCGTTGCACTGCTTGTGATACGATGTTAGAGTACAGTAAACTGTCTGTATGTCTAACACTGTATGCACTGAATGATATCTAGAATTCCTCTGGCAAGTGAGCCGAAGACGGTGACAAATGTTTTATTTATCTGAAAAGTTCTATTTTACCGTGCAGTAAAATCAAATGGTTGTTTATTGCACGAAAAGTACTGTAATCAATTATGGTGTGAGTCATGGAGAATGTTTATGGAATTTCCAAAACAGTAAAACAAACAAATTTTATGTACTTCGGGTGACCACAAGGTCAGAGGAGTTCAGAAGACAAGAGAATACTGTACAAGAAACAGCACCGCATTTAGCACTCATGGGATTGATTGTGTGAAAAACATTTCGCAAGTTATAGTTCCCACAGTAAAACAAAAGAAGATATAGGGAGTAAATCTATTTTTAGTATCTTTCTATTACAGGTCAGAACAGAAAATGCAGACTTCGTAACAGCATATGACACTGGATGGTAAATTTTTTCAGCTTGTGTACTAAAAAAGAATTTCTCCCTTGAAACTATCCACACCAAGAAAATAGAGCATATTGAAAGTTTCAATTTTGTACATAGAGTAGAAATTATAAAAATAATTACTGTAGTTAATTTCATGGTGGCTATTTTCTCCTTTTGCCAAAAAAAAAAAAGGCTCAAAACAGACTGGACTGAAGACGGATTTGCCAAAAATTCAATCTGTATGCTAGTAAAATAGCATTACAGTGAGTTTTGACAGCGTTATAGTCAGATACGGGTTATAATATAAGAACAGCGTTATAGCGAATCAGCGTAAAGCGAACCACGTTATAACGGGGGCCTGCTGTACTCAGAGAGCTCAGTGTTGAGGCAGCAGTGGTGGGGAGGTGCCTGTGTGGAGTTTTGCACGGCTCTCACCTGGCAGTCGCCTCTACCCCAAGACTTTAATCGCTTCTCCAAGAAGAAGGTTGGAGTCACTTCTCCCACCCTTGTCATTCACAACAACTGGAAAGACTCAAATAGACAAAGTTTTCGTTAGTTCCTCAGTTTTAGGCCAAGCTATTGTAACTAGAAATGTTTTTCAGGTACAATAAAGCTCTCTATTTGAGATACTACACTAGCGACCATTCGTGACTACGGACCCTTCATCCTGAGTACCCAGCACTCAGTAGTTGACTGATTTATTTACTTATTTTACTCACATTTTACTTATTTTTTTTATATACTTGAATAATAAATTTATGCTTAATAAACTGTGTTAATATACTAAATTTGTTGTTATTCCAAAAACATTACTACAAAAGTAACAATATCAGGAAAAAACCTTTTAGAGTACTTTTCATATCCTTTTAATTTTCAGTTTTTCCTGATAGCAAAGAATAAGTACCGGCACCTATTTTTTTACAAAAAAAACACCGATAATAGTATATGGTAGAAAGGGTATTAGGTCAACATATGCCTCTGGTATTAAAGAACAAAAATTGTCTTCATACTCTGAGATGGCCATGAGGTCAGAGGAGTATACATGACAGAGAACACAAGAACAATGGCATATTCATCAGCAACATGGGCTCATATCACTATTACATTCAGTGCAAATAATACTGCAGTAATGCAACTCAAAAGGGACTCAGAAAAGTGCTGAAGCTTCAATTAATAGTGCACTGTGAAGATGCAGTCATAACAAGCACCTGTATGTGGTAAAGGTACCTCCCAGTGATGCTGCTGATCCTATAAATAGCTTGTAATCTCGAGAATCGGCATTATCACTGGGATCCAATACCCACAGACTAGGATCCGGGTTAATGTCATAGGAATCCAGTGTGTTTGCCATGCATTGCAACCAGTGGACACCAAAAAGGAGGAACCTCAGGGTTGATGGAACAAAGTATAAATCAGCCACGAGGTTCTCCTACAAGTCAGTATGTAAATGCCATGCCCTGTCTTCATGGTCAGAGAGAAGGAATTCAGGCTGATGAAGGCATGATGCCTGGGTAGCGAGCATTATAATATTGGTATGGATAATGTCACATTAGCAAAGAGACACAGAACCAAAGATATATAAGATCCAATCTCAACAGGTGATACAGTGCATTCTACCAGTGAAAAGGCCATACAAGAATGCCACTCTTCTTCAACCAGAGTTTGGAAGGGCTAGCAGGCTCCCCAAAATCAGTCAAACAGCTTCATTCTAGTGACATCTTTGTTGAGATCAAAAGTGATAAAAACTCAGAATAGCTCCTTCATGCTACATCCTTGGACAAATACAGGTTAGTATTAGTAAGGACTTCCTAATTCATTTCACAAATATACGTGGTCTCAATTCTAATCTCAACGATGTCCATTTCCACTTGCAGTCTTCCAAACCCCATGTACTTTTTCTGACTGAATCTCAGTTATCAGTTGATTCCACTACTGCTCATCTCAAATGTCCAAATTATTTGCTGTATGATTCCTTTCGCCTCAAAGGAGGTACTTGTGCATATGTCCGTTCTGATATTCCCTGTCAGAGACTTGGCAATTTGGAATCTCCTCTCTTTGATCTTCTCTGGCTTAAAATCTCTCTACCTCATTATGTAAAATTCATCTGTTGTCTCTACCGTTCTCCCAACTCCACTAATCACTTGGAGCTCTTTGACTTCCTCTCTTTGCAACTTGACTTTCTCCAGTCCAACTTTCCTAACAGTGAGGTAATTTTCCTTGGTGATTTTAACGTTCACAACTCCAGCTGGCTTCCGTTTTCTAGTCACACCGACCCAGCAGGTCGAGATGCTGAGGCTTTTGCAATTACTAATGACCTAGCACAGATTGTTCATTTACCTACAAGAATACCGGACAATCCTAATCATACAGCCAATACGCTTGATCTTTTTCTCACAAACAACCCTTCTAAGTACAAGGTTGAAGTGAGAGGTCCTTTAGGCACTTCAGATCACAACTTGGTGATTGCCTCTTCTCCAATGGAACCTTTATCTCATGGCTATTCCCAACCTCGTATTGTTTGGCATTACAAGAATGCAAAATGGGATGACCTGCGAGACTTCTTTTCTTCTTTTCCTTGGTCTGATTACTGTTTCAAAACTTCTGATGTCAACGTTTGCGCAGATCGTGTCAGTGAAATTATTCTTGCAGGAATGGAATCCTTTATCCCACACTCCACTTTAAAA
Organism: Mastigoproctus giganteus; assembly: GCF_048544385.1. NCBI lineage: Eukaryota > Metazoa > Arthropoda > Arachnida > Uropygi > Thelyphonidae > Mastigoproctus > Mastigoproctus giganteus. The sequence goes on from NC_143580.1 coordinate 80,876,103, forward strand.
TATCGTCCTTTATCTAAACCTTGGTTTTCCAATAAATGTGCTAAGGCTGTCCAAGAGAAGAACGTTGCATATCGTAATTGGCTTGTTTCTAATTCGTCAGTTTCATTTTCTGCCTACACCAAAGCTCGCAACAATTGTAAAGCAGTTATTAATCAGTCCAAACTAGAGTTTGAACAGGCTAAGAGTAGAAAACTTGCTTCTTGCACTAATGGTAGCCGAGCATTCTGGTCTCTTGCCAAAGCTATTGGCCGCAACTTTTGCCCATCTCTGCTCCCACCTCTGTCCAAACCAGATGGTTCTGTTGTCACTTCAGCCAAGGATAAAGCTGACCTGCTAGCATCCCATTTTTCTTCCAGCTCATGTACTAATGATCTTGGTAAAACACCTCCCACCATTCCTAACACGCTCCATTCAATGCCTCCTGTGGTCTTCCGTCAAAAGGATATCAGAAGGATTTTGATGAATCTTGATGCTAAGAAAGCTCCAGGTCCTGATGGTATTTCTCCACTTGTTCTCAAAACCTGTGCTCCTGAACTTACTCCTATTCTTTGCCGCCTTTTTTCACTTTCTTATTCCAAAGGTGTTTTTCCTTCTGCTTGGAAATTTGCTCATATCCAGCCAGTTCCTAAAAAGTGTGACAAATCCCTCCCATCCAATTATCGTCCCATTGCAATTACTTCTACTCTTTCTAAAGTAATGGAGAAATCAATTAACCGCCAACTCTTAAACTACCTAGAAACCTTCCGTCTGATCAACGATCGCCAGTATGGATTCCGTCAGTGTCGATCCACTGGTGATATTCTGGCTTATGTTACCCATTTATGGACTAATTCAATGGAAAGGTTCGGTGAAACACAAGTAGTTGCTCTTGACATCTCAAAGGCTTTTGATCGTGTTTGGCATAAAGGTCTTCTAAACAAGCTTCCATCTTATGGTTTGCCAACTGTTTTTAGTAATTGGTTATCGAGTTTTCTCTCTGATCGCTCACTGAGGGTGATGGTAGATGGCTCTCTGTCTTCTAACTTCTCCACTAATGCTGGTGTCCCCCCCAAGGTTCAGTTCTTTCCCCCAACTCTTTTCCTCTTGTATATTAATGACCTTCTTCAATTTAGAGGAAATCCTATCCATAGTTCTGCCGATGATTGCACATTGCATTCCACTTTCCATTTTGAAAAACCTTGCCCTGCTCAATCAGCTTCAAGTTCTCGAAAATCTGCTGCCAATTCCTTAAATGCCGATCTTCAGGTAATTCTCCAGTGGGGCAAAGACAACTTAGTTGATTTCAACCCTTCTAAAACTCAATCTTGTCTTATATCTCGCAAAAAGGATTCTTCTGCTCCTATGCTTATCTTTAGTGACATTCCGATTTCTAGGCAAAATGATATATCTCTTTTGGGGATTACCCTGACTTCTAATCTCTCTTGGCACAAGCACATTACAAATATTGCTTCCTCTGCATCTAAAAAACTTGGTTTTCTCTTTCGCTCTCGGCGTTACTTTTCTCCCAAACAGCTGCTCACTCTGTATAAATCGCAAATCCGCCCTGCCATGGAATATTGTTCCCACATCTGGGGTGGTGCCCCCAAAACCTCTCTCAGGCTTCTTGATTCCATTCAGAAGAGGGCAGTTAGGTTAATTAATGATTCATCTCTAACAGAGTCTCTCCACTCGCTGTCTCATAGACGCACTGTTTCTACTGCATGCCTCTTCTACAGATACTTCCATGGGCACTGTTCTTCTGAATTGGCTTCTATAATTCCCGCTCTCTCTTTCAAAACAGTCCGAACACGTGCCGCCACCAGCCAACATCCATTTACTGTCCAACTTCAAACCCACAGAACCAACTTTTCATCTTCCTCATTTATTCATTCAACTGCCGTTTTCTGGAACAACCTTCCTTCATACATATTTCCTGAAAATTACAATCTACAGAAGTTCAAGTCCAATATCAACAAATATCTTCTTTCGTCTTCTCAACCTCCAACCCAAGCACGGTACTAAGTACTATAGGTTATAATACCTCTCGTGTTTGGGGTTCTCATAAAAAAAAAAAAAAAAAATGGAAAATGTTACAAGGAAGCAAGCTTATATAGCATCAGACAAAAAAATATATACTGTATATATAAAAATTTCAATCCATCTGTTCATTGCCTCTAATGGTATATTCAATTCTTCCTTATACCCACTTCCACAACACTAGATGATAGTTTGTTCCAACAATCAGTTACTCTCATGCAGCCATAATTTTCCAATTTAAGTTTATAGTCCAGTCTGTACAAAGAAGTTAATATAATTATGAAATGACATTACATGGTGATTTTCCATGGAACTTTCCTCTCTAAATAAGCACTCTTATAAGGTATGTTTGTGTCAGACGGCACCTGGGATTTCTCCCATCTCCGCGTGTGTTTTGCTGTATTGAGGACAGTACACTGTGAAGCCAGAGACTTGAAAGTGTGTGGGCCGTGTCTGTGCAGTGTGATATGTTGTGCCCATTGTTTATCTGGCTTATTGGCCGCCAGGTCCCTAGTGGGGCCCGACGTTGCCCATACCCTGCCACGTGGAGGCTAGCCGGGTGTATCCAGTATCACAACAAATTGCTCTGGCAGGTCGTGCCACCTAGTTTCCTGGGATTTCAGTGGCTAGGACCTATAAAAAAAAAAAATTTATGCGTGTGACATAAATGCTTAATGGGATTGCTGTTAGGAAATAGCTGGTTGGGGTTGAACACTAAAGAGATGTGTTAAAGGCCAAATAGGTCAGGCAAAATTTTGATGTTATTAAATTTAGACATGTGAGGCTATATGCTAGATAAAAGCTAATAGTGTTAGTTGTCTTAGAGATTTACACAAAACCGGTAGAATTTAGACATTAATTATAATTTGGCGGCATTGTTAAGGGTGTACTCGGTCGATTTAGTGAGAGGGGGGAGACTGAAGACTGAGGGAAAATAGACAGAAGAATAGGGACAATAGAGTAGGCATCCCTAAAGAGGTCAGTGGAGACGAACCCCACCAGGCGAAGTATGGGGGGTAGGCAGGGAGGAGAGGAGACAGATCTGTCTCCTCCCTCTCCTGAATGGGAATGGGGTTTTAAAGGGAACCAGGTTAGAGTACCCAGTTCAAATTGCCAATGGCGTGTTGGCAGCAAAGCCGCAGAATGTCTTTGTTGGTGTCATGTCCAAGGAGCGTTGAATCCAGTATGAAGGTCAAGCTGCCCATCCCGCTCTGGGGGTGGGATATGTTAGCTGGCAGTGGGGAACCCACTAGGCGAGGGGGTGGGGGAGACACACATTTACTTCATTCATAATCTGCATTCTCACTCTACTTGCATTTTTTTTTTTTTAATACTTTTTTCTTATTTTATAATTTTTTTTTTCCAAGTTTTTTTTTTTCTTCTTTTTTTTTTTATATATATATATATATATATATATATATATTATTATTTTATTTATTTATTTTTTCACTCAACTCATTCATCTTTTTCTCACACACCAGGAGGGGATGCAATAATGTGTAGTATAAATTTAAATACTAATTAAAACTAGGGTTAGTGTGTACTTAACTGTAGATTTATGGTTTATGTTCTTTTTCTCACATGCTTACACTTTTATTCATTCTTCTAGCTCTCATTTATTCGACTCTTACTTTCTGCACTGCACTCTCTGGGCACCTCAACTTACTGTTATTCTTCAGTTGTGGTGCAGGCCTAGCCGCAAGTTTTTTTTTTTTTTTTCCTTCTTTTTTTGCAGGCCGAGGAGAATGCAGTGATAGTGTTTATGTGGTTAGTAAATGTTTGTTGGTACAGTATATATAAAGTAATGTAAGCTATTTTTAACTTTGTATTCTTTCGGCCAATCACATTTGCTCTTCCATTCACTCTCTCTTTCCCTCATGCTAGGTCACTCTTTCTTTCACCAAAACTCCCATTTATTCCCTTTTACCATAATTCCTAGTTCACTCAGTGCCCAGCCTATTTATTAGTATCTTTCATTTTCATTCATTCATATCTTTCATTTTCATTAATTCATTCTATATTGCATCCCCTTGCTACTAGCTTACTGATATTTTTCAGTTAATCTGTTTCCCTGGCTGCCTGTACATCACCCTCCCCTACATGGTTACTTATTTGGTGTGGGGCCCCAGGTTCCTACACATGGCATCGTCTGGGCGTGGTGGGAAACTTGGGCAATTTTGCTATTGATTATTGTTTAATTGCTGGGGGGACTGAATTGCCATTCTTTGCATTGCTCTGCGCATTTCGAATACTTTCTGTGTGAAAGATGTGAAAGCTTTATAATTTTGCTCTTCTATGATGAACAGATGTTCTTCTCCCCTGGGAAGGGAAACAATCTGTGTTATTAGCTCTGTTCTGGGGATGTCATATATTATACATGCATATAGAATGTGTGCCCAGTCTTCACTTTTGCCACAGGTGCAGTTTGGGTCATCGGTCAGACCAAAGGAGGTTAGTTTCGCCTTTAGGGAGCCGTGACCTGTCAATATAAATGTTGTAAAAAGTCCAGGGGCATACCACTTAGGTGGCTTTGGGCTAACCATTGACACCCGTGGCAGAAACCGTTTGGTAGCCAGACCGCTGGTTTCCTGCTCCCACTTTGTTTGCCATAGCTTGTGGAGCTTTGTGGCTATTCTTTTTCTTTCATCATTGAAGGTGTTGGTTGTATCAAGGGCTATCCCCAGAAATTCTGTGGGTATGCCCTTTTTAAATCTATAATATAAGCCTCTTTTAGCTACTTCCAGGTAAAGTGGGAGGATTCTGGCCAGCAACTGTAGTGCAGGTGTGCTTACTGTGCGACATGCTCTGGTAATAGTGAGTCGTATTGTCCTTTGTATCGATTCTAATTTATTTCTATTTCTTATTATGGCCGAGCGGATGAACCATGCACCGGCTCCATAGGTGATAACAGGTAGGAACATTGCACGGTATATGATTGCCAGGGTCTTTCTTTTGAGTCCCCAGTCTGCTCGACTGATCCTGGCAATCATACCTGCATAATTTCTCACTTTCTTCGCCGAGTAGATCAAATGGGGGTAAAAAGTTAATTTTGAATTAAAGACCACTCCAAGATATTTTAGTTCTGTTACCATTTTTATAATGGTTGTGTTAATTTTGATTTGTGGACGTCTTCTTATGTCCAAATTGCCTGTTATAGAAGTATTTGTTTGGTTTTTTTCGGGCGATATTTTGAGCATGTGCATTTGTGCCCACTCCTGCAGCTGCAAGAGGGCAGCATTTGATCTTTGCTCTACAACCACTCGCAAGTTACCTTTTACAAGGAAAATCATATCATCTGCAAAGGCCAGGCTTTCCAAGGCCAGAAATTCGTTCAGAATAATGTTCCAAAAGAAAGGGCCAAGGATTGAACCCTGCAGGCAGCCTTTATTTACAGGGCATGTCAATTCCTGGAACCTTGTGCGTACTGAGACACTTCTGTCTGTAAGGTAGCTGTTTATTACCTTATAGAGGTTTTGTGGGGCATTTGCTTGGCGAAGTCTCCTAAGGACACTAGGCCACCAGAGTGAGTCAAATGCCCCAGCAAAGTCAATGGAGATTGCCAGCATATATTTCTCCTCTGTGTTTTTAACTGTTGTCAGTAGGTGGTGCATGGCATCCTCCGTAGAATTGCCCTGCTTAAAACTGTACTGATTGTTGGAATGCAAACCTGCTTCTGTGTAATATTGACTAATCTGCTATATATTAGTCTTTCATATATCTTCCCTAGTACAGGGAGTAGGGCTATTGGTCTATGATTTGGGATCAGTAGGGAGTTTTTAAGGGTTTTTGAGGATTAATCTTAATACAGCTTGTTTCCATATTTTTGGGAATATACCTTCTATCATACAGTTATTATATAGTGCTATTAATTTATCTGATGCTATTTCCGCTAATTTTTTGATAATCTCAACCTCTAAGAGGTCAAAACCTGGGCATTTATTGTTTTTGGTTTTAGATAGTGCTATTTCTAAGTCTTGTATAGTGAACAGAGGTGCAATATTGGCATTGTCATATTCAGTGTTTTCTTTTATAATGTCTAGCTGGGTGGGGGAATGATTTCCAGTTTCAGTGTGAATGATACTGTCTAGGATGTTATTTACAGAATCCACCCAACACAGGGTTGGGGGTTCCATCTGGTTTGACAGTAGTTTCTAAGACATCTCCTCTTGGCAGCTTGTTGGTCACTATTCTGTAGACAACTCCCCAAGAGTTATTGTTTCCAGTAGTTCCCACCAAGTGCCTCCAGCATTCCTTTTTCTTGTCTCTTATGAGGGCTGTATACTGATTCCTGAGAGTTCTATAAGAATCTCTCAGTGCATCCACCTCATTTTGTGGCCAAGATGTTCTGGCTCTTTGAAAATGTCTCCTCACTTGGTGTACCCTACTTCTGAGTATAGTCAGTTCAGGACACCACCAGGGAACTGTCTGCTTCCTCGGTTTTTTCCATGGGATAGACAGGGTTGCTGTTTTTGTTAAAATGTTTGTCATAGTCAGTGCCTGCTCGTCCGGGCTAAAGTTGCCTGATCGATCTAGACCACTCATTTTCCTGTTTTTGCAGCTCAACTGCTGTATGTTCTGCAAAAATCTGCCAGTTTGCCTTTTTAAGGTTATACCGTTTGATATCCAACAGAGAGTGCTGGGTTGTTTGTAACTGCCTGTTTAGTTTGAAGGAAATGGCTCTGTGATCTGATGTGGTCCAGGCTGGCTGGACACACCAGTCTGTGATTTTATAAGATATTGAATTGGTGGCAAGAGTAACATCAATGTCACTCTCCCACACTGCTAAAAGTTGGGAGATTATTTGGTTGGTTTAGCACTTGAAAGGGTGAGGTGGCTATATAGTCTGAAAGTATCTGGCCATTGTGTGTGCCTGCTCTGTCTTCCGTACGGCTATGCCATAAGGCTGACTGGCAGTTGACATCAGCACACACTATGATATTTGCAGTAGGTAGCAAGTTTGTGACTACTTGTAGGTATTCAATAGTTGGATTTATATCTTCACCTGGTCTGGAATATAGTGAAATAATGTAAAACTGTCCTACAGCACTGGTGATATGGGCACACACACTCCCACTGGGGAGCAGAGGTGACTCACCTTTGTGACTGTAAGGTCAGTATTTTTAACTACTATTGCTGTAGAAGGGACACCTGAGGTGTATTCTATTATTTTATAGCCTCTTGGGTATCCCTGAACCCTACCAATATGTGTGTAGGGTTCTTGGAGTACCAAGATATCTATATTATTTTCTTCCAATTTGAGTTTGACCTGATCTACAACGGCTCTTGCTCTTTGAGCATTCAATTGGACAAGATTTAGAGCCCTAGTCACATTTAAGTTTTCAATCTGGCCCATAGTTGGTTCTAGATTGAATAAGTTTTGCCATTTTTTTTATAACTGGGGCATTTATCATCCCTGATACTATGTGTATAGTCAGTCAGCCGTGCTGCCTTGCAGGTAGCACATTTTGGCTGCTGAGACTTATTTTTGCAATTTTTGTAATCATGGCCAGTTACTGCACAGTGACCACAAACAGGTTCTTTCTGACTGCAGTCTCTGGCAATGTGACCATATTTATAGCAGTTAAAGCAACTTTGGATAGGGAAGTGTTCTGTAAATCTATGACTGGTCCAGCCAGCATAGATTCTCTGTTGTCCCTGCAATACCTTCCAAATTTTTGGTGTAATTTCTGCAATTATGTTGAGTTGTCCATTCCTTTTGTTTTTTGTTGCTCTTTTCAGCAGCAAATTCATCTATTGTCATTTCATTGTTAAAGTTTTTGAAGTAGATACATCCATCATGAATTCTTTTTCTATTACTGACACAGGTACATCAAAGATTATAATATTAGGGTTTTTCCATCTCGGGATGGTTTTATATTTTTCTTAGATCTTCTTTGCTTGCTACCTCGATCAGGACTCCATTATTCCTGATTTTCCGCATGTTGTTTATCTTTACTTCTCTCAGATGAGGCCTCAGCTTTGTTACCACTGTGTCCTTAACTGCCTCACTAGTTTTATGAGTAGAGTCACTTTTTGCTTTCAGAATAATAATGTTGCTTTCCTTGTTTATATTAGGTTGCTTAGTAGCTATTTGTTTTGCTTTAGTTATGTCCTGTTTGCCATTAATCTTTGTACATTGGGCATAGGTTAATGTGTTCATTGTTTTATAGTTGTTCTTCTCCTCAGTTGTAACCTCTAATTTTGATTTTAACACCTGGTTCTCTGTGTTTAATTCAATCAGACACTGCTCAAACAGTGACCAACAGTTCACTATCTGCAGCCTAATTGCAGAAGTAATCCTGCTGGTTTGCTTGTGCATATATTCTTCTAGATACACTCTGGTTTCCTTTGCCTGTTTGATAGGGTCAGTCAAATTTGTTAGGTAGTCTAGTTTTAGTTCTTCTGTCTTTCGTTGCATCTCTGGAATTTCTATAGTTTCTTGATTTTTTTTTTTTTTTTTTCCTTTCTGCCCTTCTTAATACTGAGGAGGCCAGCTATCCAGTTCATTACCATTTTCCTCATTAACAGGGGCTTTCTCTATGAGCACTCTAGCTTCATTTTCAGAGGAGTCTTTTAAGTCATTGTCCAGAATTTTGTCATTTTTTGATTTTTCAGCCATAATTTCTGCATTAAATTCACTTTCATAGCAATAAGTCAATTTCTGACGTTTTAAGTAGTGGTTTGAGGTACTTATTTCCAGTGTAGGCCCACTAGAAATCAGAAATCGCGATTTTCCAGTTTACGAAACGCCTATAGACAAAGAAAACTATCTTATAAACTAAGTATAAGTTAATTCTGTCAGTAGTATTATATTTTCCATACAAAATAACCTTATCACAAGCAGTTTGCAGTATAATATATTCAAATTTTTGGACTTTTGAGATGTACTCAAATCAGTGGCTATGCCAGTGGGGTCGCTACCGCTGAAGTAGTCGTGATCGCGCTGAACAAAAACACTCTCAAAAGAGCAAAAATAGGCAAATACAATCACAAAAACTATTCTTGCCCGACTTAATTTACTTACCTTCATCTGTGATACTCTTCAAACCTGAAAAATCCATGTTGTAATATTTGCCTAAATCGAAGATTGCGCAATATCGTCGTCCGTCGTTTACATCATATAACAAGTTTGTTTATTTTAGTCTTATTATTATTATTATCATTAGCTATATGGTGCAAGGAAGCCTCAGGCTTTTTCTACACCAGCCAAAAAAAAAAAAAAAAAAATTCCTGAGTTACCCAGAGAGAGAGAGAGAAGGGAATCACGAAGAAAGAGAGAAGAATGATAACATCCAGCTCAGGACTGTGGGTTTGACAAACCCCTACTCACCAGATGTAAGCCCTTGGGGTTAAATTGACTAATAGACTAACTTTTTAAAAACCTACTATAAGAGTGATTATTTTAGAGAGAATTCCAGAGAGGTTGTTCTAGCTTGGCTCAACACAGTCATCTGTAAGATGACTGTGTTGAGCCAAGACTGTGTTCTGCTGAATACTGATTGCCCTTCTATGTGTGAGCATTGTGACACCAACTTAATCAAAAAATACATTTTTATTGATCCTAATTTTATCAATATATGCTGTCAGTACACTCAGTCAGCATTTATCTGATAAAAGCAATGTGTCCAAAATTTTTCAGTTTTTAAAACTTATAAGAGGTGCTACCCAAAAGTTCCTGAAATGCATTTATAAAATAAATTAGACTCACTCTGGGCCACCACCACCTTCGTAGTAGTTCCCTTGAGAGCATAAATACCAATCCAGCACTTCTCCCATGATTTGAATGCATCCTGAAAGTCCTCCTTCGTCATAGTGTTCAGCACTGCCTGCGATTCGGTTTGGATGTTCTCTACGCTGTCAAATCTTCGACCCTACAGCTTGATTTTCATTCTTGGGAAGAGGAAGCAGTCGCAGGGTTTAATTTGGCAAATAAAAATTTGGGGGTGGGGTGGGCGATGATTGTCATGTTGGATGCCAACAATTGTGCCACAGTGAGGGATGTGTGAGCTGGCATGTTGTCATGATGAAGGACCCAGTTCTTGTGCCGCCTCTCTGGACGTTTCCTCCTGACAGCTTCCCTTAACTGACTTAGGACATTGCAGTAGAACTTTGTGTTGACAGTCTGGCCAGGAGGGACGAATTCCTTATGGATAATCCCGTCAATGTCCAAAAAACAGATTAGCATTGACTTCACGTTGCTCCTCACTTGTCGGGCTTTCTTCAGTTCGAGCGAAGATGGGCTCTTCCACTGGGATGATCGTTGCTTAGTTTCTGGGTCATACTCAATTCTCGTGACCAGTGACGACTGTAGAAAGGAAGTTTTGGTCACTACTGGCCTATTCTTAAAGATCCCTGCTAACTTCCGATGCTGTCTTTGTTTTGGTCTTCACTCGGTAACCATGGCACGAACTTGGCCACAATCCTTCTCATGTTCAAATCATCTGACAAAATCCGCTGACACATGCCATGCGATAATCCTACAATGCCACAAATCTCGTGGATGGCCCACTTGCGGTCTTCACAGATCACCACCTAAACATTTTCTTTTCCAGAGTGGTGCTCGATGACAGATGCCTATAGCGATCGTTGTCATCAACCGACATTAGACTGTTTTTAAAATGGTTAAACCAATAGTAGGTCTGCATCTGGCCTAAAGCATTGTCACCAAAAGCTTGTTTCAACTTCTTATGGGTTTCTGCTGCTGTATCGTTAAGAAGGAAACAAAACTTGATGCAAACACGTTGCTGCGCATAGATATTCAATGACTATCCAGCCTGATGCCACGTGGCACACTGATACATATACATTGGTCCTTTACTTGTTTTTAGATTTGTTACTGCTTTTACACATTTTTACGTGTAATCTATTTGTAGGTTACGATTTTTAATTTATTTTATTCTTTGACTTGGTGCATCATGGCTTAAGTTGCTGTGGAGAGACTCAAGGAGTGGTGAGGTAACATGCTAGTGCCTGAAGTGTAACATGCTTTGTACACTTAAAATAAAAAAAATAACTATATGAAGATGTACTCTTCACTAGTAACTACTTTCAGATGACTCTTGTTTGACTCTGATCACAATTTTATGATCAGAGTCAGCATTTACAGTGTTTGTTGCAGCTTTTTGTTACCTAACCAATTATATGTTAAATTGCATATTTAAGTGCTGTATTAGTATTCTTGCTTAAATAGTTAGAAATTAGTGGGCAAAGTCAGAAGTTATTATAAGGTAGTTGAATTCTTATGTTGGTCCAATATTTTTTGTTACTAGAACAATGACAATTTTAAATTAAGCTGATAAAATCTTTATAATAATGCAATTAAATGAAGTAGTATTGAGCATTTAGGTTGAGTTTTTCAACAGCATGCTTATAATTTTTTTTAATTTATCTTAGTATTTTTTTCTTACCCTAGACTCTTTCCATGTTTTAATACTACCCTGATTCCTCTACTCTAATTTCTTAGTTAAAAAAATAAAAAAGGGTGAGTATTGATACATTTATAATATTCTGGTCCTGTAAAAAAATTTAATCTAATTTGATTTATATTAAGTAGTAGAATATTCAGCTTATAACTCTGCAGGCACCATCTAGTTACTGTACTTGCAGTAATTGCAGAAAAACTTTAACTCACCTCTGATTTAAATTCTTGTGAAAGAATCAAAAATGAAACACCAGTGTCTGAGAATTTTATGGTGAGTGTCTTGGTGTACGTATCTGTCTTCAATTTTGAATTTAATTGAGGCAAATGCTTCCATTTCGCAAATTTATATTCACTATCCAGTTTAATTAAAAATTCAGCACGATCCAGTTTAAGCTTATGTAATGAATTATAGAAATGGACTGAACTCTGGTTGCCCCATTGAACTCTGTGAGATATCTAAGGCACAGGTGTTTGAATTATTGGAGTACCCATGTCTAACTGATGTTGAACCTGCATATATAGGCAACTAATTGGTAAAGTATGATATCTCTTGATAACTAATTAGGTAAAGTATGTTATTTAAATTTCTTTCACAATATATGATTTTGCTGGTATATTTTTGAATAGAGAACCAATCACTTGCAGATAACACATTAGGAATATTATTAATATCTGTGTTCCTAAAAATATTCCTAATGTTGTATGCAAGCAAGTTATGATATGGCACGGATATTACTGTAGTCCCGAGTCAGGTTAAGCTTACGAAGTATTGGCATGGAACTATCAACATGTTATAACTTCACTGGGGAAGGGGTAAGCCTCTACCTCAAAAAGCTGAAATTATGTACTGCAATTCTGGTGCACAGTTCACTGAGTGAGTACCTGAGTGTGTAATACAGATTTTTATTGTATTTTTATTTTTTTTTTTTTAACTCAACAGTTGTGAACTAAAATGTAAGTACTGGCCAGAATAAGTCAGTTTCGTGTAGATATATATGCACAACATTGTTTTATAATGATAAAATTTAAGAAATTAATTATTTTCGGTTTCAAGGATGTACTTTAATCTAGTGAAAAAAAAAGGGGGGGGGGTGAATTTGATCAGAAGACTGTCAGTTGTGGTTCTGTTATTACGAGTATATCTGTGAACCTATAATATGGTGGCAACATTATTTTCAACAGCAATTAAATCGGTATCTGAAAGTGAAGCTGACACACGTAAGCTCATATGATCCCAAATAGCTGCTTAAAAGTTGTGTGCAAAACAGAAAAGGGCAGGGAAGAAGTATGTTAGCAATACCATTCAGTATCAGCTTGGACCAACCATTGCTGTAAAATGCTATCCAAACTTAGTAGTTCTGACATTCTGTTCAGAGTAATATCAATATCCATGTAGTGTACAAAGAAACTACATCAGAAAAGGTTAAGATGCCCTTGGTACCTAAATGGACTTTTACCATTAGTTGAGGCATATGATGCAAGAAAGCAAGCTTATATAGCATCAGCCAAAAAAAAAAAAAAAAACTTTCCCATTTCACCCATCAGATCACTCCAAATGTTTGCCTATTAACTTCCACAACAACAGATGGAAGTCTGTTCCAGCAATCACGTACCTGCTGGCTAAAGGCAAACTTCTGCCTGTTTATTCTACAACTGTCTTTCCTCAATTTAAATCTATGCCCCTCAGGTTCTTAATCTGAGCAGGCGGAAGTATCCCATCAGCATTGAGCCTGCTCAAACCATTCAAGGCCTTAACACTTCGATCAGATCACCTCGCAGATGCCTATTCTCCAGATGCTGCAACTTGCAAGACTTAAGCCTTTCTTTGTAAGTGCATCCCTTTGTTCTTCTCACCGATTTTGCTGCCCTTCTCTGTACTCGTTCTAGCAACTCTACATCCTTCCTAAAATGAGTCCTCCAGACCTGTAAGCAGTACTCAAGGTGTGGCCTGATCATTGCTTTATACAAAGGGATAATTACCTCCTTGTCTCTGCTAGCAAAATTAATATATATCATTGACAAAACTCCATGAAGCCTGTCTTCATTGGCAGCCTGTCTGCACTACTCAGAGAACTCCATACCTGACTGCACAATTACCCCCAGGTCTTTTTCATTTTCCAACCCGTTGAGTGTAGTACCACACAGTTGGTACATTTCTCTTGAGTTACTGCTACCCATATGCAGTACTTTGTATTTCTCAATGTTAAACTTCAGTTGCCACTCGTCAGCCCATCTGCCTAACTTTTCTCGATCCTGTTGCAGTAGAATACTGTCTTTAATGTCATTAACAGCCCTGATATACCTTCATTGATAAATACGCAAAACAACAATGGGCCCAGCACCGAACCCTGGGGAACTCCACTAATAACATTAGTCCATATAGAGTAGTGTCCGTTTATTACCACTCTCTGCCATCTCCCACTCAACCATCCCTTTATCCATTGAAGCAACTTCCCTTTAATGCCATACTGCACAATTTGTACAGCAGTCTTCCATGCACAACAGTATCAAAAGCTTGATATCATATACTTGGATCTCAGGACCTGAAATCTAAGTATATGATATCAAAATTATTTTTTGCATCCAATTCCTTTGTGACCACATCATAGTATCCAATTAAACTGGTCAAACAGATTTCCCCTTAACAAACCCATGCTGTGTCTGAATTATTACTGCAATCTTGTCTAGGTAATCCTGTATCACATCTTTAACCAATAACTCCATTATTTTCCCCGGAACAGAAGTTTAACAGGTCTGTAATTATTTGTGTTACCCTTTGAAACCCCTTTGTGAATTGGGGTTTATCTCCAGTCCATGGGGACCTCCCCTGACTCTAAGGATGCTCCCATAATTATGGCTAAAGGTTTGCTTACTTCCCTTGCTGCCTCCTTCAGTATAACTGCATAGATTCCATTTGCCTCAGGTGCCTTTTTTATGTTTAACTTCAACAATTTCTCCTTCACTTTGTTCTCAGTTATTACAAAATCACTTAGCCACCTGTTATAATTTAGCAAACTTTTGGCACTCCCTTCCTTGAATAAATCATTATGTGAATGTAGATGCAGAATACTCATTCAGTTTATCAGCTATTTGAGCGAGATCATCAATAGTCGAACCGTCTATGTTAAGTAGACCAATCTGATTAATCTCCTTCCTTCTAGAGTTTACATAATTAAAGAACTCTTCACTGTTTTTCTTTGCATCCTTTGCCAAAGATTTCTCTTAATCTGCCTTTGCCTGCTTAACCTCCTTTTTGACTTGATTACTTACTAGCTTATATCTGCTGTAGGCTTCTGTGTCACCTGATAATTTAAATGCATCCCATGCATTTTTCTTCTCTGCCACAAGCCTGGTTAATTCATCTGACATCCATTTAGGCTTGAACAGTATTTCTTAGTTGGTATGAAAAGCCTAGTAGCCTCCAAAATTAAGTCCCTAAAGGCTTCCCATTGAGAATTCACCATTGATAACATCGTCAGTTGATCCCACTGTATAGAAATTTACTATACTTCTAGCATTGGTATACATGCACCTTTATGTGCAGGTGGGAAGGAGCAGCAGTGCGTAGCACATGCTTCTTGATTAGACCGGGGTTCGAGCCCGTCACCACCAAATACGGAGGATGCGGAAACGTCATTCAGGGAATGACCACCGCATATCCCAGAGCAATATGGCCTCAGTTGCTAATGCTCCTAAAAACCAAATAACAAAATAACATAACCTTTATGTGCAAATTCTTTATGCATGAATAATCACTGCTGATAATCAGATCAAGAGTATTACTACCTCTGGTTTCCCCTTGAACACGTTGCTGTAGAAAACAATCCTCCAATAAATCCACAAAAGTCTTGCTAGCCTGCGAGTGACCAACCCACAAGTTCCAGTTAATATCGGGGAAGTTAAACTTCCCCATTACAAGACATTCTGATTTACTCACCCACTCTATTTCTCTGTTCATTGTACCCATCAGAGTCATTACGCCTATAACACACTCCTGCTCTCATTTTGCCTTTCCCAGTGTTTATGTCACACCAAACAGACTCAACAATGCACTGGCCACCCATGTCAACTGGATGCACTTCCTTAGATTTTGTTTCTTAACTAACAGCATAACCCCTCCTCCCTTCCTACCCTGTCTGTACACATTGTACCCCCCCTCCAAATTCAAATTCTGCACTGCTTATATCTGTGTGACACTGTCTCTGATATTTCAACAATATCTGCCTTTGATGCCTTGATCAGTGCTTCAAATTCATCAAATTTATTTACTATACTTCTAGCATTGGTATACATGCACCTGTTCCTATTCTTAGCTACCCTAACACAGCCCATGTATTTACTTGTTTTCCGATGACTCCCAGCAGCTCTTGAAATCCCCAGCAACTTGCTCTCTAGGCTGCAGCTCATTACAATAGAAGCAACGCAAGAATCACTTTCGGTTCTAAGTGCAGCTACTGTTAAAATCTTTTTCTTTGTGTATCCCCACAAGCTAGCAGTTTTCTCAACCCACCTTACACTGCCTTGATAGCATCAGCAAATATTCTTGCAAGACACTGTTTATTTTAAGAAAAGAAGGAGGTTCTTCAACTTTTGGGGGGGGGGGTATCATTTCCATCAACACAGGGGAGTGTTTTCTTAAACTAAAGCCAGAGGACTGACCTCTGTTTCCAGGTCCAAGTTCAACCCACAATTCATCACTAGTAATCACTGAAGAAACAAAGTGTGGATCAGCAACAAGTAGTAGATTCTGACATGCAAAAACTCTTATCTATGATTATCAGTGAGAATGTTAAGCACAATCTTGGCTAAAATGCATTACATTCCCAAATGATAAAATTTAAGAAAAACAGTGCTAAAAATAATCAACCTGTCCCATAAGAATTGCCAATTTCATTAGTAACTTTATGGATAATTGAACTCATTCACCTCTGTTCAGATTATGAACACGAGTGATTGAACCACCTGTTTTTAAAGTTGAGAGTGGCCAGAACAAGAACACCTTGAACAGAAAAGTCACATTTTTGAAATCCTTATACCTGAGTGATACCATGTCTCTAATATCACCACAATGTCTGCATTTGTTGATTTGATCAGCACTTCTATTTATGAAATTTATTTACCACACTGCCTCTATAGCATCAGAAAATATTCTTGCCTCCCCTTCTATTTAAGTGTATCTGATCCCTGTAAAAAAAAACAGCTCTCTTACTTACAGGCACAGACTATACTCAAAAATGCTATCCCCAATTTCCCTTGTATATTCGCTCCAGAGCCAAATTAATTGACAAGGCTATCAACATGTGCTCCCTCCTGTCATGTCTGGGTAGAATTGCAGGCACTTTCAAATTTAATCGTACCTCATGACTTCTTGCCAGCATTGTCCTGTACTTGTTATTTAAGCCCTTAAATCTACTACTCTTAATACCATTAGTGTCCAGATGCATAGGCAGATTTAGGGGAGGGGCAAGTGCCTGGAGATTATGGGCGAGTCCCTTTCTTTGTTCTTTGTGTGGTTCGGCACCATCTTGTGGGCGGCGTGGTTCATTTGTTTGCTTCAAGGTGCCATCTTGTTTCCACTTGCTCTCGTGGGGCAACGCCCTTTTTTGCCTGATCACTCTAACTTACTCGCTCTTAGGACAAAATCCCTGCCCTCTGGCCTCAGGGGCAGTATAACCTCTGGGACTGCGGCAACTGGATTCGCATTGTGTTCAAAAGCTCGAGTGAGCACAGGATGTCAACTCAATCCCCTGCAGTGACTCCCTCCTGGATTCGAACTGGTGTATTTTATTACCGGCAGAGAGAGAGTCAGACATTATGTAACACATAACATTTATTATAACAAAGAAAAACATGCATACAGGTTTACATTCCATCTAGTAGGTTTGCGTAGAAGTAACATTATGTGTATATTGCTTCTAGGTTTCTGTTGTTTGTTTGTTATTTGGTTTTTAGGAGCATTAGCAACTAAGGCCATATTGCTCTGGGGATATGCGGTGGTCATTCCCTGACCTTTCCGCATCCTCCGTATTTGGTGGTCACTGGCTCGAACCCCAGTCTAATCAAGAAGCGTGTGCTACACACTGCCACTCCTGCCCACCTGGCTCACTCCCTCCCGGTTATTATTCCCGCAGCACCCTGCCGTAAGATTCTGTGTACCAACTACTGTGGGAGAGATTCCCATTCTATCATTAAATTAACAAAGATTAAATAATTAGGAAGGAAGCATTCAAATGGTATCTGTTTGTGTTATATTCTAGGCTTACATTTGCACAAATGAGATGAGGGCTTACCAGTTAAATCTCTTGCTTCAGGACAGATTGGGAGAGTCTTCCTTCCTCTGGTTGGAACTAGGGCGTGGTCTTCTCAGCCATGCTTCCTTTGTCTTGATTACTCCTCGGCCATTCTTAAGGCTGGAGACACGATTGCAGAACTTTCCCTTCACATTGTTAAGAATCTGGACCTTCGAAAACAGACGTTCCATTCTCCTGCCAGTCTGTTTAAAAAACTAAAAGGTGTCTCCTTTCGCTCCCTCTCTCTGCTCTGTGCCCTCTAGACTTTCTATCCCCCCCCGGTGCCTTTCAGAACCATTTATATACTAACATCTCGTTCTATGTAATAGTGATAGAATCATCCAAGAATGTCCCTTTCGCAGGGACGCTACCACTTGTGGTAGTCGTCCTGAGGAGACGGCTGGACATCCCGCCTATGCCACAGCAATAAAAGCCGTTTTTAGTACCATCGTGGGCATGAGAACTGAAATGATCTCTCTTTGCATCCTGTTGGTGAGAGGCCCACGACAGGGAACTAGGGTGCGGGGTCACGCAAAAACTGGCAATACACTCTCTCCCCTTTTGGAAATAAGTTTCTACTCCCTTACTATATTAAACGTAGGTTCCAAATGAATATAGTTTTATAATTTTATCCTACAGCTTCCCGAGATATAATATTATTAACAATAAAGTAGCTGATTTTTGGGTAGACCGAAGAGTTAAAGAAGTGTCACTTTAATACATTTAAAATATCCCAAGACACTATTAGCTATTTATCAGTTAATAGAGTCAACCTGATTATTGAGAGATCCCGAAACTCTCGGTCTAATAAGACCAACAAACAACAATAAATCTTGCATGTAAAAATGCGAGTAAAAATTAAGTTTAAAGGATTCTGAACTTGTTTTCCTACAATTTCATGATCCTTGTGATTCTCCTGATATAAAAAAAAATAATAATACATTTACTGTACTGGCGTTACACCCTGTACACAGCGCCTAGACTGTACACCCTGTACACAGCGCCATAATTATGAGAGCATCCTTGGACCCAGGGGAGGTTCCCACGGACTGGAGATGTGCAAATGTGTCCCCAATTCACAAAGGTGGATCGAAGGGTGACACGAGTAATTACAGACCAGTTAGTTTAACTTCTGTTCCGGGTAAAATAATGGAGTCGCTGGTTAAAGATGCATTGCAGGATCATCTAGACAAGACTGCAGCAATAATTCAAACACAGCATGGGTTTGTTAAGGGAAAGTCTTGTCTGACAAATTTGATTGGTTATTATGATGTGGTCACAAAGGAACTGGATGCAAAAAATAATTTTGATATCATATACTTGGATTTCAGGAAAGCTTTTGACACTGTTGCGCATGGAAGACTACTGTACAAATTGGAGCAGAATGGTATGAAGGGTAAGTTGCTACAATGGATAAAAGGTTGGTTAAGTGGGAGAAGACAGAGGGTGGTAATCAATGGGTGCTGCTCTTCGTGGACTAATGTTATTAGTGGAGTCCCACAGGGTTCGGTGTTGGGTCCACTGTTGTTTTGTGTATTTATCAATGATATTGATGAAGGTATATCAGGCTTAATGTCGAAGTTTGCAGATGACACAAAGGTTGGCAGGGTTGTTAATGACAGTAATGGCAGTGTGCTACTGCAACAGGATCTAGATAATTTGGGCAGATGGGCTAAGAAGTGGCAACTGAAGTTCAACCTTGACAAATGCAAAGTACTGCATATGGGTAGAAGTAACCCCAGAGAAACGTACCAACTGTGTGGTACTACACTTAAGGTGGTAGAAAATGAAAAAGACCTGGGAGTAATTGTGCAGTCAGATATGAAGTTTTCTGAGCAGTGCAGACAGGCGGCTAGGGCGGGTCATGGGGTTTTGTCAATGATATATAGGAATTTTGCTAGCAGGGAAAAGGAGGTGATTGTCCCTCTGTATAAAGCAATGGTCAGGCCACGCCTTGAGTACTGCGTACAGGTCTGGAGGCCTCATTTTAGGAAGGATGTAGATTTGCTTGAGCGTGTACAGAGAAGAGCAACACGATTGGTGAGGGGAATGAAGGGATTCTCTTACCAAGAGAGGCTTAAGTTCTGCAAATTGCAGTGGCTGGAGACTAGGCACCTGCGCGGTGATCTGATTGAGGTCTATAAGGCCTTGAATGGGTTGAGCACACTGAATTCTGATGGGATCCTTCCACTTGTTCAGATTACGAACCTACGGTGACATAAGTTTAAATTAAGAAAGGACAGATGTAGAATAGATGTGCGGAAATTTGCCTTTAGCCAGCGGGTGGTTAATTGCTGGAACAAACTTCCATCTGTCGTTGTGGAAGTTGATAGGTTAAATAAATTTAAGGAGGAACTGGACAGGCATTTGGAGGGAATGGTGTGATTTTTTTTTTTTTTTTTTTTGGCTGATGCTGCATAAGCTCCTACACTTGCTTTCTTGCATCATGTGCCACTACTACTACTACTGGCTAGAATATTTTTTTTACCCTCCCCAGAAAACATTTTCTGATCTGCCTATGCCCAGGTATACAATAATATCACCTTTAATGCTCTTAAAAGATATCTGTTCATCATCTACTATTTCCCCTGGCAGACAACCTGGTCCTATTGCACCTATTCTTTTTTTGCACATTTCCCTAACTGTATTCACAACAATAACTACCTCCTGTGGAAACAGCTTATTCAGCCTTGGGATTAGTGCAAAAGCTCTGGCATTGAATTAATCAGCTGAAAACGTGATGTGCCCCCATTTTAATTCCTTCGATGGCATCCTACCTGTTCTTCAAGCTCCCATAAATGCCCATAGGAATGTTGAGTTCGTACCTAATTTCCTCATATTCGTTGCCCGGAACACACAAATACCCCCTCTCCTTGGCTCCATCTCCCATCCCAGTGAGTAGAGAAGGTACCCCTTAAACTAAATCTCAGCCAGAAAATTAATTTATTCTAGTAAGGCTATATATAACTAATTTAAGTTATATATAGTTTTAAATTAGTTATAGAGTTTTCGTTCGTAGTTTTAAATTAGTTATAGCCTTACGTTATTCTATAACGTTTAACTAAATTAAAGAAAACCTGCTGACCTATGTTATTAGAACCTACGAGCTTCTTGTTTACCGCATTATATTCCCGCCAAATCACCGATACAAAAGTTCTAAGAATATTATATTATTACGTACTACATTATAAGGTTAATTTATTAAAACACGTTTCTATTGCTATAAATTATAGTTTATCGCCTCTTCTGATACTCATTACGTAGTTCTGTAGAACTAGTAAACTTCCAAATATTGCCTATATCAATAAAATTCGAATGTTATCGACACAAAACAATGGCGGCAGAAGTCAACTGGTTTTTTAATTAATTACAAAAGCCAAGAACAAATGCACCAAATTAATTGGAGAATCAAATAATTACTATACTACTAATTTTAAACCAAAAATCATTTAAAAATATATATATATTTCGGCAATAAAGAAAGTTCCACTTAGTGACTCCCAATAAAGTTGTGCTCATTCATTTACAGACCACGCAGTGAAAAATTCTTTTTGCCATCTTATAAATTTATTTACACGTTAATTTTATATAACATAACAGAATTAATAGCAGCCACAAATTTTAAAATTTCTGAAGTCTTCTCTTGAAACGAAATTCTATAAAAAAAAAAAAAAAAAAAACATGACCACGTGTATCTAACAAGATAGTCTCATAAAAGTCATCAATCTTGCCTTTCAGCTCTTCTAAAATGAAATTTTTAAGCAAAGAAAACAGATAAAATAAGTTTTTTTTCAATTTGAAATTCTGTATTAGTAACATGTTTACCCATATTCTTAACTTCCATCCTCGTGTGTAGCACACTTGGTAGGATCGCCGTCCTTCCCCACACCGGGTGGAAAAGACCAGAGTTCAAGGTCCGTCGAATTTTTAGAAGCCCTTTTCTCGTGTCTAAGGCGAGGGTAGAATGCTCATTCTTTTTTTTTTTTTTTTTTTTGTTATCCCAGAAACTCGGGGTTTTCATCCAGCAAACAGAAAATCGACCCCAGAACGCGCAATTTACAGATAATATACACGGAGCAATATTATTATTAGTCGTGTGGTGCAAGGAAGCCTGAGGCCAGCAAAAAAAAAATCCGCATTACCCTGATGATGTCCAGCCCAGGACCCTGGGTTTGACAAGTCCGTACTCACCAGATGTAAGCCCCTGGGGTAAATATGGCCTTAGTCACTGATGCTCCTAAAATCCAACTACAACAAACAACTTCCACCCAAACTGACCTACTTTTTTAATTAAGAGTAAATTTCATAAATTTGAATTTATTGATGGCTCAGCCCATTTTTCTAGTTATTCACAAGTGTTTTGCACATATCGAATTTTTCATATCATTACCCCGAGTACTGTGATTAATTGAAATTATACGAGCCCTTAAGAGAGCAAATTTTTCTTAAACGGCTAATAACTGCATTTCAAGGGTGTGATGCATGTATCTCATTGGATCTACCATGCAATTTTCTGAACATTCCATTCTAAATATTTGCTTATTGACCAAGCCAGGCATGGGCAAGAAGCAGTTCAGTTTGGTTCCATTGTGCATAAAATGGAAGTAGTTTTTTCAATTGTGATTGGAAAAAAAAAAAAAAAAATTTACAATACATTTCGGCAACTTTTCTTCTGCAAGAATATGGAATATATATATCTTAAAAAATCACTAATTAAGTTGGTTTAAACTTCAGTAAGAGACTTACCCACAGATCTTGGCTACAGCAAATGATGGCGAGACGTCGCTCTGTGCACTGCTTAGCTGCTAAACATGGCGTAAACTAACATAACCATTTTTTAGTAGTGTAAAGAATAGCAAATTAAAAATGGTTTGGTTAGTTTGGCCACCAAATTCGGGACGGCTTCTAGGGAAAAAGTACCCGTAATATTTAGTATGCACCTTTTTTCGCTTGATTCTGCTCTGAATTTAGTGGCGTAATATAATCTGACCTTTTTTCACTAGTGTAAATGAAAATTACTACAAACAGGACAGTTTTACTGCCCTGCTTACGTGTATTCCTGGTGATTTACTCGCTTGCAGAATGGCATTCTCTTCCTAACTCAAAATTGTGGTGAGCAGTCAGTGCGAAGCGACATCTGGTCATCATTTGCTGTCGCAAAGATCCATGG
This sequence comes from Mastigoproctus giganteus, assembly GCF_048544385.1. NCBI lineage: Eukaryota > Metazoa > Arthropoda > Arachnida > Uropygi > Thelyphonidae > Mastigoproctus > Mastigoproctus giganteus. Next base: position 80,899,000 of record NC_143580.1, read on the forward strand.
ATAAGAATTTACTGAAGTTTAACCTTAAGGTTATACCAACCCATTAACCAAATATTAAAAATTTTCAATGTTTCAATAACTTATGTATTTCATCTTTTAAAGAAAAAGATTCTCAAAATTACAAAGCTCTATAAGCAGAGATGAATTGTAGTAGAGGTCATAAAATTATTTGGACAATGAGGCTGTATATCGTCCTGTGAATTTTGGAGATTGTTCATAAAAGGTTAGTAATTGATTTTTTTTAAATTAGGTACTAAAATTGTTAATAACTAATCTGAACTTCTCTAGTCAGGTAGATTAGCTTATTTTCATATAATTCTAAGAATTTAACAAGCTGCTTAATATACAAATTTGTATAAGATACCCTTTGTTATCGATATTTTGGCGGGAACTTCGTAATATGCGACTAATAAGTTGTAATTAGTTACTAAACATTACGATGGAGGTGGTGCAATAGTCACTTGTACTGTTCTAAAGTGTAAATAAATAAATATTTCTGAATTCATAGAATGATGGGGATATTTCTTTGTGTAGAAAGGTGACAGTGCGATGAACGAAACTTGACGTACAGGAGTGATTGAGTCCCTAAGAAAGAGTGCTGATGCCCTAAAGCAAATTCATCTGGGGACACAGACTCAAATGGCTAATGGTATGTCAGGCAACATGCAACCGATTCTAGCCCCTAGAATTAATAAAATTATGCTGTGAAATGCCTTGGTTCCAAAGGATGTAGTCTTGATTGGAAACTAAATTGATAGTGACACAGGGAATATACTCTCTAAGAAATACAAATGGCACATGGGTAGTAATGATTTAAACCATGAGTGATGAACTGCTTATGACATAAAAGGTCACGTTAAAAAGTGTCGCGAGATAGGAGCAAATGTTCTTGTGTCTGCAGTTCTCAGCGATCAGAGATTTTATGATGAAAGCCTTGTGAATTAACTCTAGGCTTGAGGGACTCGGCAAGGAATATGAGGGGAGGAAATTTTCTGACATGGCCAGCCTTGGTAGATAATTGTTTTTTGTAAAAATGGTATTCACTTAAACAGTGCAGGCGAAAATGTTTTTTGCTAATACCATTGAGGATGCGTTAAGGGGTCGGTGGACAAAGGGTGGAAGTCGACAAGATCAGTTCGGGTCAGTGGCATGGGACAAAATTACATTTGCACCCTCTGAGAGTGCTTGTGTACAACCATTAATAACCTCAAACAGAAAGGGAATGTCTAATAGAAACAAAATCCATTAGCAGTCGAGGACCATGTGGAAAAACAACTAAGGGTTGTATGTGTATGTATATGAGCCTTAGGTTATGCGGCACCAGGAACATTCGTTCAACTCTGGTGTATTGTTCTATGAAGATACAAAACTGTAATTTGGACAAAAATGTGTTATGTTTGTATGAATAGAAAGTGTTTTATTGTGTCTGGTCATTTCACTAATCAGAAGTGTTGATCACCTAAAATTCCATGCTTGCCACATGGAAGGAGGCCACACACTGTTCCTGCCAGTCTTCTGAAGAAGACAATATCTCTTCAACTATAGGAGAAAACTATCCTGTATCCAGAGACCTGGTTACCAGCAAACCATAAAGGCCAACAAAAGCAATAAAAATAAAATAAGAATAAACTATAAGGGATACATGACATGTACACTGAAAGGGCAAAATTCATTGGGTTTCCTGAGAAATGCGACGGTATTAACCCTCTGGCTAGTGGACGAATTCGCTGCTTGGCAGATACTGGGTGGTTATAAAATAAGTTTCCCTATTCAGGAGACCCCAGTGTTGTCAAAACGGTTAGAGATAGCGCTGTGAAAATCGGCGGGTATGGGTAAGCGACTTGTAGATGAAAACAAGTTAGTTCAAATTTCTGCCACCATTGGAGAAATTGGCACTGAAACACGAGATGGAATACTTAACTTAGGATTAGATTTTAATAGCAGAACTTAGAAATCTACAAGTATTGTTCTATGTGCTTTCCTTCACTTGAGATGACAGTCTGAAAACGGAGGACTGCATGCAACGCAGGTTGGCATAGCATCTCATTGGGGATGTTGGCTACATGCTGTTTAATGCTTGCTTTCAAATCGACAAGCGTCTGTATGCTGCCATGGTAAACTCTGTCTTTCAGGTATTCCCATAGCCAGAAAACACAGGGATTGAAATCTACTGATCGGGCTGGCCAGAACTGTGGAAAGTCTCTAGAAATGATGTGATCATTTTCGAATGTTGAACGGAGCAGTTCCTTCACTTGTTGACCAACGTGGGGAGGAGCACCATCTAGCATGAAAACTACGGTCTCCAAGCGTTGCCTTTCTTGCACAGCGAGAATAATGTGATCTCTTAGAAGAGCTCAGTTCCATGCACTAGCTACCGTACACATTATGGGCCCATGAGGTGTAGACTCTTCAATTAATAATGGTCCGATTATAAACTCTGCTGTGAATCCACATCATACTGTAACATATGGACTTTGTAGTAGTCTTTCATGCACAGTAGATGCATGGGAATTTTCCCATATTCGGCAGTTTTGGGCATTTACAGCCCCACGAAGAGTGAAAGGTGCCTCATCAGACTACAAGATCATTCAAGCCCATGTATCGTCAAGTTCCATACGAGCCAGAAATCGTAGAGCAAAATGTATTCGTCGTTGCTGATCACAAGACTAGTTCTTGCACTACGTGATTCTTCTATGGGAACCAGCATTAAATTATTCGAAGCACTTTACGCACAGTAGACCAAGGAAGGTTCAAGTCTCTTGACACACTTCTGACACTACTGACTGTGTTTTGCTTTCCAATCATTGCAACGCCACTTCATCCACCACCTCCATTCTGATACTCGGCCGTCCCCTGCCTGGGATTACACCTAACTCCCAAGTTGGTAGATTCAAATTTCTTTAGTTTTTGAAACCCACTTACGTCAAAGGTTCTTTACGCAAACCTTTTAAGTTTCTGATATTCACGTGGTGCTGCATTAGCGTTACTATTATTCTGCTAGAACAGTTTTACTAAAAGAGCAAGTTCCTTTTTTGTAAGAGCCATTATGTTTGGTGGCGTTGGCCTTTCTGCTTTTATCTAAGAGGATGTTAATTACGTAAGCAGCGTGTCTTGAAGTAAATGACAACTTTTACATATGTACAATGCCGTTTTTCCCCTGGTGGCGAAAATTTGAATTAAATTTTTCCATCTACAAATCACGTCTCCGTACCCTAAATGACGTATCCACCGATTTTCAGAGCACTCTCTAACCATTTTGACACTAGGGTTGTTGTTATTATTTGGTTTTTAGGAGCATTAGCAACTAAGGCCATATTGCTCCAGGGATATGCAGTGATTATTCCCTGACCTTTCCGCATCCTCCGTATTTGGTGGGCACGGGCTTGAACCCCGGTCTCATCAAGAAGCGTGTGCTACGCACTGCTGCTCCTGGCTACGGAGGCGCCACACTAGGGTCTCCTGAATAGGGAAACTTGTTTTTTAACCACCCGGTATATAGGGTACACTGCATTCACTTAGACAGTAATTCAATGTCAGTATGAATAAACGTCGTGAGTTAACTGACTTTGAAAGAGGGATGATAGTGGGTGCTGATGCATGGGTCACTATCACTAAGGTGGTGCAGAAATTGCACTATCCCCCTTCGACAGTATCAAGAGTGTATCAGGGAATATGCCATTTCCGGAATAACATCTCATCGTGGACAGCGCTGTGGGTGAAGAAAGGTGGATGAACGTGACAGTCGACGTCTGTCTCGCATTGTTTCAGCCAACCGGAGATCGAAAGTGGCACAAATAACCGCCGACTTAAACGAGGAATGTGCCAGAAAAGTCTCCAACAAGACCATCAGGCGTCATTAGCTGCAACAGGTTATGGGAGCCGCTGACCCACAGAGTCCCGTTCCTAACACCAAGACACATAACTCTACGCCTTAATTAAGCAAAATCTCTTGTCTCTAGACCTGTACCTTGGAAATGGGTCTCCTGGTCCAATGAGTCCCGTTTCCAGTTATTTTTTCGAGCCGGCGGGAGGGTATATATCTGGCAGAAACTGCACGAAGCTATTCAATTGGGATGTCAACAACGAACTGTTTGGGCAGGTGGATGGTCGGTAATGTTCTGAGGCATGTTCCACTGGCACACATTGGAACCTCTGGTATATCTAGACTCATCTCTGAATGGTCCAGGTTATGTGTCCATTCTTGCACACCAACTGCATCCCTTAATGATCCTCGTGCACCCACCGGGAAATGGACTTTTCCAGCAGGACAATGCGCCTCCCCACAGAGCAATGGTGACTAGAACTTGGATCGAGGAGCATTCCACAAATTTTACCACCATGGAATGGTCTCCCTGTTCATCGGACACGAACTCTGTGGAGCATCTTTGCGATACTGTGGAAAGGTCCGTTCGAGCTTTGGATCCTCCACCCAGGAATGCGATAGAATTATGGACAATGGTGCAGCAAGCATGGTTGAAAATACCTTTGGAACGCTTTTGTCTTTTTATAGGAAAAGGCATTCTAACATAACCTATTACCCAAGGGTTGTGCTTTGATTTATTGTATCATCCAGGAATTAATGAAAGAGTTTCACATCCAAAGAGTAGCACATCCCTAAGCAGTGGAGGCTTTTCATTGATTCATTCAGGGTAAGTTTGAAGGCAGATTTACTTTGGATGCTGTGGAAAGGTCCATTTGAGCTTTGAATCCTCCACCCAGGAATGCAACAGAATTATGGACAGCAGCGCAGCAAGCATGGATGGAAATGCCTGTGGAATGCTTTCGTGAACTAGTGGACTGAATGCATTGTCATGTGACTGCCATTATCCGGGTGCATAGTGGACCTACTCATTATTGGGTAGGTATCCCATGATTGTTGTTCACTCAGTGTATACACTGTGATGAATACAGAACTCTAAAAGGCCAGAAAAGTATGTTATGTTTCTGCAGTGTGGAGTGGTGTGTTGAGTTGTGTTGTTTCTGGCCACTTTGTCACCAGGAAGGCGATCACCTGAAAAAGTGTGCCCAGTTTCTGTCTCACCACTGGGAAGTGGGCCACAATTACGCATGTACTGTAACAGACCTCGTCTAACTCATACTGAATGCCCAAAAGGAATTTGGAATTATTCAGAGAAGGAAGGGAAAAAAATCCCGCAGCCACTGTTAAAGACCAGCAGAAGTCAGCAATCCAATACTCATGGAGCCCAAACCCAGGCACCAGCAAGGTCCCACCTCTAGCAAATGGCTAACGGCCAGTAAAGAATAAAATTAAATAAAATAAAAAAAATCTGCCCCAAGCAAACTAATGTTCTGAAAGCCTCTCCCCAAAAGGGCTATCATAGAGAAATAAATAATAATAAAAAAAACACTTGATAGGATAAAAGAAAGAAGGAAAAGCAGGTAAAGAAGAAATATAAATCCCACCCTGACAGTTAGCGAGATGCAATGCAATACGGAGCACCGTATGAATTAATTTCAGTGCCAAAAACACGTCAGTATCAGCATGAAGACAGGAACCTAGAAAATTAAAGAATCAAAACGATAAAGAATATGTTATAATGGCTATCCAGTGTGAACGGTGGTTATACTAAGATGCAGTGATGTCACAGGTTGCACAGATGTACCGCTTTCAGGCAAAGGAACAGGCAGCAGAAGACATCAGTAGTACACATCGGCTAGAAAAGGTCTTGTCAGCAAAGATTTGTAACTGAGTGAAGACATCTTTCGATTGTAGAAGTTCAGCTTTGCGGCCAGGGAAGAAGAGATTGCAGGAGGTATCCAGAGTGATGGTCTCCGTAGTAGGGACGGTGCTACAGGATATGTTCCAGTCTTTAAGTTGTGCACAAAGGCATAGTGAAGTATCAGAAAGGTGGAAGCAAGCTCTGGATTTGGCCCTCATGGAGCCATGTCTGGTGAAAATAAAAAGAGTGCAATGGGTGCATTAGGATTACCCTCGCATATAATCACCGCCCTCTCCACCAGTTGAAAAATACCAGAGTTCTAATCCCAACAAAGACGCGAGGAATTTTTATTGGTTTTTTTTACTACGTGGCCCAGTGTGTTAGGCCTAGTGTCTGGTAGTGCAGTTTTTCCCCACAGAAACTGGTGTTTCGTCCAGTTATCGGACAACTCGACCGTGAAAACTCGCAACTTACAAACGTAATATATGCGGTACAAAATGGTCTAAGTCCGCGATGCGCCTAAACCCTGCACAACATAAGAGTAGTCAAAAGCAATAAATTTAGGAACTTAATTTGTCTATACAATAATGCCAGGGGTATTGTGAACACTAAATGCATTGGAGCTTTTGATCAGGGCAAGTAATTCTAATCTGGTTGGGTTTACTGACACTTGGTACCACTCAGATAGAAGAGAATTTCATTTCGGTGAAAACTGTGTTAGAGAGGGAATGGTAGAAGAGTGACGCTTGTGTTGAAATCTAATCAAAAATTGCATGATGGCAACAGAATTTCTCTGAATCAGATCAAGGTAATGCAGATGTTGATTCAGTGTTTTGTGAAATGATTTCCAGTTAAGGGAGGATGATGGTAGGGAGATGTTAGGCGAAATGATTCTGAGGAGTATGGCAAAATTCTAGGTAATCGGAATGTGCCAACAAGTACGACTTCTACTTCCCTTTTATAGACTGGAATACGTGGGTCGGAATAGATTCTATGGTAACAGGTTTTTGAAGGAACTAGATGATTGTTACTTATCCCAGCATTTACTGGAGAATACAATGGGTTTCAACACCTAGATCTAGTTCTAAGGAGCCTAACTGTATTTAAATTTGAGAGTGGAGGAACCAATAGCAGGCAGTGCCCATCAATACCACAATTACAGACAATCACGTGATTTAGATTTGTATGAGCATTATGAGAGAAAAGCCACTCTTGGAGTAATGCGAAATCTCATCATGAGAACACTAGCAGAGGTAAGAATGGGAAAGAGTTGTTCTTATACGTGAACACGAAAAAGAAGAGGGTAAATCTATTAGCCCCTCTAATTAGTGCAACGCATAGTCCACTGAAAGCACAACGGACATGGCAGATGAAGTGAACAAATACTTCACGATATTTCCTCATCTCCACAGTACCCTGCCATTCTCTACGGAACAGAAATATGGGAGTTAGCCGCACCTACTAACCTTAAGAGTGCATACACTGCTGAATACTGGCTGTTGAAATGAGCCAATGCCAAGCCTCATCTCTCTACCGTAAACTACAATCGCCATTGCACAAATGCCCGAGATCAGAAGAATGAAATCCATGTACAAGAAGCTAGTTTTTAAAGCCAAACTTCTCGCCGGCCAAATGTAATCCCCAATACTTAGGACGCCTACCCCTGGAGGTTCCCCCATCCATACCTAAGAGAAACACCTGCATTAGCTGCGCCATAACAGACTTGCACTAACTGACAGGTTACTCCCAAAGCAGATGCTTCCGTCTCTGAATAGAGTAGATGGCAACTTCGACATCTTGATTAAGAACAAATAAATATATATATTAGAATTTACGAATGCCCTGCACGCTCCGCATCAGCGATGTACTACAAGCGGATCATCAGCTCGACGTCCTTCTCCCATTACTCTCTCCAGGTGGAATTTAGCGAGCATAACACCCTTGGTGAATAGGATCGCCACACACTCAAATGTGGATCTTTAGGCGTGCCACTCAGCCAACTAGGAGGCAGCTGACTCTATCTTATAGTTTTGACATTTGTATATATCATTATTATTTTGTTGTGTATCCCTTATTATTATTATTTTATTACTGTATGCCATTGTCACTGTATTCTCTAACCAATTTATGTTGTTTAGTTCATAAATGTGAACCCTTGGCGCTTGTTGCCGTGATAGGATATTGTGCTGTGTGTAATGGAGTACGCAACAATAAGAATTTATTTTTTGACAGTCGAAAGCAAGCAGCATACTTCGGGGAATGTTCAGGTATCAGACTGCTGTAAAATAAGTGATATGAGCTCACAAGCGTTTCTTAGAAGAGATACTGAGATTAAAGGAAGGAATGGCTCCAGGAGAAAGCTGTATATATTCAGCTGTAATTAAAAAGGCTGCATATGAGTATTAAACCGTAGGGAATGTAAATAAGAACATAAATGAAGTGTTAATGTCTTTTCAGTCACCACAGGTAATGCCAAAGAGAAGGTAACTAACTATAAGCTAGTGAATTTGACTTCTGTGGTAGTGAATATAATGGCGTCTGTGATTAAGGATGGTATTCAGACCATCTGGCCAAGAATGGAAACCAACAGATTCCAGCATGTGTTCTTTAAGGGATGGAGGGTCATTCCTAGCAAACTGGTAATTTACTCTGTAGCCATTAAGCAGTTGGATGCAGGTAAAAATTTTGGCATCGACAATCACGTGGTTCCAATTTCAGTGATTGTCCTAGACTTTAGTGAAGCTTTTCCCACATGGAACTGCTAATTAAGCTGGAAGAAGTTGGGGTGACTGGTAAGATGCTATGCTGGATTACCGGCTGGCTAAAAGATAGGTGACAGGATTGTCTTAAATGGCTAATTTTCGAGGATTGACCAGCAACAAATGGGGTTCCTCAGGGATCGGTTTTGAGTCCACTTGTTTTATAATTTTCATAAATAATATTCACGAGTATATATCCGAGGTAAGCTATCAAAGTTTGCTGATGATTTACAGGTAGTGAGGGCAGTTAAGAATCCGTGACAAGCCACGTTGCTTCAAAAAGACTTGGATCAGTTGCATATATGGTCTGAAAAATGGCAACTAAGTTTCATGCTTCTGAATGTAAGGTTATACATTTCGAGAACAAATCCTGGAATCACGTATAAGCTTAGGGACGAGGAGCCAAAAGTAGTTCAAGATGAAGACTGTTTTAATGTGACAAGAAATTTTCCAAACATTGAACAGGTGGCTAGGAAGGCGCATGGTGGCCTGTCTATGATTTACTGGATCTTTTCTGATAGGAAGTGGGATGTCACGTCCTTCTTCATAAGGCAATGGTTAGACAAATTGGAATATTGTATTCAGGGCTGGAAACCTACCTACAAAAATGACATTCTGGAGAGAGTTTTCAGAGACGGGAGACCAGGTTGATGACGGATGCACATATGAAAAACGGCTTAGATGTGAACTGCAGAGTTTTACAATTAGACATGTAAGGTGAGGTGTATACTCCCAACTAAAAGCTTGGAATCACAGTGTATGACAACAGTTTTCGTTATTTATATATATATATATATATATATTTTTTTTTTAAATTAGCTATGACAATGTAAGGTCTAATATAAAAAACGACGCATTACAAAGTATTATGATTTTTTTTTAGTAAACATTTAAAAATGTACAGCAAAAAAAAAAATGAAATGATTAATATTAACAACTATACTGATTTTTCATCAAAATATCCTCCACGAGATTTAATCACTGCCAATCAAAGACGTGTCATTCTGGCGATTAATTTTATTATAGTGTCTTGACTAACATTATTCCAAGCCATCTGAGCATAAATTTTGTGCAGATGGGCAGACTTCACAGACTTGACAGTTTAGATCACCCGAAATTTGCCTTTAGCCAGCGGGTACTTGATTGCTGGAACAGACTTCCATCACTTATTGTGGAAGTTGATAGCTTAAATAAAGGCTGAGCTGGATAAGCATTTGGAGGGAATAGATGAGTGAAATGGGATGGGAGGGTTTTTTTTTTTATGATGCTGCACAAGCTTTCTTTCTTGAATCGTTATGCATCTGCTAATACAAATAATTGGAAATACCCCTCTTGTTCTTTAGTTACTGGACAGTCGCTGCACAGCTTACAGCTCTGCTTGGAATCATTGTTGTAATATAAAATTTATTCCACAAAATCGAAGTCCACAGAATGTTTTTATAGTCTTTGTTTCTTAAAATTCCTTCAGTTTTGATGATGATTTCACCCACTCCAGGAAACAAAAGCAACTCCAGTTCATGCTGGGAACCTCTATTGTGCTTTACTGTAGGCACTAAACAATATGGCACTATATATATATAGTATATATAACACACACACAGTGCTTTGTTTTTTTAAAAAATAGGCGCCGGTACTCATTCTTTGCTATCAGGAAAAATTGAAAATTAAAACTTAAAAGGATATGAAGAGTACTCTAAAAATGTTTTTCTTGATATTGTTACTGTTATTGTTCCAAAATGTTTTTGGAATAAGAACAACAAATTTAGTATATTAACACAGTTTATTAAGCATAAATTTATTATTCAAGTATATAAAAAAATAAGTAAAATGTGAGTAAAATAAGTAAATAAATCAGTCAACTACTGAGTGCCGGGCACTGAGGATGAAGGGTCCGTAGTCACGAATAGTCGTTAGTGGTATCTCAAATATAGAGAGCTTTATGGTAACTGAAAAACATTTCTAGTACCCCTGCTTGGCCTGAAACTGAGGAACTAACGAAAACGTTGTCTAATTGAGTCTTTCCAAGTTGTTGCGAATGTTAAGGGTGGGAAAAGCAATTAAAGTCTTGGGGGGGGGAAGGAAGCGACTGTCAGGTGAGGGCCGTGCAAGACTCCGCGCAGGACTCCCCTCAACTCTGGCTCGCTGAGTACCTCCTTGTCGGGACAACTCCAGCCTTGAAAATTGTTAAAAATACTTCTCTTCGCAAAATTTATAAATGACCTTGATAGAATTATTAACTAACTATTTAGCAACCTTTTTGTCACCAAAAGGAGAGTTACTTAGTACAAAGAAGCGCACTATCGAAGTGCAATAAAACATTACTTTTTGTGTTAAAATTAAAAAAAAAAAAACAAATGATAGATTTCAATCGGAATAGTTTTCCCTTGATGAATAGCGCATAGTTAATGTGATTTTTAAATTTTTAGCTCCATTAGCGACGGAAATAGAGGGGAGGGACACGAAAATTACTCACATTTTCCTGTCTGGTGCCACCATTTTTAATTTAAAAAAATATTTTAAGATTATATTTTAAACCTACTCATTGAACTCTTTCCAACAGTGTATAATAAGCTATAGGTTTTCGAAAACATTTTGCCCCCCCCCACTTACCCCCATTTATCAAACAAATTTTTGTCAATAATGATCAATATGGCGTTATGTTGGCTCACATCATGTACAAACCCATGCAAAATTTTAAGTCAATAGGTTGAGTGGTTCCAGAGATACAATGCTGTGACAGACGGACAACCGAGTGACATTATAAGGGTCCTTCGTTAGACTACGGACCCTAAAAATAAGTAAAAATAAATAACATAAGTAAAAATAATTTCATAAAGTTTTTGTAGAATATTCCAAATTTTTATTAAGTTCTCATCCGACACCCTGTGCTGACTTCTTTTCTTCCTCTTTGTGTTGTGGAGGTTGGGGTTTTTATATCTTTATTCTTATATTTATTTATTATATATATATTATTTATCCCCTTTTTTTAACCCCTCCCACTTTAACACCTGACTTGATTGATTTCAGAAAATCCCAGACTCAAGGGGACCTCAATTATATTAGGTATTCTTCCACTGGACTGGCTGAGTTTCGGAATGACAGACACACACATGAATGTAGAATATAACATAGTTTATTGACATATCATACATAAGAAAACTTGCAATAACATTTAACTGAATACAATATTTAGTTGGAGACTTGTTATCATACTAACGTTTAAATGTGTATATATCGTGATATCAAATCAATCGTTTCACCAACAATTATCCATTTCTAATACATAATCTTATATATTATAACATTGTGTCTCTTCATGTTCTACATAGGCTTCGATAGGTCATGGTATTCACCTCACACAATCCCTCTCTCTCTACTCCTAAACAGCCCGTATAGATGAACGACCAACTATCAGCCAATGAGCTGGCTAACAAATTCATTAAGAGTTCGTTTTCCAAAATTGTAAGGAAAGTACATTTATTCAATCAAACATTTCCTTATAGCCAGGTTAACAGTCAACATTAATCAACCAAATTAAATAGTACCCTTCCAATCAATTAATCCACAACTCCTTAATAGCCTACCTGTTTAATCAATTCCTACTCCAATCAGATATATTCACCATAAATCAACATTCACAATAATTCAAAATTCAACTTTTAACTCTACACTAGTTAGGAAACCTTTACCCAATCGTTAACAATTCTTAATTACTTAATAGATCATTTCTTTCTATCAAACATTAATACAGAACTTCACTTCCAATTATAGACTACTTACACCTTAATTACATTACTCTTATGCCACCCTCTAGGCTGATTATCTTTCTTTATGTATTACATTAGTACACTTATATATATATTTATCACTTAGACATCCCTCCATAACTATATAGCATTCTCCTATAGTCCTTCCCTTACTAATTTAGGTTCATTTATTCTCAGAAAACTTCCTAACACTTACGTGATTTTCTGGGCTTTTCTCCTTGCTCGGTTTACTTTCCTATCTGTCTTAGGCGTGGACTGGAATGCGGAAGGTCGCCCATCCTGGGATCACGGTAATCTTTCTGATGTTTCCCTACCGGGTACTACGCGGCTGGATTTAATTCAGGATCCTATATTCTTTCTTAGTCTGCATTTTTTTCCGTGGACTGAGGTGCTTTCCGAGTAGGCCAGTCGCTCGACAGCTCATTTGATTAAACTTTACCTCTAGAATTCTCTGAGTGTGTTTCTCCTTTCTCCCTCCATACTGCTTCAATATCTACAAGTGAACATTCCTTCCTACTCTAGTCTTACCTAGAGTTCTTATCACAATTCTCCCGCTACAACTTCCATCTGCCCCAGGACTGCATCCACCACCCAAACTAGACCACGACTCTTTCCGAATCACCCCAAAACAAAACTCCTCGAATCTGCCCCGTATCAATTTTTCAGACCCTTCTCTACGTTCTCTCAAAAATCCCTCCGCTTTCTTCCTGGCCAATCGTTGACTTCCACATCCTTTCCTTCGTGATTCTTATTCGTCTCCTTTCATTTCCGTGGGCGTGTTTTTCCATCCTTTATGTCCGAACTTCCGTTGGTCTAGAAATTACGGGATCATTCTAGAAGGTAAAACGGAAGTTCCGGTCAACTAAGAAAGTTTCAGGCCTTCTTTGTGACCTCATACTCACATCCATTACTACGTCGCCCACACCTGCTAGTAGTCGCACCGTGAAATTTTTAAGAGGGCCACTTCCGCACTCAGTGCCCTTTCTATAGAGTATATGCTCCTGTCTTAAGTGGGATTTGTTTCGGTCTATTACTTTTACCGACTCACTTAAGAAATCCTTTACAAACGAGATATAACTAACTGGGAGTGTCTGGAATAACTTTCAAATTCCAGTGTTTCCTAACCCATGATATTTGAGCTGAAAACTAACTATTTACTCTACAATTAACTCTCCCAATATTTAACAAGACTTTATTAATTATTATTGTAAGGATGGGTCCTTATAGTGTATCTCTTGCTGAATGACGTTTCCGAAGCAGCACAGAATCGACATATTTTGCTGGATCGAAGCGGGTGAGCAGTGGGCCTACAATTTTAAGAAACAGTAGTGAAGAAACTGTTTTTGTCATCAACGAAGCTCAGGTTGGGCTGGCGATCAGATTCATTTGTGATGAAATTGGTATCGTACTCAGAGAAGAATTGAAGCATTTGATGCTTCAATTCTTCCGAAACCATCTTTTCAATTAGGTATTCCCGAAATCCACGAATTGTATCTCTTTCATTTAACTGTAACCTAAATTGACAATTTTCTAACTTCATTTTCACCAATTGCCAACAATTCGTGTTTAGAGGGTTTAATACCATCGTTGTCCTCGTTCTCCTTCTCTCGTCATCGGTATTGTCACTAGTTCTTAAATTTGAATTTTTTCTTTTCTTTTTTTGAAACTGTCCAAAATGTCAGCGTCATTCGAATATTCAGGTACTGTGACCATGTAAACAGAGATAGGGAAAATGTGGATGAATTTTCGAACGGGGCGCTTACAGTTGATTCACAGCGGTGTCCAACCTACGACCCGCGAGGAAAGAGAACTAAAACAGCATTTAAAATTTTGTGAAATATCAAAAAAATTCTCATTAAATGTTTTGTTCAGTAAATGTAATTGTGTATTGTACTTAATAAAATTTTTGAATATTTTCAATTTTACTTTTACACGCAACAAGATATGGAAAATGTAACACACTAAAGCAATCTAACTTTGAATTTTTTTGAATATGTATACGGGCAACGTTTGGACACCAGTGCAGCAGAAGGCGGACCAGAGCCCATTGGGAATACCCCTTGATCTGCTCACTGTTGATCAGCGCGACTTCTCCATATGTGGTACAGGTGGTCAGGTTTTACCAGGTACCACTAAGTTGCAGAACGGCAATCCCTTTAGCTCTATTAATTCGTGCAGCAGGAACACTAATTGCATAAATTGCCTGAAGGCCAGAAATGCGAACAGTGCGTACCGAGTTAATTCTCTCCTAATCCGTTCGCTCAATGGAAAGTATTTTAAACACAACTTCCAAGGGGAATTCAAAATGATTCGCTATAAAAGGACTTCGTTAAACAGCGGTCCGACTGAGTAATTTAGAATTATAAAAATGGTTATACAGTTTTATATAGAAAATATGTTAACAATAGACAGTGTAAAATGCAAATTTAGTTAAATAATTAGTATGTAAACATGTGAAAAAAATTTACGGAAAAAATTGTGAAAAAAATTTACGGAAAAAATTGTGAAAAAAAAAAAAAAACGTGAAAATAATTTCGGAGTGCACTGCTTCCAAATGTCACTGTTAATAAAGGTGCCGGTACACCGTACCGTTGCGTACCGTCCCAAAAAAAAAGCCGCCGTAGCCTAGTGGTCAGGCGCGCAGGTGCATAAGTACACGTGCCTTGAGTGACCGGGGGTTCAAGCCCGTGATTGCTGAATATGGTGCTGTTTCTTGTATTCTGTCTATCTTGTGAACTCCTCTGACCGTTTGGTCGTCCCGGAGTATAAACAGAAAATTTATTTAGTATTATATATATATATATGTATATATATATATATATATATATATATATATATATATATATATATATATATATATATAGCCGAGTGGTCAGAGCGAGAGTGCAGTAGCACACGCTCTTTGAGTAGACCGGGGTTCAAACCCCTGACTGCTGAATACGATCGCTCTGCCAACCCGCACTGGACCAGCGTGGCAGATTATGGTCCATTTCCCTCAGCATGAATTGTTGAGGAGGCTTCCATCCTGCAGTGGGTTGATAATGGCTGCAATTTACTTTTTATACACACACAAAGGTTTAGGGGAAGTAGGTAACAGCTAAAGGAATGTGAATCGCAGAGGAACCCATAACCGGAAACGTCATGGGAAAGTATTAGCAGAGGCACAAGAAGCAGAAATGACACAAGACAGTAATTAGTGGCAAACATTAATTTGACATAATATTAACAATGGAGTACGAGATGGATGCATTTCATGATGTTACAACAGATGCTCGAAGGTTCCACCATGAGACGCGATGCAGCATGAATTGGCGACACGGTCGAACACACCTGGAGTTACTTTGACGGTAGCAGAAGCAGCGCAGGCGAGTCTCGCCAGGAGATCCATTTCCGTCTCCACAGGCGATTCATACATGATAGATTTGAGGGCCCTCCACAGAAAGAAATCAAGGCTCGATAAATCAGGTGAGCGTGGGGGCCAGGCAACGGGTCCACCATGGCCAATCCATCGACGCCCAAAACGCCTGTTCAAATGGTCACGAACACACCTTCCATAATGGGCAGGCGCCCCGTCATGTTGAAACCAAATGTTGCGTCTCACATTTGCTGGAACATCGTCAAGTAACCCTGGTAGAACTTGTTCAAGAAAGATCTGATATTTAGTGGAGTTCATGCGGGATGGTAACAGGTATGGGCCGACTAAGCAGTCACCGACCATACCTGCCCACACATTTATTGCGAAGCGATGTTATGCCGCATGGGGGGTGCACACCGTGTGGGTTGTCGTGAGCCCACACATGAGCATTGTGCTGATTGAATAAGCCTCATCCGTGACCAAAACATAGGCTGGAAAATTCAAGTCTTGAACACTTTCTTGGAGAAACTACTGCGCAAAAGCCACACGTGCAGGATGATCTTGGGGGAGCAGTAGCTGAACCCTTTGGAGATGATAGGGGTGTAAGGAATCGTCGTGCCAGACACGCTGTACACTGCAACGAGACACTCCTAAGGCAGAGGCAACGGCATGTGTGCTGGTAGTAGGATTATTCTGGACGGCATTCAACACATTTTCTTCCATGTCGGGAGTTCGCGTCGAACGTGGTCTGCCCGCACTACTCCTGTTACCTCTAAATGACCCATAATCGCACAAATTTTGATGCACACGCGCAAACAAACGGTGGTCCGGTACATGTGTGTCTGGGAAGCCTTCTCCATAAATTCGTTGAGCGGCTCGTCCATTGCCCTCTGCTAATCCATACACTAGGTGCATGTCTGCCAGCTCACAGTTCGTATATCGATGCATGCTCTTTGTGCGGCGACTACTGCTTGAATGAGTAAACAAGAAATTTTCCCTCTCGCGAACTGATGAACAGCGCCGTGTACCGACTTATGGTGACGTTTCCGGTTAGGGGTTCCTATGCGATTCACATTCCTTTAGATGTTACCTATCTCCCCTAAACATTTGTACCAACATTTCTGAGACACCCTGTGTGTGTGTGTGTATATATATATATATATATTTTTTTTTTTATTATTATTATTTTTATTTATTTTTATTTTTTTCAGTTGATCGTCTCACATAAACTTTACGCTTGGATTCAACAATTTAGATTCATTCGTCCACAGTACGTTTTGTCACTCTTCTGTTGTATAGTGTTGATGACCCTTTGCCCAACCCCACCATTTGTTTAAATTTTCTGGTTTTAATATGTATATTAGGACCTCTACAGTCTACACGACCATGAAGTCCTGCTTGTTTAAGACGGAAGCGTTATAGTGGAGTTTTACACGGGAGCTTCTCTATTCTTTTTGAAATGTGAGGCTTTGAATTTATTTCTTGATGATTATGCTCTTCCGTGGAGGGTTATCTTGTCAACGAAATCAGTTGACCAGCTTGTCGTGCAGCTGGTGAGCTGCACGACAAGTTGTCACGGCAGTAGAAATCTTGGCTGTGTGTATGTGCACATCCATCCACACGGAGTTCGACTGAACACGTATTGAAATATATTGGAGAGACGAATTTGGACGTATATACGTAATACTGGAACCCTCCATGCACTGATATTAGCTCTTGTATAGAAGTGGGATTTATGAACACAAGGCTTAATTTCCATGCTCTGCATAGATTTTGTTTCCAAAACTCATGGTGTTTCTGAGCAATTTTAGTGCTAATTCTAAAAATCCAAACCGTTTTTACCCATAATATACAATTTTTCTCTCTCTTTTTTTTTACAATAAAATATGTGTTTTCTTAGATGGACATTTCACGTACACGCGCTATGCATGCATATTTCCTTTGTGACTAACAGGTACAGACGTTGAGACCTCCAAGTCAGGCAGATATTTACACAGCTACACTGCTGTAAAAATTGGAGCAGTGTGACATTAAAAACAACTACTGCTCTGGATAAAGGGATGGTTGAGTGGGAAAGGACACAATGGCTATAAATGGACACTGATCTTTGCGAACTTGGTATTTATGGAGTTCCCCAGGGTTTAGGAATGGGCCCGTTGTTTTCAATATTTATTAATTATATTGATGAAGGTATATCAGGTGTAGGCGTACACTTTTACTCTGTACTATATATAATTGTTTACTTAATTTATATATATATATTTTTACCACCTACTGTTAATTTATTATTTCGGTAACTATATGTTACCCTTGGGCCTCTGACTGCATATAGAAGTCCAGGGATTTTGGGTTAGCTAGAATAGAGTGAGACAAACTGACAAATACACATAGTTAATTGTAACATGTTTAATACAAGGTTCAAACCCATGCTCATACAAATTTTCCACCAACTGTCCAATACAGGCAAACTCCACGGGGATGTACCGTTACAAAAGTTCTTTACTAAATCTCATTACCACGAAGGATAATTCACAGTTCTTTTAAGACATCAGTTGGGTTTTATCCTTCCACTTTACTGGTTAATCATGTCCTTCCTAGGTATAATAAAGATAAACAGTACTTGCAATTAATTTTCCCCTTCTCCAGGTTGGGCCAGCTCCCTGATTTTTGGGCGACTTTCCATTATGGTCTTCAAATTGGGTTCCTTTGTTCTGTACCAAAAAATTCACCGATCGACTCGCTCTAAAACTTCCTACTCACTTAAAACCACCAACTCTCTCTAAAACGACCAACAACTACCCTGTTTTCCCGCCGAACAAATCCTTATACTGTATATCCTTTTCGTCCTAAATTCTCCCCCCCCATCCATTATTGTAATATAATCCCTGATTAGTTCCGTCGTCCTTGACCTTCTCCGTATATTTCTCCTGGTTCGGACCGTTTCGGGGAAATTTAACCAAATTTAACCTGACCTTCTTTTTGTAGGTCGAAGCTCACCCTCCTTCTGGGAATTTTATCTTGCCCTTAAACATTTTCCTAACGACTTATTCCTAATCCTATTTTAATTGTTCGTTGCGTGTATAATTAAATGTTCACCGAATTAGTCTAATTTGTAAGACGATTCCAATGTTAAATGAATATATATTATTTTATTATTTTATTTTTTTTTTTTTGCAAGCCAAAGCTTACACGGCTATTGACGAATGCAAGGTACTACATATGGGTAGCAATGTCCCAGATTAACTTACTCGCTGTGTGGTACTACACTAAGAATTGAATACAGGCCGCCAGGCCAGCTCATGGGGTTTTTTCAATGATATACAGCAACTTTGATGGCAGGGTTAAGGAGTTGATTACCGCATTGTATAAGGAAGTGGTTAGGCTGCATCTTGAGTACTGCATACTGGTCTGGAGGCCTAATTTTAGGAAGGTTGTAGATCTGCTGGAACTGGTGCGGAGAAGGCAATGAGGTTAGTGGAGGGAACGAAAGGCTTCAGTTCTGCATATTGCAGCGTCTGGAGACTAGGCACCGGCGACGTGATCTGATAGAAGTGTTTAAGGCTAATGTATTGAGCAATCTCAATTCTGATGACATTCTTCCTCTTGCTCAGACTACACACTTGAGGGGAATTAATTCAAATTGAAAAAGGTAGTTGCAGGACAGATGTGTGGAAATTTGGCTTCAACCAGCGGGTGGTCTATTGTTGGAACAAAGTTCCATCTGCTGCTGTTGTTGTGGAAGTAGGCAGTTTGAATAAATCCAAGGAAGAAGGACAGGTGATGTGTGGGAAGTTTTTTTTTTTTTTTTTTGGCTGATGCTTTTTAAGTTTGCTTTCTTGTATCATTTATCAATACTAATATACTGTATAAACCTACGAAGTGCTATGCTTCCAACATGAATTTCATATTCTGTATCTTTGACAATAGCAACTCGTGTTTGGCTGAATAATCCAAATACAGTACGTTTTATTACATTTACTTACAGTATGTTGCGGCGAAACAAGACGATATAACATCATTTGTGAAAAATGTATATGACGCATATTTTGGAATTAAATTTGTTGATCGTGAAAAAAGTTTGGCCCCACATAAAGTCCATGTATGGAGGGCTTCTGATTGTGGAAGTGTGGTAGGAAGAAAGCCATAACATTTTCCATTCCCACGGAGTGAAAGGAACTTCGGGATCATATTAATCACTGTTACTTTTGTTCCGTAAATATAGCAGATTATAACGTGCAAAACAAGCATAGCAGTGTGTACCTCAACAACATTACTTCAGCTGTAAGGCTAGTACCCAATGGACCTGAACTACCGGTAACTCCTCCACCAGCTGTACTTGAACTTATGCCATCAGTTCATAACTCTGGACAACAGCTGTTTACACAAAGTGAACTCGACGATCTAGTGAGATTTAAATCTACCGAAAGGGTCTGCAGAGGTTTCAGGGTCAAGATGGAAATCCAAGGATCTGCTGGCCCCATAGTACAGGCAAAGACATCGTAAAAAAGAACGTTTTCCATTTTTTCGAAGAAGACTCAATTATATATTGCAACAATACTACCGCAGTTATGAACTTTATTAGAATTTTCTATTAACAGAGAATCGGCTCATTAAAGCAGAGCCTCAAAGCAATTCTCCTTCAAATAGAAATAAATATGCATATATTGCTATATCCAATTCAGCATATTCAAAAGAAAACTATAAAAATATTAAGCTTCTTTTGGAAAAAATTCAGTACAAAGTTATCTACTGTGTGGAGATTTTAAATGGTCTGCAACTCGGTCACATAAAAATGCCTTCTTTCTGCGTGAGTGAGATAGTCTGGCAAGAACATTACAAAAGTATTAAAGAACACCCAGTCTGTATTAAAGAACATTAAAGACGAGTCTAGTGGTTCATCTTTAATATTCGCTCTATTAGTGTATGACAGAACAAAGTATTGTTATCTCCTCTGCATAGAAATCCCGAGTAAAAAAGGAAATTGTTTTAAGTATGTTTGCACTAAATTCCAATCGCTTACATGCGAAAAAATCACAGCAGAAATTTTTGTTGGATCTCAAATCGAAGTTGATTCTAGTTGAAGATTGTATTTGAAGAATCCACGAATCTTCAACTGAAAGAGACGCTTGCACTGGCTTTAAAAGTGTAGTACACAAATAATTTTTTTGGGGAAACAATGAACACCCAGATTACAGTGAACAACAAATTTTGGATCATGTCTTATTACAAGCATGAAAGTCAGTTTACTTTAGAGATTTTGGGGTGCTAAACACGGATATAATGCTTAAAATGGCAGATTGGCTCTTGTTTTCGAGAAAAGTAATTTTTTTTACATGGCAGTAAGATGTAGGTACACACATACCTGTATCAAACACGGGACCCTTTCACTTGCATTCAGCTTCGGGAGCATCTCTTTTCACCATCCAGCAGTAGTCGACTAACATGGTGGCACTCCATTTGCTTTTGCATCTTTGTTCCACCGCTGCGATGTCTTTATGGAAGCGCTCACCGTGTTCGTTGCTGACGACACCACAGTTTGGCGGGAAGAAATCCAGGTTTAAGTGCAAGAAATGCATCTTCAATGACATGTTGAACTCCACTTTATCGTAAGAAGTAATGAAATCTTCCCCAAGCTGCCTGTAGTTGTCGCTTTAACATTTCCTAGAAAACCAGTTGAAACATTTCGAAAATCTTTCCACGCTGATTTCTCGCTATCACTGAGAGCACATTCGAACTGTTCTCTTTGAAAAGTTGCCTTATTTGTGAACCAATGAAAACGCCTGCCTTAATCTTCTCTGTACTAAGTCTTGGGAATTTCTCTTATAAGTATATGAATGTAGGACCGTTCACTTCCAAAGCCTTCACGAAATTTTCATGTCCCAGTTTGATGTGGAGTGGTGGAAGCAAAACTTTATTTGGATCTACCAGAGGTTCAAATGCTAAGTGCTTCATTCCAGGTGTTAATGATTTTCGTTGAGGTCACCTCCTCTTCTCGTAGAACATATCCTTCCTACTCGCAGAGAAAGCAACAATACTTAGTGTAATCCTTTTGTAGTCCTAATAAAATGGCGATTACCTTTAAATCACCACAAATATGTGGTGATTTAAAGGGTCGGCACGAGGTATAGCAGCGCTCCGGGCAGGAGGAAGTCCTGCATCCCCTTCCAGATAGAAATAATTTAAGCAGTGTTTTTATTGAGTTTATATTTTTACTTTTGCTAGAGAAAAGTTTAAAAAGACATGTAAACAAAAAATACAACCGGAATATTTATAATGTTTTAATTGTCATTAAATCGTTTTTCCCCTTTCGCGAAGTGTCAGCGCCAACACGAGGCTCTGACACTTTCCCAAAGTGTCAGAGCCTCGTGCGATGAGGAAAACATCCTAAGAGGATGTTTTCCACGTTTGCGTATGATTCTTTTTTTTTTTTTTTTTTGTGGACGGCATACAGAAGAGGTATTGAAGGCAGCACATTTTCATTGTGTAATAACACAATCTTAGAAGCGTCTATAAATAGTCTCCATTCTTCGGGAACGTGCCTCATGTTTATTGCTGCCATTAGACCACCCATAACCTTACAAACAGTGAGTTCACTTCTGTATGATAGAATTTATCATAGTCTTTATTTCGAGTACGAAATGTTGTCACTTTCACAGAATGATCTAGAAGATTCCACTGTTGTAGCCTCGAGGCCAAAAGCTCTGATTCAATCTTCGGCAGTTCGAGCTCCCTGATGAGACCATTAAGCTCACTTTCTGTGATTTTGTGGTTCAGAAGGATAAAGGTTTGGACAAAAAGGTGGATCCCTTGACATAGACCGCTGCTGGACTACTTCGTGTATATCAAGTTGATGCTCATCAGTGTCTTCATCAGAGTGTACAGAAAAACGGTTGGATGGTTCAGGAATACGTAGTACTTCACCGTGAGGCACGAGACGAATTGCAGATGGTATATTTGGGTACGTCACTGTCCACTTTTTCTTCATTGTCATCCCTTTTCTAGTAGGAGGCACAATGCAGAAGTCTCTGTATTACTTCTGCACAATGCAGAAATAAGTCTCTGACGTGATTTATTGGCTACCTCGATATCATGGGCACTGAAAATGGCATAAAACGTCCCTTTTGATTCACCCACGCGTCGAGATTTGATGAAGAGTCAGTTCAGCATATATGTGGAGCCCAGTTCTTGTCCTGGTCGCCCACTTTTCACCAAAAGTACAAGAAGTAGGTCTTTTTTATTTGGCTCGAGTTAAGGGACGCTTTCTTGAAGCTAACTTTACTTCTCCACATGCGTAACGGAAGTCATTCATTTCAATATTCACACAATTACGAGTCACATTAATCTTATACGAAACAAATACTGTGCAAAAAGTAGAAATTCACAGAGAACAACCGGTAACTGAGAACAAATCATCCAGTACATAGCCGTATTCGAGGATTACTGCGACAGAATTGAAGACGCATTTGGGGGCGGCGACAACTTATCACGTGATAAGAGCGTGGTGCAACTGAAACTGCGGTGTTGTCATGCGTTTTGCGGCGGAGTTGAACTGACGTTCAGGTACCGTCCTACATAAGATACCATGCGTTTTGCCGAGAGCCGTAGCTGATAATGTAGATTAACTCGCTCCCCAACAGTACTTCGAAAACAAGAACCAATCGACATTTTTTAATGTGATTTTCGTAGCATAAAATTAGTCAAGATTGGGTGTTTTCTTAACATTTTACGTGTTAATCAGTGTTATGAGAAGATAATGGGTAACATGCTCGAAAATTTCAGAAAACTAGGTTGCAACATGAGTATTACGAGTATCAAACTTGTAATTAACGGGTTTATTTTTGGCCGAAAGTTATCTTAACAAAACAGTTGTGTGGGAAGATGCATTCTTATCCACTAGTAATTTTTGCAAAAAAAAAAAAAAAAAAGTGGCCGTTCAGAACATGGCTGCTTCAATTGATTTACCGTGGCATGAGAAAATGATTTTATGCATGCCAGAAACTTCGTAAAGTGTCCATGAAACCAGAAGGAAATAGCTTCAAAACTGTTATGTTTAGTGATTCTACTGTTACTAAAGTTGGTGCTAAATAGAGGGTGATTCAGGAGGAATAGTTTGGGAGGTTATAGTATCGATTATTCTGAGTAAAAAAAGTTCATATAAACATGTGTCCAATTCTTAATGGATACGGAGATACAGCTGTTTGAAACTGGCGCGCACAAAGCCATTATGAGAGGTGTTAAAGAAGGATAAATAACTTATTGTTTGCATTTACTGACTTTTTGAATGATACAAAACACAAATAATTGACAAATTTTTTACAGTTAACAATAAATGTTCGAAAATACTACCGTTAACCTCAGTTCACTTTGCAACTTTTGTGGTAATGGTAATATGACGTGTTGTTCTTCTTAGGTCGTCTTGGCGTTCCTTTATGAGAGCAGCAGTATCCAAAATGCAAGCGAGCAATTCGTCTCTTGTATTCACCTTTTCTTTGTATACTGCACCGCGGCCGATCCATCGTTCAAGGAAAGTTCGATTTGGATATAGTATCACCAGACGCGTATAATGTGCAGGAGCTCCGTCATGCTGAAAGTACATACCAATCCTTGTAGCCAAGGGAACATCCTCCAATAGTAGTGAAAGATTGTTTTGCAGAAATTCTAGGTAAAAGGCCCGTGTAAGACGATTTGGTAACACAAAAGTCCCAATCAACTGATTGTCGATGATACCGCACCACAGAGAAGAAATGTTGAAAATTTGTTTCTACAGTGGCATGTGGATTTTCGTCTGACCACCTATGAGAGTTACGGGTGTTGTTGATACCGTAATGGGTGAAAGTAGCTTCGTCGCTGAAGTATTAATGGAATTAATCAGCGATTAGCATTTAACCACCGACAAAATTCCAATCGCTGGGCATCGTCTCTTGTTTGAAGGTGTTGCACCCGCTGTATGTGAAATGGATAAAAGCCGTAATGTTCTACATACTTTTCTCTGTAGAACACCCGTACCCGTAGAAATCCTGGGTGGGAGGTCTTTTCGTTGTATTACTATTGATTTGTTTACTCAATTATATGAGGTAATTAGTAATGAAGAGAAGTGCCTTCAAACCTCTGATACCCACTTACGCTACCTGACTGCTTAATAAGTATCTAAATCAGAATTTTTCCTGTCCAGAGGGAGTTGTGATTTTCCCTGGACCTGACAGAACCTAATTATGTCCTCAAGCCAGTGTCTGAATAATTACAAACAATCTTTGAAACAACTTTAATACATGTCATAATATATACAAGTACACTATAATACAAGCTATAAATTTCATAAGTATAATATCTATAATTTCTTCTTCTCAAATTGAAAACGGTTCAAACACTATACCAGCAGATTCTAATCTGGTCATACCGTTCGTTTACCTTCTCTTGGTCAACAACATAGGTATACTTTAACAATTCCACCATTTGTTCTTGCCCTATAACAGTCAGGGCTACCTTACCTAATATACATATACAGTAATTCATTCTAACATTATGGGAACTTTCTACTCTTGAAGCCATTCCAATTCAGTTTAATACAAAAACCACTTAGCCTATTTCTAAATACCCATAAGATATTAGCTAGATGTATATTACAAGTTTATTTCCTTCTCGGCATCTACTTTAATTTCTACCTTCTGTGCGGAAATACATTCTATAAGCGTATGGTTTCCTAATTTACATAAAATTTCCCTCCAACAAACTGTCTTTGCTCTCCCTAACGTTTATCCTAACTTTACCTTGCCCTTTTAATGAACACAAATTTATCGGGTTATGTTCAGATGCCAGACATAACCTTCCCCTTTTCATAGTAAATTTCTTAGCTGTTCCACCTTAATTTAGGGTATAATCCCCCTTTGTGTAAACCTGGCTTTAATTGTTTTGCTAACATCACTTTTACCTAAAGCACACAAGAGTCCTAATATATGCATATATATAAACATACAAGTACCTTAGTTCTAGTACACTCAATCATATTTTCTTACAAGTTCCGTTTTCGCTGCCAGATCCCTTTTTTAACTATACTGCCAAATCACAGGCCCACATAAATAAATAAATATATATGTCCTGGGATTCATCTTTATAGTTTATATAGAATGAGAGTAACAGTCCACTTTGTTCCTATCTCGCTCTTGCCTTGTCCTAAGTTGGTGTTTCCATTGCGTATTTTCCACTTTTTCCACTGCTTCCACTTTTCTGAAGGATCTCAGATTCTTGGGTGATTGGCGATTATTTCATCTAAGAGATGGTCTTCATTCCAGTTGAACAGCCTGTACTGCTGGCGGACTGTGGTAGGCAAAGATCTGGCTCCTCATTTCTCCCATAGATTCCATCTCTCCGTAGGGATATCACTTTACTTGGAGATTCTTTCTCACTATGAGGCACATAACTATCTTAGCTTTAAGCTCACTATCATAATTTTCTTTTACTTCTCTCGCATTATCGACCTTGTTCCGACCCACACTCACTTACTCACTCAATTTTCCCGCTTTTCCTCTCTCTTTCCCCCTTTTAGGTTTTACACCAATCGCAGGCAGATTCCAAAGCTCGGCCACTCGCCTTTCAGCTTCTGATCTCCTATTTCCGCTTCCCATGGATTTCTTCTCGAATTTTCCTTTCTCAAAGATTCTGTCATCTAACTACATTCCTAATTATTCACGCTGTTCCTCAATCGTCGAGCCTACTCGGTATATATTCCTTCGAATATAATACTATCAAATTCCTTAAGCGTTGCATTTCCTCAGGCATGTCCTTGATTGTTACTATGTACTGACTCTTCTCAACTACTCTTTAGAGAATGAAATTGATTTTGTTTTTCTCTCTTTCGCTTTATCAATTAATCTACCTAATCAACCATGTTCGCCTACATTTGAATTATTATTATTATTTATTTATTTTATATATATATATATATATATATTTAGCCAGGTTTATCCCACTACGATCGTATATCAAGCCGAATTTTGTTACGGAATACATGTAAGATATGAGTCTTACAATTCTTCGTGTGCTAATAGTAGGACTACGTTCTACTGATTGAAGAATGTGTTCTATTTCATCCACATTTTGTTCATTTGCATGTTCAGAAGAAATATGAGCGCTGGGAAACTGTACCAGTCTCACGCAGTTTGGTGTAAACGCTCTTGAATCCGGTATTCTGCGGTTAGGAAACTGTATTCTCTACAAGCAGCAATAGCACTTCCACCACAAAATCGTAGACAAACACCATATCGGCATATTCAGCATGTATGGAGATGTGCGGCATTCTTACAACACTTGTAATACCAAACAGCGTCAGGTTATAACTGCTTCTTGGTCATCTGATTCGGGGAGCTGTGCGCGCTAGATTCAAACAGCTGTATCTCCGTATCCATTGAGAACTGGACACATATTTATATGAACTGTTTTACTCAGAATAATCGATATTATAACCTCCTAAAATATGTACTATTCCTCCTGAATCACTCTGTATGTGTAGTTTTTACGGAATTAGCCTGGTTACTTGATCGTTAGATATCGTAGTTATTCCTTGTCCTCCCCCCCACTCTCCATAGTAGAGGAAATTGTATAAATATTCCGGCGTACTTTATCCGAAATATTAAAGCACTTGTATCAATAATCGTAGTTATCTAGTGAAGCCGTACAAAAAAAAAAAAAAAAAGTTTCTCTTTTAGTGCTTTCACTTATTCAGTAATCTTCGTAACTTAGCGCCAGCTGCCGTTTACAAATTACAGCTGTGTGGATGGTTTTACGTCGTTTATGCGACCAGTTGGAGGTCGCTGTAGAACAACTTAAACAGAAAATGCCCAGTGTAGGAATGCAGAAATGTATTCTTCCTTTTAAATCTATGGCTAATCTTTTAGAGCGACTTACAGGAGTGCACAAACAGACTTAATTCCACAAAACCAAGATTTCTGTCTCGTCATTTAGCTTCATCACAAGTTATAGTTGCGGCAAAAACGAAACTTAGCGATCTGCGTTATTATGCAAGAAATTAAACTCCACAGTGCATTATTAAAATCAATGTCACGTAAATTGATAAAATTGCACATATCCCGTTATAATTATTCCATAAGGAGAATAGCAACTTTTTTACCCTCCAGTGCGAAAGTTCTCTCTGAAGCACATAATTCATTGATATTCTCTCTTTAAATTTAACAATTTTCTTTAAAATTAACATTTGTAGCACATGACAACATTTTCTGTGATTTTACAGTCATTTGTTTACATTTCTAACTTTATCAACACCATTAAGTTTAGTCATAAATGTTTACAGACGTAAGTTCAGTTGTTAATGCTTGATATTAATTGAAATGTGCTCCTCCAAACTGCACGACTACTCAGTATACCACTCTAAAATTCGACACTTCTCAGTTCCCGGATTTTAAAGGGTTTATTGTAGTTGTTGAATTTTAGACCTGCAAATCACTTCCACCGAACTATTACGATATTTCTGTAATACTACTGGATGTCCGTATAGGATCAGAGGATTTTAAAAGAAGAATATAACGCATAATCTTAAATATTAAAATAATACAGTGGTATTTCAATATCTGATCCCATTCACTTAACACCCATGCTCGGACTTAACGTCAATTTCCTAAAAATTATCCTTCCCCCGCCCATAACTGACTATAATCGCACATGTTGCGCTTGCGTAGTGACTTTTTAACGATTTTGTCTTATTGATTTTTAATACTTTAAATGTTAATTACTATATTAAACATATATTCAGAGTCTCTAGACTGATTACATTAACAACAATAAAATTATAGCTAATAGGGATTAAATATTGAAACACTGAGCTCCAGATAAGTATCCCTATACGTTCCCATATTATAAAGAACTCGCCTGACTACCCCATTTCGGGAATGCAGTCCGAAGTACAACTGCAATAGTATAGTAATATTGTTACAAGAATATTATCCTTGGAGTAAGGTCCACTAAAAAACGCGGCCTGCTTAACTCTATACCTACACACCGATCACTCTGTTACTGCCCTGTCATTAGTTTTTTTCCGAATACACAAAGACGTTCCAAGGTTTGTAAAATTTCTTACGCCTCTCTATTACTAATTGATTAGCAAGGGCTTCGCACCATTTTCCCTTGTCAAGCCTAGGAAAAAAATTCCGGACACTTTAGTCGCAGACCTTGAGTTCTTAAATGTTAAATATTATATTTCTAATATCATTTGTATAGCAATGCAAGCGAAAGACTTGAATTGACGAAAGTCCTCCGCCCCTATCTCAACCTGATCGGTGGTCATTTTTCGTTTTAGTAAATCGAATGGTATCACGATTTTTTTTATCCCGATTATAAACAGTTGCTCTTATTTACTGAATATACCAATGCTAACATTAAGAACTTGAGTGATTTCATCAACACTTAACCTTAAACGAATGTCGGTTAAATCCTTTCCTTTTTCCTTCATTAAAAGGTAAGAAACTCACAAATGAATGGAACTCACTAATAGTGTTTAATCATCAACCTTTCAAGGACAGTGTGCGGGTACACTCTGAATTCAGATGCCTGTGTTGAATTATTTGAAATCGGGGAAGAGATTTGTGTGTAATAAAACTACCAGCTATTACTTTGCAAAAATGTGTACTCATCGGTCGGTGGAGGAATTCTGAAATACATTTATAGGAGTTCAAATTGGTACACTGATAACCCTGTCTGTCCTTGTTGCGAGTTTCGTGGAAAAGTGCCTTGTTAGGATGATTAAAATAATTGTTTTGGTTTCGCGTTGAGCACAAGTCCCGTAGGTTTGTAAACCTGGCGTAAAATTATTAAAGATATTTTAACTGTAGAATGCGTAGTCACACGTATATTGCCAACAAATATAAAAACAAATAATAAACATGCGCGCATTTCAGTATCCCTTTGCATCACTAGGGGCACATCCAGAACATCTTCATCAATCCAATCAGCAAAGATGCTCTGTTATTTAGGAATCACATCTTATAAGTCGGAATCAAGTGTAAATTAATTAAAAAAAAGTAGCATTAATAAAGTGATGATTTTACCTCTTCATTCTATGAAGTGGTGACCACCGTATACGAACTAACACGTAGTCGGTTTTGGGGATATTACAAAATTTGTTGGCAAATTGGTATGAAATATTATGCACAACGTTGATTCTGGAGTGTCGTCTTCATCACTTAAATGTGGGAATAACCCCAGTAGCTATGATTGGCCAAAGAGTCAACTAAAGGCATAATATAGAGCACGTTTTGCAGGCTACTCGTATTTCCATTAGCAGTGCACTGTGATTATTTATTGCCAGTCACGTTCTAAAAAGCTAAGTAGTGTAATAATAAATCGTATAGTTAAACGTTATATTACATACTTCTGTACTACTTTTTGTTCGTAAAACATTCAAATACCAGAAATCTCATTAGTCACTTACCTGATATAGATTTTAAGTTTACATAATTGCACAATAGCGTATTTTATTTAAGATAGAAATGTGCTTGTAAAAATTATGATAGGCCCATCTCGAGATCTTTATTTTTAAAGTAAATCGTACGCTGACAAAAAATTTCTGACCTCTAACGTAACACTTTTATATATAATGCGTATACTCAAAAGTTAAAGTAATAAGAATTCTCCCAGAATTTTGTATACATTATGTAGTTATTAGGAGCGTTAGCATATATGCATAGTGCGCCCATTGTCTTTACCATATCCGTCCGTCCTCATGTAACAACTTGATTCTGGACCGATGAAAAGCCACCCCAACTTTTATTAAAATCGGAATAATAAAAATCCAACAATTATTATTTCTTTGTCTGGTCCTGTGTCCGCATTTAATAACTCGACACCCATTGGATAGATTTTCATGAAATTTCATATTTGGGTACTTTTTGAAAGATTTGCCGAGCACGGAAATTATTTATTTTTTCACATATAGGCTGTCCGTATACTGTATTGTAGCTGAGGCACTGGATATTGTTTGTTGCCATGCGCCGAATTTCAGAATGAATGAGCAATGTAGCCGATGTGCAGACATGAAATGTTCTAGCATAAAAGTCGTTGCATTCTGCTCTTTTTTTTTCCTTTTTTTTAATATTGAATTATTACTAATTTTCTGACGCGCCTAAAATGTAACGCACTGGGTACACTAATTAACTTGTTTATTTTTGTTAAGATTGTACTGTTAATAAACTTAGTAAAATCATCTCATCTCAGTTCTTTCAGTGGCATGATGCAATGGGGTAAAGTCAGTTTAAGCTCTTCAGCCTGCATAGATTAAAATCTTTTTTTTTTTTTTTTTTTATTTCGCAAAGGAATACAGATAATTCTTAGACGTTTCGTGGTGCTTCTATTATCTCTTCTTTAGTGACTCAATTCTGTCCATTTTACTTCTTTTGGATTATGAATCGCTGTAATAAGGGCATCGATTCAATCTCCGAAGGAGTAAAACTAAATGTCTAAGAATTATTTGTATACCTTTGAGAAATTAAAGGCAAATTTCAATCTAAGCTGTTTGAAGTGCATAAACTCACCTTTCCACTATAAAAAAAAAGCCCCGTAGCCTGATTTCGTAGCTTTAGAACGCAATATCAAAGATGCTAGGCAGGTAAATTTAAAGAACTGTTTGTTAGGACAAAAAAGTAAGTCGATTACACATGAAGGAAATAACTTCATTCTGTATAGCAATGAGCAAACTAAGTTTGCTACTACTTAGTGTATCGATTTAATATTGCGAAGACACTCTGCCACTTGTTGTTTTGGTATTGTACTACTCTAGTGGAGCTGTATATTGCTGCATTATTTAAAGTGCGTGCCACTACCCAGACCCGAGCTTTAATTTAGGTTAAAGAAAAACTCCAAACCTCAAAAAAGACCTCTGACAGACAGTAGACGAAAGCACAAGTTCGAAGAAAGAGAAGAGAAACAGACGCGAGGCGTGAAACACCCGTTCGAAACAGAAGAGATTAAAAAAAAAAAAAAAAAAACCACCAACCTCAACTTGCTAATGTTAATGAATCTATTCAGAATGTAATATCCAATATCCCAAAAAAGGGCCAACACCGAGACCCAGGTATTAACCCTTTCCTGGGATCTCATCGATGGGCAGTGAAAACCTCAACAACCCAATGAAGGGATATAGCCACAATATGTGGTATGAGAGAAGAGGCAGTAAGAAATCAAAACGGGTTTGTGGCTAAAGTCTTATGTTACGATGCCTATATATTCTGTAATGAGGCTTTATCCTTCATGTACATTGATTAATTTATTTTGTCTTCATAAACTATATTATCGATCAATAATTATGTTATGTTATCAGTAGTAGTGAAACACTAAGTGGAAAGAGAATAACAGTAATTCAAAGATCAGATTTTAATATGATGCTGTACTGCTTCTAATTTGTAATGCAGTACGTAGTAGTTGTGGAACACTTTTCACTAATCTCGATGGTAAATAAGTGATGTGGATGAGTTCTCGTCCCACAGTGATTATTGCGGGCTAGTCCATCAGTGTCATATTATTACCCTCAAACCTCACTCACACACGGACTTTGTAACGAGGGACACTATTCTGTTGAAAATACTTGCGTTGTAAAATTTCATCTGTGTTAAAAGACAGATGTGTGACTGACACTACCGTTATTCAAAGTCACACAGATGACTGACTAGTGTCAGTCATCTGTGTGACTGACACTACCGTTATTCATAATTGGAATAGAGAAGTTTTTCAAAACATTTTCCGGGTATTCCATTTGACAAAAGTAACGTATATCGAGTTTTGTCGCTCCAGATGATCTTTTTCATTCCTCTAGAAGCGAGTTTTCCCGACCATGACACCAATGCGCAGTTGTGCATTGGTGTCATGGTTGGAGAAACTTCAGTTCGTGTTCGGCTGCTTCTCCGAAGTGTTCCTATTTAAGCAATACTGTGCGAACATACTAACCACAAAAATAGTGATTAGTATGCATACTACCCACTATTTTTGTACATTCTCAAACGCTATTCGAAAATTTCTTAGTTCAAAAATGTGTAGCCTTACTGACCGAAGAATTAATAGGAAGGAATACAAGTTACATGCGTTGTTAAGCAATAATTTATTATTTCATAAATAATTTTTTTCCATTTTCAGAGTCACTAACGATGTAAATATGTACAAATTATATTCGGAATATTTATGTCAGCTCTCTCTGGTCGATGTTTCCTTTTGGCATGGCTAATTGCGTTTGTATTCAAATGGATGTTTCGGACGGAGGTCTTTGGAATACAGATAAGCCCCGAAATTCCACAAAGATAGCATAATTCTTGCCTCGTGGCATCCCACATTGAAATTCGCTGAGCTTTGCATGTAGGTTGTAATTAAAACTTTTTCTGCCGCTTTATTTTTATCCCTTTGCTACAGAGTTAAAACTGAAGTCCCCTACAACATTTGCATAAAATGTGGATTTTCGTTAGTGTCCGAATACTTTTGGTAACATAGCTTAGCATGAATAAATCCAAAATCATATCAGTATTCTTCCAATTTTTACTTTAAATCTCATCTAGCTTTATTTAAATGTTTCGTACAATGCCAGAACACGAAGAAGATTCTTCATATATTCTCAGAAAAAAATCTGTGTAAATATACCTTTAATCAGCCTTGCCAAAATGCTTCCAATTTTTCTTTTACTTAGTGCTTTTACCTGGACACGACTGTTACAAAATGACGTCTTCTTCAACACTCTCTGCGGTTAGTACTGCCACCTGTTGGCTCCAGAAGAAAATCCACCTGCTCTCTCCACGTGATTGGTTGGTGGACACTCGACAGACGTAAACATTCCTCCGTGCAGCGAGCGGTCGTTTTATATTAGGCAAGGTGCTTTGCAGAGCGAGCGCGTGCTACTGAATTGTCTGCTAGATATGCTCGCCTCTGCTAGGCTACAATGACGTTGGGGTAAATAAGAAAAATTGCGGTGGGACGTTGCTGGTTGTTTAGTGCATTGCTCTGTGACTCGACCTGTGTGCAAGTTAAAGTTTGCATCTGGATCCGGATTCCCGCATCTCCTCCCCTTCAACCTTGGGCATGGCGGAGGAAGTTTGCTCAGAGCGACAGCTCCCTCACATTCAAAGAGACACGCTGCTAAAGGTAAGAAACCTCTCACTAGTTCACTGTTTTGTAATTTACAAGGCGAAGCAATGCTACGCAAGCGGAAACAAAGATATCTTAGCTTATAATTCATAGCGTTTTATACTTGAACTTCAGCACCTGTAAAATCTCTGTCTCCCTCGCACAAAAAAGTGACATGCTGCACGTTTCCACTGGGATCACACCTTCATAAATTCATGCGGATATGTCGGGAATGCAGTAGATTCCATGCATATGCTGGGGTACGGTCGTGAAAAAGGAAGATGATAGCATGTATATGTTCAGTGCTCCTGTAAATCATTCTTCACCGTGGATCGCCCAGTTCTGCAGGGATGCCTACCCAAAGGCCGTCAGTACTGGTCTCGTTACCTAGCTGCCGGCTGATGTTTAAAGGTTATTGCCACGTCTGCTGACTTGTCCGCTTAATATCGATCTCTTGCCAAGGCCTAGCCGCCTCTTTTCCTACGATTCTCATTACGTTTTCGGAACCCTTGGAAACCCGGTGAGTTTTTACCCGACAACGTGCTATGAATTTTAAAAGAAATTAAAAACAAAACATCGGCCGTTTTTTTTTTTTTTTTTTTTTTGCAACTTGCTTCGAATGATAAATAACTTGGCAGTTGCAGAAAGGAAATGCACTTGAAAGCCTGATTTTGGGTTCCGGAAAAGGGTTGCCAGAACCCGCATATACTTGACGAATGCATGTTAAAACCTACAAAGAACAGATATTTATAAAGCTTTCCAGCACACAAACTATTCATATTAAATAATGCAAATATAAAATACGCAGAAGTTTTGCATATTATTATCGGGCAGGAGTCATGGGATGGAATACCTGTTACACTTAAGTTATTCTGTAAGGACGCAATTCTAATCATCACTTTTTAATTTCATATTCATTATGAGAGTCGTATTTAGCAAATTCTGCAAAATATTCACGCGTACCAAGTAGCCATTGTTTAAAGAAGGAAACACCGCTTTTTAGCAACCCACTCGCTATTCGTATTTATTATAATCAATCGGAACTTTGTTATAATGCGCAGAATAATAGTTTCGTTGCAACTAAATGAGAGACTATCCTTAGCAAGGTTTCCACAAAATTCTGATTAAAGAGGCACTGATTAAAAATACATTGAGCACTTTTGTTTATTAATATAAACCAAAGAAAGGCAACAGCTAAGGTATAAGAAATCATTATTTTCTACTGCTTGCATTTATGGTATTGCAATTACATATAGACAAATCCAGTGATAAATTCTTTCCATTTTTCCTTTCAAACAATACGATCATACTTTACTTTAATAACCATCATAATTTTTACTATATAATCATGGCGTGGCTTCTTCATCCAGTTAGATTTCCAGTGAAGTTAGCGATCGGATTATACAGATGTTCTTGAACCAAAAAATTACCCAATTATACTGCGTTACAATATATTTTACAGTTACAATGTATGAAAATTCTTCGTTTTATATAAATTTTCCTGCTTTTATTTATAATATCATGTTATTACTAAACATTGCTTGTAATTTTTACCGTGGAAGTACTAGCATATCTTTTATTTTAATTAGTGAGTTATTATTATTGATAGAGAACCAAAACATGTCGAAGAGTGCAATGCCTCTGCGTATCTTCACGTCTGAGCATGCGGGGTTGGGAGTATACAGATATAAATACTTAATCACTGGTTCAGGCATGGGCGCTCAGTCAGTTTGTGGGGACTGAAACAAAGTAGTGTGGCCGCTCTTCATTGTGGTGAGTTGCTTATCTGCCAGTATGTCAGAACTTGAACAATAAGGAAACATCAGTCAAATTTTGAGAGTGGCTGAACATTTCGAAGTGAAAAAGCGCTTTCCTAGCCAAATACAAATCGATGCTTCCTCGAGTTTTAGCTAGCTTTACTACGAAAAAAAACTCATTCCGATGCCCGGGCATCAGAATCAGTGTATATATACGAATATGAGATTAGGCGCTGTGTTAAGGGGAAACTCTACTAAGTAGCAGTGCGTATATCGCTTTATGGGTTTTCTGGAAATACTGTAAGTGCCTGATAATCTTTATTATATAAAAGTAATAAGTTCTTAATGTGAGAACTGCATGTATCACCACGATCATCGGCATTACTAGTTTTTAATTTTCACACTGTCTAATCTTATTCGAGTGTAGTCTTTATAATTCGTTTGCAACTGTTTTCTTGTAATGGCTATCCACATACACGGAGGACTAGCACAATGTTTTTGATTTTCATTCAAAATAAGCTCGCATCTCACAACAGATCCATTCCTTTGGCAGTTTTTAAAACAAAACAGCGATGTTTGATATTTTCTTTTATCTGTCATACATAAAAAAAAGTATACGTAACGATTGCAATGTGAAAGATTTATTTAAAAAAAAATCTCTTACACTTAAACATGGCACTACGTCATGCATTGGCGCAATGCTTCAATTTCAGAAATGCGGGTTTATGGGTCATTGTCCCCGGTACGGTAAAACCCCATCTTTCTGTTAAACCGAAATAGGATGCGATTGATTCAGTGCTTGGCACTATTGAGAAATAATGTCAGTGAGGTAAGAAGTGAAGCACGTGAACTTTATCATTCATCACTATAAGTAAGGTTACGCATTTACAAACATAGACACACGCTGGTAATAACTCTCGAAATCGAGCGTGTTATTCTCTTTCTAAAAGCATCTCACTATTTGTGAAGTGTGGAACTATAAAAAATGACTCCTGTAAACACAGGCCGAGCTGAGAATAGTCTGAGTGATTGGCCAGAAATAGTCTTTGTATACCTACCTTTTTGTACGTGTGAGGAGGTAACAACTTTACCTTTTTGATTATGGAAGTAACTTTCCAATTCTGAAAGAAGGGTATTGTAAACTGAAATATTATTTTCACACAAAGTGAAAATTTCACTGTGTGTAAGAAATTATAATTTATTATACTGTCTATTGCTGTATATAATTACTTTATATAAAAATTATTCGTTGAAATTTCACAGTGAAGAGTTGCATTCAGTTCTGACTGATCTAGTAGATTCATAACATGACCGGAAGCCTAAAAAAATGTATTTTACGTAATACATAGGAATTTACCTTGAACTGGTTTCAAAAGGAATTTTTTTTTTTGTTGTCCAGGAAGGTAAAAATTCAATTTTAAACATAGATGAAAGTTTTTTTTTTTTTTTTTTTTTTTTTTTTTTTTAAGACTATAAAAATCGTAATAGGGTGCTAGTCAACCAGTCATTGACCGAATTTCTTAAATCTAGAAAATATATCAGTGCATTAAATTTTCCTGCCTACCATTTTTGTTTCAATCAATAAATAATCCTTTATTTCGTACAACCAGATTACAGCAGGAAAAAAAAAAAAAAATAGCCAGCACATCCTACAGTGCTAGGGGTTAAAAGTAGTTGTTAAAATTAAAGTATCGCTATGTAAAGGGCTCTGGAGCGAGTTCTAAGGCTCGTACTGAAGAGAAATTTGGATAACAGGTACAATAAAGAATGCGCTTGCGATTTATTGGGAAAAAAATAGTTACAAAATTTGTCACTGTATGGCGCGTAACTATCTTAGTTACGATTATGCAAATAATTACGATTATTTGCATAATCGTAAGTTATTGTCACAGCGCCACTACTCAGCTCCACTGTACTGCATAAAAGCAAAGCAGTCTTTTCAAAGCAGCCTGCACTATAGTAGCAATGCCAACAACGTTGTTGCAGGAAAAGGCGCTATTAGTGAAGATATCAAAACAGCAACAATGCAGCTGCGGCTATCAGAGAATTCCGGGGTCAGAAGCGCATAAGGCGTGGACCTATGACTGTTTGTGCTGTCCGCAAAATTATTGCGAAATTTGAAGCGACACGGCATCTTGGTGTTCAACCAGGTAGAAGTCGAAAACGAGTGGATTCCTCTCGTGTTGAAGATGTGGCTATGGCTGTCGTAGATTTATCAAGTCAATCTCCATGTTGTAGTACAAGTGTGCCAGCTGTTTCTCGTGAAGTGGACATGCCGTATTCCATTGTAAGGCTAGTAATGAGTCAGGTGTTGCGGTACTGTCCTTACAATATGCACATGCTACAGCAGCTAAAGCATGGTGATGCAGATATTCGTTTCACATACGCATTTCAGTTTCTGGCGCCAATGACAGTGGATATCACTTGCCCATGGAACATCCTTTGGAGTGATGAAGCCCACTTCTGCTTAAATGGACAAATGAATACGCACAACTGTCGCATTTGGGCAACAGAAAACCCTCGAGTTATCCAAGAGATCCCGTTGCATTCTCCAAAAGTGACAGTGTGGTGTGGATTTACGGCCACATTCATGATTGGGCCATATTTTTTGAACAGGTAACACCGACTGGACCCCGCACCTGTTCCGTCACTGGACAGCGATACTATGAAATGTTAGCAAATTGTTAGATATTTACAATTTGTAAATATCTACCAATTTACAATTAAAATTACAATAAATATGCACACAAAAAAATCCATACCAATCGACACAACTGCCATAGTATACAATTATAATGCTCGGCAGAGCCAATCAGTTGCCATACCACTACATAGCCGAGATTTTCCATCTGGAATGAAAGGTGCTTTTACTACCTTTCACTCGTTTGGAGAGTCTAGTCTCCAAATTGCAGCGTCGTAGTGAGTTACGACTTTCTGCAACATATTCAGTGACCCACAAGACATAGTAACGTACTTGTATGAATTAGTGTGCGTTAGATAGAAAGAGTTAATGTTTCTTGGCATTTTAAAACGAGTAATTTTACTGAACAGCGAAAATGCATCAAATTCTCTTTGAAAAAGTGCAACAGAAGCCCAAATAATATTAAAAAAACAGCTTTTAAATGTAAATGCAAGTCTAACAGAAACCGTAATCCGCAAAAGTTTCGGAACTTAATAAGCTTAAAAGTATTATGCAAGAGAAAAAAAGTGAACCAAAAATACATAACATCTCAAAAGGAAACCGATAAAACCTTCCAGTACCACCAGAAATGCTATCAACTCGCTTTATCTTTTTTATAGGAGGACAACTATGTTAAAATTAGTAAGAGCCAAGGTCTTTCTAATTTTTCTGCGCAAGTTGGAACTCGCAAAATTATTACAAGTGCTCCCTTTTCCGCTTCGGTTAAATTCGTAACGCGCGTTCTCAACTAGATTTATATGATTTTCAATAACGTTTTTGGCTATCTAATTAAGAAACATTCATGTTTGACACGTGAACACATCGTAGTGCATCTTGCTGGAACACCATCTTAAAAAACAAAAAAACTGGTAATAATAAAGTTCCGTGTTTGTGTTTGACGCAATCAGCTAATTGTACTTAATCTATCAAATTATGGTGTTACAGGTGAATTTACTCAGAATAAAATAGTAGATAGCTATACTGATATGAGGTATGGTTCACTTTCAGTGTGAAGTGATTGAGCGAAACTAAAATAGATAAAATGGCCAAAATCTAACCAAATTATTATAGTGACTGCAGTAAAGATTTTATATGGCCCTGCTAACCTATTCGGTACACATTCGTATTTGTCACGTTTGGGTACGTAGCGCACGCTGGAAGGAAAACAAATTTTCCTGCCTAACACAAGATGTTTCGGTTTTTGCAACTGAATAACAAACTTAGAAACGCTATCCTTGCTGTTAACGCTAAACATTTCGTTTACTGTTTAAAGCATTCGATCTTATAATAAATTATAAGATCAGCCTGTCATAAAATGAACCTAAAACTGGCTGAGTGTTTATTACATTTTTTTTTTCATACCGTTTGCTATTCGATTCATATTTAATTTGAATAATAATAATTTTTCGGAACTATACAAAACTTTCTCGTTTTATATTTTCAATAACGTAGTGATAATATACGATAGCTACCGTAACTTTTTTGGTTACAGTTAGGCGTATCTTCTGTTACATGTATTATTTTTTGGTTGGATTTTATATTATTTTGATATTTTAACGAAATCAGTGACATATCTGATTTCATTAATATATAATTCTCATCAATAAGAACATTTTCTTATGCCAACCAGTCGGCATGCCCCCCCCCCCAATTAATTTAATGAGTGCTCATGGCCCCCATACCATCGTTTCAGTGAACGCGATGAATTTGCAAGTTAGGTTCAAGTGAAATATTTCTTAATATTAAAGAAGATTCGGTTGTGTCTTTATGGGAATCGCGCATGTAAAGTATTACACGATATTTTCTTAGCCAAAGTGTAAAACTCTACTGACCCAACATGATGATCCGAAGAATAAATTAAAACATTCATTTTCTTCAATGAAAAACTATATTAGAGTCAGTTACCGGTTCTTTCATATGTAAAAGACCACAAGTTGCCAGTGTATGCACGTGCGCCAAAACGGATGGATGACAAGGTATTCGACTGACTTCTGTTCTGGCCTTTTATATTCTATCAAAATACGGAGATAATTTCAACGATGAGGTGCAGTACCAAATGCCCGCATCTCTCCCATCTTTAGTAATAAACTACTTATTCTGCGCATTTTCAAACAAGGTAAATAAGCAAAACTTGTTAGAACATGTTCTCTTTTCTAGAGCTGGAAGTTTACACATGATTAATCCACTCCGAGTTCGGGGTGATAGAATAATAATCGTCCTCCTCGGACTTCAGACGGCACGAATCTCGCTTTAATATCGAACATAGAGAAGAGAAAATGGACTTCTATACATTTATGCTATATAGCTCGTTCACAGTGAACTAAGCGGTGATCCTCGTTTGAGAAGAAAATGTTTATTTTTACTCTTACATCGAACTTGCTGTTTTTACGTGAAATACAAGTTTGTCAGAAAAAGGAGACAAGTACCGAAGAAAGTAGGTCACCAACGAAAACAATTTTGTCCGCAGTGTTACAACGGGCATTTTAGTTCGAGGGAATACTTGGGGAAGGTGGGGGAAGAAACGAAAGGCGATTTAATCATGGATGAATGGCAAGACATGTTATTTATGTGTTTGTCGCTCCGATTACAACTTCCTAACTAAATATATTTAGCAAATTGTATTCCTGGCTTTTTTCCTGGTAATCTTAAAGGCAGTTCCGTAGCCGTATTCCGAACATGGGGCCTTTATTTTAAACAGATAACAGTTCAAACTATGAAGAGTTTTTCTGTTCGTGTTTTAAAATTAGTCTGAGTTTGTTTATAGGACTATCGGAATCGCATTCAGTTACTAACCCGAACTTTCATATTATTTAAATAATTCTTTAAAATGTATAAATATAAAATACTTTTTATAATTATTATTTATTTATTTTATTATTATTATTATTTTTTTTTTGCTTTTTTTTTTGATTCCAGCTATCTCTTCATAATAAAAGCATCTGCCGACAGTGGCTCCATTTTAACCGACGATCTGAGTACATTTTAGGTTTCTTTTATCCGAAGAAGACGAGTATTATAATGAAAAACGTTGGCTTTATGCTTTCCAGTACAACACAAAATTGGCAGATTGTAAAAGAGTTAAAGCAAAAAAAAAAAAAATTCGTTAAGAAGGAATTTTCAACAATAAAATCGCTTAAAATTAATAATGAGAAAAAATTTCCATACTACCAGAACTTCAATAACGTCGTTAATATTAAGCACGCTGCCGCCATACCCTGTAGAC
The DNA here is from genome assembly GCF_048544385.1 of Mastigoproctus giganteus. Classification (NCBI taxonomy): domain Eukaryota; kingdom Metazoa; phylum Arthropoda; class Arachnida; order Uropygi; family Thelyphonidae; genus Mastigoproctus; species Mastigoproctus giganteus. Next base: position 80,940,327 of record NC_143580.1, read on the forward strand.
TGAGAAGGCTGTTGCATTCATTGAACATTAACGGTAACCTTTACAATGGATGAATCTTACTCGCACGCACATATGTACAAGACGCTCTTTATCAATGCACGTACTTTTTTAAAGATCTATAAGGAAAATAATCTGCGTTATTAAATGAGGGAGCAAGAATGCGAAGAAAGTACAGTATGAACCAAAAGTAGAGAAACTTTTATTTATACAGGGTGTTAGCATTAGCATTAGTAGAGGCATATGATGCAAGAAAGCAAGCTTATTCAGCATCAGCCAAAATAAAAAAAAAAAAACCACACACACCACTCCCATTTCACCCCTCCGTTCGTTCGAAATACCTGTCCAGTTGAGCTTTAAATTTGTTTAGGCTATCAACTTCAACAACAAGTGATGGAAGTCGGTTCCACCAACCAACCACCCGCTGGCCAAAGGCAAATTTCCGCACATCTATCCGACATCCGTCCTTCCTCAATTTGAATTTATGCCCTCTGAGGTGATTATTCTGAGAAAGATGAAGAATCCCATTGGCATTGAGCATGCTCAAACCATTCAAAGCCTTATACACCTCTATCAGATCACCTCGCCGGTGCCTAGTCTCCAGACTCTGTAATTTGCAAAACTTAAGCCTTTCTTCGTAAGAGCAACCCTTTGTTCCATTTACTAATCTTGTTGCCCTTCTCTGTACCCGTTCCAGCAGCTCTACATCCTTCTTGAAATGAGGCCTCCAGACCTGTATACAGTACTCAAGATGTGGCCTAACCATTGCCTTATACAAGGGAATAATCACCTCCTTATCCCTGCTAGAAAAATTCCTGTATATCATTGACAAGACACCATGAGCTACTCTTGCAGCTCGTCTGCACTGCTCAGAGAACTTCATATCTGCCTGCACAATTACCCCCAGGTCCTTTTCATTCTCCACCACTGTCAGTGTAGTACCGCAGAGTTGATACATTGCTCTGGGGTTACTGTTACCCATATGTAGTACTTTACATTTGTCAATGTTAAACTTCATTTGCCACCTCTCAGCCCATCTGTTCAACCTTTCCAGATCCTGTTGCAGCAGCATAGCGTCAGTAGTGTCCTTAACGACCCTGCCAACCTTTGTATCATCTGCAAACTTAGACATTAAACTTGATATCCCATCATCAATATCATTCATAAACACCGAAAACAACAATGGACCCAACACTGAACCTTGAGGAACTCCACTAATAACATTAGTCCACGTTGAGCAGTGTCCATTGATTACCACTCTCTGTCTTCTGCCACTCAACCATCCCCTTATCCATAGCAGCAATTTGCCTCCAATGCCACACTGCTCCAATTTGTGCAGCAGTCTTCCATGTGCAACAGTATCAAAAGCCTTTCTAAGATCCAAATATATAATATCAAAGTTATTCCCTGCATCCAGTTCTTTTGTGACTACATCATAGTATCCAATCAAATTGGTCAGGCAAGACCTGCCCTTAACAAAACCATGCTGCGTCTGAGCTATAACTGAATTCTTGTCTAGATGATCCTGCAGTGCTTCTTTAACCAGTGCCTCCATTAATTTACCTGGAACAGAAGTTAAACTAACAGGTCTATAATTACTTGTGTCAGCCTTTGATCCTCCTTTGTGAATTGGGGTTACATTTGCACATCTCCAGTCTATGGGTACCTCCCCTGAGTCCAAAGAAGCTCTCATAATTATGGCTAGGGGTTTGCATACTTCCTTTGCTGCCTCCTTTAATATAACTGGATAGATCCCATCCACCCCAGGTGCCTTTTTTATGTTTATCCTCAACAATCTCTCCTCCACTGTCCTCTCAGTTATTACAAAATCATCCAGCTCACTGCCAATGTTTACTTTACCTACATCATTCTCCTTCCTGAATAACTCCTCATGCGTGAATGTAGATGCAAAATACTCGTTTAGATTGTTAGCCACCTGAGCAGGATCCTCAACTGTTGAACCATCAATATCCAGTGGACCAATCTGATTCATCCCTTTCCTTCTCGAGTTCAAGTATGTAAAGAACTCCTTTCTGTTTTTCTTTGCATCCTTTGCCAAGGATTTTTCGTAGTCTGCCTTTGCCTGCATAATCTCCTTTGTGACTTGGTTACAGACCAACTTATATCTATCATAGGCTTCCATGTCACCCATTAATTTGTATGTATCCCATGCATTTTTCTTCTCTGCCACATGTCTCATTAGTCCATCTGACAACCATTTAGGCCTAAACCTTGAACAATATTTCTTAGTTATATTTCTTAGTTTATATTTCTTAGTGGTATGTAAAGCCTGGTAGCCACCAATATTAGTTCCTTGAATGCTTCCCATTTTGAGTTTGCTGTTGGTAACATCATCAGTTCGTCCCACTGTGTTTCAGTTAAACGTTTCAGAACTTCTAAGAGGGGTAGGGTACATCCTGACAACTCGAAATCATATAGCAATGTGGGGTCGGAAATGCTTTCCTGAAGGGGTGTTGTACACAGAAGCACCATAAAAAGAAAAGAGACCGTAAGTGAGAAATCGTTTTAATAATACATGAAAAGAAGCAAAAGGTACATGGATTAAAGTAAGTGTTCGAAGTTTCTTCAACCTCGTATTGCTTTCGCACAGTGGTACCTTGGAAAATGTGCTACAAATCCCCTTTTTCCTGCTGAAGTGTTGTTTTCAAATGAGGCATCCTTCACAAGGGAAGGAATTTTCAACACGCATAACGACCGTATCTGGGCGGTCGAGAACCCGCATGCAATACGACGTCGTGCAGCACAGATTCGATTTTCGGTCAATGTATGGGCCGGTATTATGGGAGATCACCTCATCGGACCTTACCTGTTACCGTGTCGTCTAACCGGACCTATCTACTTGATCTTTCTGCAGCAAGTATTGCCACAACTTTTGAGAGATGAACAGATTTCTGCATCGACGCAACAGACAATGTGGTTCCAACACGATGGAGCCCCTGCCCATTATAGCGGAGATGTTCGTAACTACCTGGATGTCACATTTGGTCAACAGTGGATCGGACGTGGTGGTCCCGTGCGTTGGCCTGCTCGGTCACCCGACCTATCATGTCTTGATTTTTATTTCTGGGGTCATATGAAATCGCTAGTTTATGACACCCCTGTTGACAATGCTGAGGAGCTGGTTGCAAGAATCGCAGTAGCTGCCGAAGAAATTCGAAATTCGCCTGGAGTATTCCAGAATGTTCGGATGTCCATGCGTCGGAGATGTGAGGCGTGCATTGTAGCCCGTGGAAGAAACTTCGAACACTTACTTTAATCCATGTACCTTTTTTGCTTCTTTTCATGTATTATTAAAACGATTTCTCACTTACGGTCTCTTTTTCTTTATGGTGCTTCTGTGTACAACACCGCTTCAGGAAAGCATTTCCGACCCCACATTGCTATATGATTTCGAGTTGTCAGGATGTACCCTACCCCTCTTAGAAGTTCTGAAACGTTTAACTGAAACACCCTGTATATATAATTCATTTGATGTACAAACGTAAAGAAAAGAAAACCGAATGATTGTCATGGACTTACATGCACCCTTAAAGAAACTGTTCAACATGGCCCAAAGAGTTTGGTTCATACTGTATATTTCCTTTGATGTTTATCTGCGGACTGAAGTAATTTTTAACCGACCGGGCTAGCCGGGTGGGTAAAGTGCCTCTGCCTGGAAACCCAAAGATCGCGGGTTCGATTCCCGCCTCGGGCTTGGATCAAAGTACTGCAAAAACCTTGGGAGGTGCATTATGGCCACAGAAACCTATGCGTCAACAACTACCAAAAAAAAAAAAAAATAATAATCTTTATGCGTACATGAAATCTTTCGTGCAGTGTACAGGGCGAGCCCCTCGCAGCGACATACTTCGCCCTTAAAGACAGCACTGCCAACAATTAAGCAATACTTTACATGGCATTCTTCCTTTCGTTACAATTATCCCAATCAGTGTAGTGCAAAAGATACTGGCTAAATAAATTTAAACGGGAGAATACAAAAGCACATATCCAGCAGTGGCAGAAAACTTCAAATATCAGCTCTGCCTATCGTCCGTTTCAGCTGAAATGAAAAATTTCTTTGTCACTTAAACGAACGGAGATTTTTTGTATCTCCCGGTGACTAAAGACTAAGATTTGGAGTAGCACAGCTTTAGCGCTCTGTTGTCATAAGTAAAGGGCGTTCGGCAGCTCCCAACCCTCTAGAGACAAAAACTGAATATTTCTATAACGGTGATGACGTCATTATCAATATACTCTCACTTAATTGCTGAAGGAAATGCGACGGTACTGCTTCGTATTTGTTGTCACTTGAATTAGATTAGCAAACAAAATTCTCTAGAGGAATTTCTTATATGGTTGATGAAGTTATCAGATGTGCTAGATGTATTACAGAATAAGATTTAAATGACAATGAACAGTCTAAAAGTGAATAAACGAATCATTTTTTTTTTGATAATTTTTAACGAGCACTAAGTTAAGTCCTTCGTGTTAGCAAATTTTTCTTTTTACGTTTTGAAAGCCCTGCAGGCAGTTATTAGTATTATTCTGTTCATTTGATGGAAACTACTTCATCATATGCTCCGTAACCCAACCTGAATACGCAGAAACATCAGTGTGGTTACACCTCATTAGAATACATAAACAAAAGCATTATTTTCAAACAGATGCAACTTCGCAAGTGAATGGGATTAAGAATCCCGTCATAGACAAAGGAATTTCGGAGAGATGAAAGTAAAACACACATTAGCAGAAGGGTAATACTGTACGTGGGAAATAGGTCCGTAATTTGACAATAAAAATAAAACTTTATTTGCACAGTCTTTCTGAATTAATAAGTCGTGTTTTGCGCTAGAACTCCGTTCCAAATTCTGTTTGGGCAGAGGGAGGGAAATACAATGGGCTAAACTGATAACAATAACAAAAGAAACAAAAACGCAGAGTGAAAATGTGTACATAAAGAGAGGCACGTAGAGAGAAAAAATACATTAAAATCAAGCAATATAAAATAATTTAACTAATCACTGTTTCTTCAAGAAAGTCATCAAGAAATATGAAAATGACATATTTCTAGAAATCCATACAAACCATCATAAACAAACATGGAGAATATTAAAATCAAGAATTGGAAAAGGGTTAATGCTCTATTGTAAAACAATCAGACGACTGTTTTCCAATTCTTGATTTTAAAATTCTCCATGTTTGTTTATGATGGTTTGTAGGAGTACAGATACAGTACTTTCTTTCACGAAGTAATGACGCCGACAACTAAATGAACTGTACAGAGCAAAATCAGTAACTAGCCACGAAACATGTCGGAGTTCAAGAACAAATCGGAATATTACATAATTACTTCGTTGCACATGCGATAATAAAAACTGAAGCGCTCATTATAATAAACGATGTTTTTTCTGTGCATTAGTAGATGTCTAATCGGGATTTCATAAAAGTGGTCACAATAGGAGGCATGCACTATACGTAAAACAATTTTGTTACAGTGCTTATATGTTCAGGAAATTGAATATTTCTTCTGCTTTTTCTTATTTGTGTCTCTAAAAGTATAATACATTCAATTAAAAACTAGTAAAATACTTTTCAGCCTTACATTACATTATATTACCAGCCAGCACAAATCGTGGAGGAATATCCGAATGGAGAATCGCCCCAGCAGATCTGCAAATATGCTTCTAATTTAACCTCAACAAGCCCAATTTTGATTATCGTGTTCTAAACTCCAATGTCGATTTTCTGAACCATCCTTGCCTCATTCTTCTTATTTATCATCTTATAAATGGTATCTTAGATTCCGATGAATAATTTTCCAGTTTTCAAATATACTTATTAAGAGAATGGATACAAGATATCTATAAAGATTTTTTTTTTTTTGTAAAATAAAAATTATAAATTATAATGAACTAAATAAACTGAACTCCATTTTCATTCGAATTCAATGTACACAGTACCGAGGCAAGCTCTGCTTATAATGTATGCATAGACAGTATTCTTACCAGAAAGTTTTGCCAGCCGGGTGGGGAAATGTAATATTATAGAATTTTCCGTAATTTATAAATGTGACTTAAGCGATCCAGAACAAAAATTAATTGCATAATTAAACATATGCTCCTGTCGCATTAACCTCGATCGCATAGTATGTTCGAATTAATATTGATCGAGATCAGTGAGCTGAACCATACGGTATCGCGAGAATCGCTTAACTTTTAGCCGGGCGGTCAGTTAAATTCACCGGACGGTGAGCCCATTCGACAGGTCCTGGGGAGAACACTGTATAGACGTAGAGGACAACATAATTGTAAATAATTAATATTACTATGCTAGAACGAAATTATATTCCAGATGTGTCAAATAAAGGGGGACATGGGACAGGATCTAATAGTTCCAGTTTTTATGACAGTCACAACTTACCCCAAAGTAATGGAATATGGCAATCGTCGATTTAATTTAGTTCATAATATTATAAAGGATATGGTCTGTCTTCTAACTCTTCAAAGAAAGGTAAAAGGTTATAATAACCAGTAGCCATATTATGCTATCTTTGACCTAGAATGATTTTTCTAATATTCCAAGTTTGGATGCAGAATCTAATACGAACCAACCTCCAGAAATGGATGTTAACTATTTTATAGTTCGCGTTTGCATGCGCACCGTACTTTATTCTTTCCTTCAGATGACACTTTTGCATGTAACTAACTCATTACAGGATCATTTGGGAAAAACATGGTTAAGTAATTTTCTTCTATAAGGGATGATCATCGTAATTTTAAGCATATAAATAGAGCAGCATTGTGTTATAAAGGAGGTGCTTAGGGAAAGAAGAGTAAGCAGAGGATTCACCATCTTCTTAGGCATGAAAATAAGGAGAATAATGTAAAAAATCATGTATTGATATTTTCATGACAAAACACTCCACTTCTGGAGCGGTTTCAAGCTGCCTGGAATCTAGAAGCAAAATCATAAAGCGATAAAACACCGAATTCAAGGCTCCGTTGTTTAGTTACTATTTTACATTTTCGCGTCTTTGGGTTTTTTTTTTAATCAAAAGTGCCAAAAAGTCACCAAAGGCTTTGGTTAAAAAACCAAACTAGTGGCATTACTCAGGCCTTGTGTTCTGAGTAACCCCACTGGATAAAAAAATTAAAAAAAATTTCGGCTTATACTCCTGGGCAATAACATAGGATTCGAGAAGTTAATGGTAGAAATCAGAAAAATGAATGCGTAACTTAAGTAATAAGTGTTTTCGATATACAACAAAAAAACCGTAATATTCATCAACGATTATTCGCGCATAATTACTACAATTTGTTGTGACGCAAAAACTTCAAAATAAATACTGCTATTTAACAAGGATGGCAGCACGAGAACATCCCCAAAGAATTTAAAGAACAAATTCCTTCAAATTATTGAAAATACAGTGAAACACAATGCTAAAATTAGATAATGTGGGACCCTGGCGCACATATCTGACCCTAAAAATGTCACATGGTGGTCCTGAACCAACACTGAATTTTTCCAAGGTCTCACGACCTTGGGGCACCTAGAGAAACTGCGTCACTGCACCTTGGTAAATCCAGCTTGGTGAAACCACCAAGGTTTTTAACTCTTGCACCAAGCTTTAGTGTTCTTTCCAACGATCTTTGCTACCTACAGAATACTGGGAATTTTGGCGCAAGCTAGTTTGACATTGTTTATTTTTATTTCGAGCAGACTTATTATATTTGCTGGAATTGAGGACAAGAGCTTAAACTGCAATGAAGGATTTTATTCGTACAAGAATTATTTTTCATAATACGATCGTCAGGATCGGAAGATTTAAACTTTAGGTCAAAGTAAGGGGAAGAATAGAGGAAAAACTCATTTGGCACCGTGTTATTATAAACTATCCGAAACCGAGAGGGGTAGTGAGAAAGATATGTCGCAGGAAGCGGAAGAGAAGACTGGGCGAATTAAGTAAAGATACGTGAACCGTAATCTTTCAAGGTTTTTATTTCTTTCTTTTTTTTTAATTTTTTATTTATTATTTTTTTACACGTTATGTCTTTCTCTAAAGATTCAAGCCACCAGTTGGCCAAGTGGGGGGGGGGAAAGACTGCTTCCGTGTTTTGTACATACACGCGAACTTGCATGAGTGTGTTTGCGTTCTCTTCCATCTCCACCACCTAGGAAACGTTCTGCTAACCATGTCTCTCAAATCAGTATACTGTTGCTTCCTCTGAGCACAGACGATGATTTTACTGCCCCACTTGCCAGCCTGTCACCGATAAGTTAACTGCCTCTAAATTGTATGCATTCTAACGTTTGTCTGCTTTGAAGAATCCAAAACTGGTCGAGTGTGAGAAGGGTTTCTTATCAGAGCTTCCGGATATGAAAAAAAAAAAAAAACTTGTCATCTCATTACCATTTGAAAATTCCTAGAAGTTTCTGATATTACAAGAAGCATTTGGATGGCAACTTCTCCAAAGGTATCAAACCCACATAGCGGCGGTATAGCATTGTTCGCATCCATATGGACTATGGTGGACATAACATGTATTAAGTATGATCATTCTTAATTAAAAATGAACTTGAATACTTTTTCAACAACCTTCAGTTTTTATAACATTTATCTATTTCCTGTGGTTGGAAGAAACTGAAATGTGATGGGGGTGGAGCCTAATTCGCATTTTCAACTGGATTTTTCTGAAGTTCCCATTAAGTTTTGGGATATTTCAATGCAACATCTTTGTCTATCAAATACCAATATTGGTTCTCCAACGGAGATCTGGGCTGTTTCTAGACAAAAGTAGGCATGAAAGAAATGTTATTTATGGTAATTAATCAGATCCAAAAGCAAAGAGAACTACTGACGAAAAACCATAACACAAACTATTAAACCCGATGTCACTGCTCATCATCTAGTTGCCATTCCGCACATTACGGAAATGATCCAATACTGATGGGATCAAACAACATTCATGAGAACTTCAATGCTCTCTTGCCATTCTTTCCCTCCCCCGGTCTCGAGTTGTTTAGCATTCTCTTATCTTTACACTTGAGTCCAACTCCTGCGCTTCGTTTTCCCCATTTATCTTGTTTAAAAATTGGTTAGCTGTGGAAGTAGGCAGATAAGGCAGATGTGATAATTAGAATTCTCATAGAGAGTTGACATTTTGCTGGAGCAGCTAAATCAAAATTTTACTGAGTTATGAAGCATTTGAACTAATCTTCATTCAACCGCTTCATATGAACTCACTGATTTTTTCCCCCCTCATTTTTTCTTTTTTTTTTTGGCCCATCTCCTTCATATTGTTATGCTGAGGTACAAGTTAAATTTTCACAGCACCTGCAAAGAGGGCTGCTCACACTTTGCAAGGGGGGGGGTGGACGTCTAGATGGAAATTACAGTCAATTCTTAAGCCGTCTGCAGTAACAACGGATACTGAAGTTGAAAAATTACAACTAAAAGTGGATTCCAATTATTATTGCGACACAAATAAATTCCATGTTTCTCTCTGGTTGAAGCCATAACAGTCGTAAAAACCGATAAAGCGAAAACAGAAAGAAAGAATATTTGTGGTCATGTCTAATTTATCTTTTTACCTCCACAAATTTCTGATGTTCACGAAAAATTCCCATTACTGTACCAAGGACAGAATTTATTTTCTGGCAAGATGTCTCTAGATAAATAAGAGTGATATTATATTGGAATCTATTTGTGAATGGCAACCTCCGCACTATTAGAATATCCGTTTTTGTTTTTATCTCTGTTAATTGCGTTTCCTTTGTTAGCTATGAACCTGTCTAAATGGCGCGTGCATTCACACAAAAAAGCAGATGAAAATTTTATAGAGGGACTGTTCCAAGAAACCACTTTTTTTTTTCATACCAGGTTCAAGAGAATCGCGTGTTGCTGCCAGAAGCATTGAACTGCGAAGTTTCATCAGAAAGTCCAATTTACTTCATAAACAATTCTACCGCCATTTACATAATGATTATGTAACCAATGAGGTAGTTTTCACAAAGAGTGCAACTACTCACTCTCTGTGACATATATATATCCTTTCTGGAGTTAGCGTGGGGTTAATGACCTTGGTACCGAACCTTTTTCGCCAACACCCCATTTCAGCATTGATTCACAGAAAGAGGGATGAAATGAATTGAAAGAATGATTAAGAGTAATTAGAACAAAAATTTTAAATCAAATGTGTAAATTAAATATTTCAAGTTTAAGGAAAAACTCAAATTATGAACTTTAAATTAATTTCAGTACCAGGATTTTTGATCATTTTTCGTCAGAATAAATAGACTACTTCAACTCAAACCTTGATGGGAAAACAAATTTCTTCTGTTAATTTACAATACTGAGGTAACTTGTTGCAATACCCTCGCTAAATGAGAGACCAATGCCACCGTGAAAGACCAACAGGAAAAAACCTAATAAAAGACCATAAAAAAGGCCATAAGTTTTCGAACCCGGGCCTTTTCCACGGGCATGGGGAGGATGGTGATGATACCATTGTATTACTGAACAGACTAAGCTTGATATAATACAGAAAATAGAACGGGGCATAAGTAGGAGTGTATTAATAGCAGAATATAACATTGGATCGTCAACATGTTTGTTTTTTTTATGCGCAGTTAATAAAATTCCATTCTTAATCTCCCTATTTCTTATTTAGCCTCATTATTTCTGTATTAAATATATTAAAAATTTCTAGATAACGGAAAAATCGAAATAACGGCACCTTGAATCCCCGAAGATGCCGTAGTAGTAGTGGCATGTGATGCAAGAAAGCAAGTGTATGAGCTTATGCAGCATCAGCCAAAAAAAAAAAAAAAAAAAAAATCACACCATTCCCTCCAAATGCCCGTCCAGTTCCTCCTGAAATTTATTCAACCTATCAACTTCCACAACGACGGATGGAAGTTTGTTCCAGCAATTAACCACCCGCTGGCTAAAGGCAAATTTCCGCACATCTATTCTACATCTGTCTTTTCTTAATTTGAATTTATGCCCCCTTAGGTTCGTAATCTGAACAAGTGGAAGGATCCCATCAGAATTTAGCGTGCTCAACCCATTCAAGGCCTTATACACCTCAAAACCTTATACACCGTTTCTGAACACAACTCGGAAGGAATCCACATTCTAAATTAAAAACATTTTTAATTAATTTTCAAAATTGCCGATGCATCTGTGTCACAAAACTAGAAAGCGTTACCGATTGAAGGAAAGCGCGCCGCAGTAAAGGGAACTTGCTATCAATAACGTTTCATGACACATGTCAATCAACACGTGCATATAATTAGGTGTAACTTAATCATGATTTTTTTCTAATTGTGTGATAATTAACAGACATTCTGGAATTTTCTGGTGAGTTCAAAAAGAAAAATTTTCGAGAACAGGTAGTAGGAGTATTAGCTTTATGTACGGAGGAGATAAAACACAAATTGCTGAAATATTGTCCGGATCGAATCGATCCTGCGTAACTAACACAGGGTTAAAGTTCCATCTAGAAACGAATGAACACTCCGTGAGCATCCAGACTCAACGTCGCACAGCCTGCTTTAAGAGAGTATGTGTATCGAAAAGATTGATTTGTGTACTCTATATTTGCAAAGCATCCACTGAACAATTAAAAAAAAAAAAAAAACTTATATACATTCTATTGAAGTAAAATGAAAATCCGCAGCATAATTATCTAAAAGTAAGGCAACCCGCTATTTTTCAGAAAAATCGATCTGTGTTTAGTTCTCGGATGAGTACCCGAGAACTGAATTCCCAAAGAGGTCGACGGCCAAGTACTTAAGCACACGGATTACCCTGTTATCATCCGCGTGATAATAGCAATGAATAAAACGTTCTGGATTTGGCGCCAGCCACAACGTGGCCTTGTGTTAAATTCATCTCACGTATCTGTCGCGTGGTGTTGTGCAATTTTGAAAACCGATCGGTTGGGGAGGGGAGGTAGGGGAAAACAAGAGCAGCAGAACACTGCTTTCCTGTGAGGCTTTCCTTGGTAACCTTACCTTTTCTGAGGTAAGGTTACCAAGGCGAAATGAGCCCGAGTAGCAACAAATCCAACCTTCACCGAATCATTAATCCATATGACTCAAACACATGATACAAATTATGCATGCATTTTTCCTCGCTATGAAAATAAAAAACGAAATTTATTTTAAGATCTAACACTGCTGTGATATCAGGGAAATCTAATATGAAATGGCCCGCCAATCAAGCAGGAACTAATTCACATTCTCAAATTACCATAAAACTGTTTCTTATATCTAGTGTTTCTCAAAGTTTTACCCTTTATATCTAATTGCTATTTGGATTATGTTAATTATTTGCTATTTATATTATCTTATTTTTTAATGCGTCTTTCTGATATAATTGCCTTAACTTCTTTCGAAGGAACTGAACATTCGTTCAACAATAATATTATTATTCCCTGTGAAAAAAATTGATTTGCTTTCTATCTATGTGGTACAACAAAATTAATGTCAATCTAGTCGTAAAATATACCTTGCATGATACCCACTGTCGCCTTGATTACTCTTTTAAGAATAACCTAACAGTCTAATTGCTCGCCTACTATAGCATCAAAAATAAAACTTGGCAATCTAAGCTATTCCATTACTTTGCATAATAAGATAGTACGATGCATTTAACCCTCCCACGTTATGTTAGTTTAATAAATATAATAAACCAGTCTTAAACCACTGCTATTGGAAATTACAAATTCTACATTATAACACTACATTTATTTCCGTCGATACACAATCTTTTATTGAGCCATGTTCGATCAGGTAGAGAGATAAAAAAATATATATATACAGTTCGACTGGGCGCACTCTCCTCTTGATTAATGCCTTAGATATAAATCGCTCTCTCTCTCCAGCATGCAGAGCGTTCCCCCTCCTCCTCATGAGCGATGCCATAAAAACTGCATCACCTTCCAGAGTGGAGAAAAACAACAAGACTCGAGTTATCGCTCATTTCTATCTTCTTGATTTATGTGCTCGGCATCTCACATAAATCAAGATGTTCAGGTGTGTTTTCCTTGGCCCAAATGCGACAGTTTTGTGGGTTAATAGCTCCACAGAGGAATAAAGTGTGTTGTTCCGCACGTGTGATGTCGGTGAAAATCCATGCGAGGAGACCCGGAATAAACTCGAAGAGAAAGTGTAGCATATCAATTAAAAAATGTCAGGATGTGGCTATCTACGGCAAAAGCTCTTGCAAAACGTCGAGGATGAATGCTTTGGAAGAGTATGAGATGATATTAAACATTAGCCTTATGTACCTGCATTAAACAAATAAAAGAAAGAGGAAGGTAAAGCATAAAAATACTACAGAATGTCACCTTCACAGGCAGGGTTGAGATCAGCAAATAATTCATCCTTTATATGTTATTAGTGCAAACAAGGCGATGATACCTTGTTCTTACGTAAATGTTATGCAAAAATGGAATATCCACTATTACCGCTTTTTTCGCTTTTCCGTTCACATTACGAGAGTCAGTCAAATGATAAAGGACAATTTCCTTTTACCAGGTAAGACGATATTGTCTTTTTTCTTTTTACCTGGTAGTTTATTTTTCGAAAAAATCTCCATCACAGTTTAGGCACTTATTCCATCAGGTGTTTTATGATCTGTTCATAAAAGTTATCTGCTTGCTGTTCACACAAATATTTGACGGCTTTCTCCACTCCAACGCCCCAGATAATTTTATGTCTTTCAAAATCATGAAAATCCCAGGTGACCAGTCCTATTCGTACGGATGATGCTCAATCGCATCGTGGTGCAAGTTTTAGATGATTGATGATTGTCACAATATGTCCAGTTGTGTGTAATCGCACACTGTCAAATTGACAATGTTAATCAAGAACCCAATCTCTTGTTTTTGATCACATGGCACAGTTCAACTTTTAAAATTCGTGCGTAAGTCTGTGAGTTGAGTTTAACCTCTAAACCTAAAATGGTATAGCAGACCCATGACGAATCAACTGTGATACTCCGATCTGCTCTGATGACGGTGGCGCCTCCGTAACCAGGTGAGAAGGAGCAGCAGTGCGTAGCACACGCTTCTTGATTAGACCGGGGTTCGAGCCCGTCACCACCAAATACGGAAGATGCGGAAAGGTCAGGGAATTACCACCGCATATCCCGGAGCAATATGGCCTTAATTGCTAATGCTCCTAAAAAAAAAAAAAAATAAATAACAATAATCTGATGACTGTCTGTCAAGGTAAATTTTCTTTGTAAGCCAGGCGAGGGTTATCTCCCCCGTGCTTTTCTCCCTTCATGGTAACGATTTGCCAATTCATACACTTGTGGGTGTGACATATAATTGTCGGGGTATATTATTTCCATACGCCGCTGAATTTCTGCTAGCTTTGACGCCCCTGTCATTGTAAATGCCGTATTGTCTGTGCATCGCTCCCAACCCATGCAGGGCACACAACGTGCCCTATTGTTAATTATGAACAATACAAATCACTCCGATTGTCTAAATACTTAGTATTCATACAATCAGAATCTCATTTTTACTTGACTTACCCTCGCAGTTAATGTTGTGAAAATACTTGTATTGCTGAACTTACAGAATTGAAATTCTTTCATATTATTTTGATCAGAAATACGGAGAGATTGGTATTTTTAACAATATTTGTTTCGAGGGTTCTCTCGGAATCATTTCATTGCAGAAGAACGGAAGACAGTCAACAGAAAACGGTGGATACTTGTATATTAAGTAAAAATTAAAAGCAAACTAAATCTCCATTAAGATAGTGCTGCCGCAAAAAAAAACAACTGAGCATTGTGAAATCACATCCCGTGTATTTGGATCAGGTGTGGTAAACCTGTGGCCTGCGGAGCTCTTCCAAATCGCTATTTTTGTAAAATAAAAACTTTATTCAATGATTCAAACATTTGTTTTACAAATGTTTGAATCATCGAATATGATGAAAAAATAGTGGATGGTTACAACATGTATTATTACAATTGTAATATAAATGATTAAATTAAGAATAAACTAGTTAAACATTTTCTTGGGGGGGGGGGCAAGTAACTACCCTCTCCCGGGCGGGAGAGCCTTGAAATTTCAAGAAACGCAAAGTGTAGTGGTCTGTAACCTCATGTGTTTTACGGTCGATTTTAGGTATATGAGGGGAAAACCTCACTCCACGGCTTGAGACCGACTAACTCAGCCCCGAGTGGAAGAAGGCAGGAAAACTTCATGAATACCTGCTGCTGGATTTGAACCCGTTCTTGTTCACCCTACACTCGGCGAACAAGCACGTTACAACTGTGCTACCGTGGACCGCACAAACAGCCAGGGCAAGTCAAGTTATATGCTTTATAGTTTCCCCTAATAGTGGGATTGTTATAGGTAAGCGAATCATTCATCTTGCGATGCTACAAGCAATTTAAATTTGCGAAACTCAAATACCATTAATTAAAACGTTTTAATTATTTTACTTTTAGATCATGTAATTATAAAAGTTTATAATAAATACTAAAAATGTCAAACTTCTAGAATACGTGTACGATATCGTTTGTATGATACTGTGTATATATATATATATATATATATATATATATATATATATATTTTTTTTTTTTTTTTATTATTTTTTTTTTTTTCAGTGTGTGTGCGCGCGTCACGAAAACACCGGGCTTCAATTATCGTTCAGCTGAAATATTTTCTTACATATTTTGGGGAGAAATAATAATCCTAAAACTGATTATGATAAATAATTGGGGGAGGGCGGAAACAGATTGAAAATAAAATATTATTGCTTCTCAAGCTGAAAAAAATATCATCACACCGTTTGTGGGGTAAGGGGATGTATTCCCAATATGCGCTTGTTTAAAAATCGTTAATGCGAACCATTTTCTAAAATACAAAAATATTTCCGTTGTTACTTCCCTTTTCGGGGTGGTATTCGTAGTGGCAAATGATGCAGGGAAGCAGGCTTACACTCATGAGCCAAAATATTATGACTACCTGCTTAAAAGTATTAGGCCACCTTTCCCCGTGATAACGTGTGCACTCAGCGTGGCATGACTCCACGAGAACGCAGGGGGTGTTCTCAGCTATCCTGGAACAGCTGGATAGAAGGACGTCCCGGAGCAAGGCACTGTTGAATGCTGCATCCCGCAAATATTGGATGGGGTTAATGTTAGGGAAAATTGGCGGTCAAGCGAGGAAATTTTTAATCTCTTTTATTCCACATAACTGGTAATGGCAGTAAAATATAGTATTATAACATTTTAGTATTTTTGTTTAATAATTTTTTTAAATAAAATCAAAAAATTCTACTAATTTTAGCGAATATGTATTTCTTTCCAGTTTAACAGATAACCCTTATCTGCATATAGCCCATTAAATCGAGGTTTTACTATATTATTTTTTTCATGGGATGAGGGGTTAGTCCTGTTACGGCTCTTTTTTATATACTCTATATTCCGGAACGGAATTTTTAAATCATAAAATCTTAATGAACTTTCCACTGCTGAGTGCATCGATGTTTAAAAAATATGTTCGCGCAGTACAAAGTATGAATCTATATTTTAAACTTACAAAAATAGTGTGTTGCTTGTGTGCAAAGATTCAAAGGGAAATAACTTTAAAGGTAACAAGCATTTGTGGCTGAAGGTGATGTCAACTGCAGGCGAAGTTCATGGCGAAGTGTATTACAATATGATATTAAACAATTTGCCCATGGAAAAGCCTCGTAAAAAAAAAAAAAAAACGGGCGTAATCATATCTAATCTTTCTACACTTGTTCCACATACGCGAATGTGTGCCGATTTGTGTGTGTCACTAATGCCATGGACACACTTTAAACGTTGCTCTGACCTCATCCCATTTAGCTCAGTTGACACGCTGAATGGGGAGCAGTGGAAACAAGAACGAGAGTACCCACTTTCGCTATCCCCCGACCGGGAGGGGGAAATGTGGAAACTGGGGAAGAGGAGTTGCGTTTCCCTATGTTGTTTCCATTTTTGGGGAGGGGTGAGTAAATGGATGAAACCATTCCAACATGGTGATACAAGGCTTCAGCATCACATGCATGTTAACATTATCTTCTCCTACTCCGATGTGGCCCTTCGTTTCTATTTTTATAATACAAAACCTATAAAAAGCAGCGATCGAAACCATCGGTTAAAAATCTTTATTTTTCCGTTAATCCCCTTTCCTCGCGAACATGAGCTCGTCACGCCAGTCGCTACTGACCTACTTTCCTGCGAGACGTCTTCACAATCTCCCGCCGCCTATCCATTCGTTCCCATTACGGCGTTGTTCCCGAGATAGGATATTGACCGGGCGTCTTGCACTTGCCTGACATTTCTGCTGCCTTCCTAAGAGACTCCTGCACGTGATGCGTTTGTGCAGCTACAGCTTGCCACCGCCGCCACTACTGCTGCTGTTTGGTGTTGTTACTTTTCATGTTGCAGCAATTTCCGCCTCCCGAACGTCGACTGCTGCCCGTAAGGAAAGATAAGATGCATTTACTTTATTATTACTATTAATACTATTATTGTTACTGTATTACTATTACGTTGGCCTTCCTGAAGCAGATAATGCGATTACAGAGTGCAAGTCTATTTGTTTGCTTCTGGAACTAAAAGATATCGATCACTGCTAAAGATAGCCAGGGACGGGGAGGGGGAAAGGATGAGGAAAATGATAGGGAAGGACTCAAAAAAACAACCTGTTCCTGGAAAATAATGGCGGAAGTGATGTTGTAATTGATTACTGCTCTGTTGGAGCTGGAGTTGTGCGAAATTAGCAAAAGCAGAAAGTAATTAAATAATGCAAATGATTCGTGTTGCAAAGCGAAATTCGCGTTAGATCATAGGAACTGCAACCATTCTTCATTTTATAAGGCTTTCTTTAAGATTTAATCATACTTCATGCATTCAGAGAGATCAATAGCGCTTCACTAATGTGACATGCAACCGTAGTGGGTTTTTTTTTTTACGTATATTGCATGGAATATCCGGGGTGCCTTAAGCCGTATAACAAAAAAGGAATCTATTACAGATGGTTTGTTTACATTTCTGTACACTAGACCGGAATTTCTCAGAAACCTTATCTCCATTTCTGTTTCTACCTATTGGCTTGCCCTAGTCATATTCCAGTTAATCCTTCAGTTTTTTTATTACTGTATTATTAATTGTTCCACTACACAGGACAAAAGCAACGCTCTCTGAGAAAATATTGAAATTTACATAGATTTAAATTCTCATAAAGACAACCCCCAAGATAATAAAAATTTCACTGTTTTCCTTTCTCAAAAAATATGTACGCATTAAATTTTATTTTGAATCTTTTCACACTGTAATATATTTTTATAAATATGAATGCAGTATTTACATAAATAAAATTGTGTTTTTGTCAGATTTATTAGTGTTTCTTTTAATTTGCGAATTATACGGGAAAATTTATTTCTCAACTACATTTAGGAAACTCCATTATCACCATTTGACAATTATTACGTTAATTGTAAAAATCTCGAAATAACATTCTAAAGGTCAATTTTTGGACTGCGTTACAATTACGTCTGATTTCTGATGCTTCATTCTTTTTTCATATCTGATTGAAAACCTCTATAAGTTTTAAAATTACTACTAGATCATATGCCAACAAAAATCGCTGGTATATGAAGGTTCATTGTTGAAAACATCGAAATAATTATACTGTTTCTGATAATCGAAAACTGCCCTAATTGGAGAGGCAAGATTACTCCGTTTTCATACAATTCGTTGAAACAATTCAGCAAAACATTATGTAGATTCAGTACAGGATTACGGCGGGTTTCATCAAGACAGTATTAACCGGAACAAATTAGATACAATAAAACTACACCAAATGCTGCAGTTATTGACGTCTAGTGTCCGTGATTTATTCTTGATGGGGCTGCCCAACGATATAATGGTTCTCTGATCATGCTTTTGCATAGTTTTTGCTGTTCTGAGTTGTACAAATCCCAAAATAATTTCCTTCGTAATTAAGCTCCATTTGATCCCTCCACTGGAGTACTTCAGGCAATTCTGTTTGTCATGACTTCAAAGGTCTCGGAATTGCTCGAATCATTCCACCGTGAAGCCACTTCGTAGCGCTATTGTGGGATTTCGTATTGCAGTTGGCTTCAATTATTGCCACTAATGTCATTCAAGGATCGACGGAAGATGCTGGGTTACTTTATAAACTACTTCATGGTATTTCATCCTAAGCTATCCGCGCTTAATAATCCTTTAATTAGAGGGATGTTTGTAGAGTTTGGTTCTTTTCAGATTCAGAATAAATTTAGATAATCTTTCTATTGCTTTAGGACGATCAACATTCGGAATTGTTATCGAGATATTGTAGTTATAGCTTTCCTTAAATCGAAGAATCGTTCTTCAATTCACAGAAAACTAAATCAAATTGTTTTACGGTACTAAGAAGTTTCAGAAAAAGTAAGTTTTTAATATCGGTTATGGCTCCTATGAAGTTTAACCTAATCGATAACTCTAGGGAACATTTTCAAAGAAATACCCGATTGTCGAAATATATAGCTGCATTCTAATTTCATCGATTTTGATTAGTGAAACAAGTTCAAACCACGTATATTATTGATTCAGTACAACTTGTTATAACCATTCTTTGGACATACACCACATTCCTTCCCTAGACCAGGATAAGTGGTCTGATGGATGAGAACTTCGGTTTACGAACAACTGGGCGATCATAGTAACCCATTCTATAAAGCGTTTATCTGATGGTTGTTAATCCTTCATTTATCCATATTCAGTCAGCTCATTAGGGGTAACTTTGCGATTTCCTCTAAATATCCGTTTCAACTGTCAAAGTGTTCTTGTATAATTAACAGCGGATTACCTGGCTTAGGATAAATAGTCACGATTTTTCCAACAGTTGATTTCGAGTGTCTCACTCTTCCTACTATATGATGAATAGGATATGCTTACGATGAGAACTCGTATAGGATCTAGAACCTCTTCATCTTCCACATTACTTCCCAGTGCGTATATTAGAGGATCGTGCATTTATAATTTTACTCTTAATAATATTATTGTATTATAATGAAATACTATACGAATTAAGGATATTGTTCTTTCTTGAGGCAACTAAGAACAATCTGTTCTTTCTTGAGGGGCTATCGCTTTTACAGCCGTTTACAAATTCCTATTGTCACCGACGCGGAAAATAATAATTTAGTCAAGCAGAATCGAACACGACTTTTCCAAAGGCAGCAATGTAGCCATATCATAAGAAATTATGATGTATTATTCACAAACCTGTTGATGAAGTACATTCGTTTTATTATTATTTATGGTGGTGAGACCATTATTTAAACTGCTTTAGTCTCATTTTCGGTGAAAGAATCGAGTTTGTTCTGTCGTGTTCTTGTTTACTGTTTGTCACAATAAGTTATTGCAGCATAATTAGCCCGAAGAAACTCTCCGTCAGCCTCCATCGATTGCTATCTGTGGAAATACGGAGGTTTATTATCTACAGAATGGGAAACTCATATGCAGCAGCATCAGATATGATTTCCCACCGTGTGTTGTGTACTGTGCAGCTGCCACTGAGCTTCCGTTTTCGAAGCTCGTGAAAGAGAAGAGAGCGTGAAGAATTCTTTTGCTGTATGTTCGTGTGTGCGAACTTACTTCGGGTATCCACCGTTCTCTGACCTCGGTGCTATTTCCGAAAGTAGGAAGTATGCAGTGCGCGTGCTTGTGGGTAATGCACGTTGATCAATAACGACCGCCGGGGTATGTGACAAGGGAAGACAGGAAAGATTACATGAGTTAGCGAAGGAAGTGAGGAATATTTGTGCTGTAACTGAGGCACCGCAGTAGAATGATATTTACGAACTGGCGATGGATTGCGCTGGTAAATACGGCACAGTTCAACTTTCCTTTGCACGCAGTCTGAATGTTTGATCTTTCGATAATGTTCAATTGCACTACCTCTGAAAAGCCTTATACGCTACTACAATCTGAAGGAAATGTCATTAATTATCATAATAATCTGTACTAATATTCAGTAAGATAAACCTAAAAATACGAAACCTCAGACACTTTCCGAAATGCAAAGAATATAAAGCTTGGAAACACCATCTAAGAAACTTAGGATATCCTCCAGATGGGGAAGGTATAATGACTGCTAATGGACACAGGTTTCCTTACCCCCACCACTAAAAAAAAAAAAACACTTTCAGAATTTTTCTTAGCGTGGTCTGTGCTTGTTAACAGGAGAGATTTTCTACAGGGATGGGATACACTTAAATAGAAAGGGTGCAAGAATATTTGCTGATGCTATCGAGGCAGTGTTAGGTGGGTCGGAAAACTGCTAGCTTGTGGGGATTCACATACTAATGGCTAACAGTAGCCGCAGGCCGATGTTAAAGTGATTCTTGCACGCTTCTATTGGAATGAGCAGCAGCCTGGAAAGCAAGATGCTGGGGATTTCCAGGACTGCTGGGAAGTTATCATGGAACAAGTAAATACATGGGCTGTGCTAGGATAACTAAGAGTAAGAATAGGTGCATGTATACCAATGCTAGGAGTACAGCTAATAAATTTGATGAATTTCAGGTGAAGGCGGATATTGTTGGGATATCAGAGACGTGGTGTCACACAGATATAAGTAATGCAGAACTGGAATTTGGGGAGTACAATGTGTACAGAAAAGACAGAGGGGTCATGCTGTTAGTTAAGAAACACAAAATCTAAGGAAGTGCATCCAGCTGACATGGGTGGACCCTACAATGTTGAGTCAGTTTGGTGTGACATAAGAACTGGGAAAGCAAAATTTAGAGTAGGAGTGTGTTATAGGCCTAATGACTCTGATGAGTATAATAAAAAAACTGTACAGGGAAATAGTGGGCCAGTAAATCAGAGAGTCTTATGATGCGGGATTTTAATTTCCCAGATATTGACTGGAATTTGTGGGTTGGTCACTCACACACTAGCAAGGCTTTTGTGGATTTATTGGATGATTGTTTTCTACAGCAGTATGCTAGAGGGAGTAATACTCTTGATCTGATTATCAGCAGTGATTCTTCATGCATTAAGAATCTGCAGATAAAGGAACCACTAAGTGGCAGTGACTAAAGTGGGCTGATATGATATTTACTTAAAGATGTAACTACCATTAGAGTTATGGGAAGGGTTTTTTGTTTTCGTAAAGGTGACTGCAGTGGTCTCAGACAGTTTTTAAATTCTCTACAATGGGATCAACTGATGATGTTACCAACAGCAAATTCTAAATGGGAAGCATTCAAGGAAGTGATCTTAGAAGCTACTAGGCTTTTTATCCCAACTAAGACATACTGTTCAAGGTGTAACCCTAAATAGCTGGCAGATGAATTAATGAGACTCGTGGCAGAGACGAAAAATGTATGGGATGCATATATATTATTAGGTGACACAGAAAAATGCAATAGATATAAGCTAGTCTGTAATCAAGTCACAAAGGAGGTTAGGCAAGCGAAGGCAGATTATCAGAAATCTTTGGCAAAGAATGCAAAGAAAAACAGCAAAGACTTCTTTATTTTGTAAACTCTAGAAGAAAAGGGATGAACCTGTTGAAGTAGCTGACAAATCGAATGAGTATTTTGCTTCTATATTCACGCATGAGGAAGCCTATAGGGAAGTGGAGGTCAGAAGCTCATCAAACTCTAGCAGGGACCTAAATAATTTTGTAATAACTGAGATCAAAGTGGAGGAGAAATTGTTGAAATTGAACGTAAAAAAAGCACCTGGGGTAGACGGGATCTATCCAGTTTTATTAAAAAAGGCAACAAAGGAAGTAAGCAAACACTTAAACTATAATTATGAAAGCTTCCTTGGACAGAGGTGAAGTCCCCATGGACTGGAGAAGTGGAAATGTGTACAAAATTCACAAAGTGGGATTAAAGAGTGACACAAGTAATTACAGACCTGTTAGTTTAACTTCTGTTCCAGGGAAAAAAATAATAAAGTCACTGCTTAAAGAAGCACTGCAGGATCATCTAGACAAGACTACATTTATAGTTCAGACACAGCATGGATTTGTTAAGGGGTAGTCTTTCTGACAAATTCGATTAGTTACTGTAATATAGTCACAAAGAAACTGAATGCAAAAATTAATTTTGATATCATATACTTGGATTCTAGGAAAGCTTTCGATACTGTTGTACATGAAAGACTACTGTATAAATTGCAGCAGTATGGCATTAAGGGTAAGTTGCTGCAATGGATAAAAGCATGATTGAGTGAGAGAAGACAGTGGTAATCAGTGGACACTGCTCTTCGTGGACTAATGTTATTAGTGGAATCCCCCAGGGTTCGATGTTGAGCCCAGCGTTGTTTTCTGTATCTATCAATGATATTGATCAAGGTATATCAGGGTTAATGTCTAAGTTTGCAGACGATATGAAGGTTGGCAGTGTTAGTAATGATAGCATACTACTACAACAGGATCTAGAAAAGTTGAGAAGATTGGCTGAGAGGTGGCAACTGAACTTTAACATTGACAAATGTAAAGTACTGCAAATGGGTAGCAGTAACACTAGGGTACCGTTCCCACTGTGTGATACTACACTCAGGACAGTAGAGAATGAAAAGGACCTGGAGATAATTGTGCAGTCAGATAAGTTTTTTGAGCAATGCAGGTGTCTTGTCAATGATATACAGAAATTTTTCTAGCAGAGATAAGGTGGTGATTGTCCCCTTTGTATAAGGCAATGGTTAGGTCACACCTTGAGTACTGCATACAGGTCTGGAGGCCTCATTTTAGGAAGGATGTAGAACTGCTGGAAAGAGTACAGATAATGGCAACGAGATTGATGAGTGGAACAAAGGGTTGCTCTTAACAATAAAGACTTAAGTTCTGCAAATTACAGCGTCTGGAGAATAGGCACCTCCGAGGTGATATGAATGAGGTGTATAAGGCGCTGAATGGTTTGAGCAAGCTCAATACTTATGGAATTCTTCTTCTTGCTCTGATTACTCACCTGAGGGGAATAAACTGAAATTGAGGGAAGTCAATTGTAGAATAGATGTTCGGAAATTTGCCTTTCGCCAGCAAGTGGTTGATAGTCAGAACAAACGTCTATCTGTCGTAGTGGAGGTCGAAAACTTAAATAAGTTCAAGGCAGAACTGGACAAGCATTTGGAGTAAATGGATGGGTGAAATGGGAATTTTTTTTTTTTGGCTGATGCTATATGAGCTTGCCTTCTTGCATCATATGCCTCTACTAAAGCTAATTCCAATGTTCACGCGCTTTCAATCAGAGCTGTTTTTCCGCATGGGCCTATCCAGCCAATGCTCTGGGTCTCCTAAGTAATTCACAGTTAAGCGGGCTAGCTAGTCAAGCGATCACTTGAAGGGTAGGTGGTTTGAGGGGCCACTCAGCTGGAAAATATGCATTTCATTTTAATGATTTTCAGAAATCATAATGAGAATTTGTTTAAAAAAAATACCTTTCCGGACCCCTTTGTCTTTCTCTCCCCTAAATCCGGTGCGCTTATGCATGCAATTATTCAAACCTTTTACATACATTTTTAATGTCTGTTGTTGTTATTATTGTTAGAATTAATGTTAATGCATAAACGTTAATATAGTAAAGAGCTCCTTACAAATATTAATTGCAAAAAAGGGGGAGGAGGCGTCCGATGAGATAAAGACATACTCAACTTTCAATAAGCAATTTTTACTTCTAAAATTGTTTCGCCTTGAAAACAAAATAAATACAAATATGCTAAATAACCTAATTACAAAGGTGCCGTAATAAAAATGCACAGCAAATTATGTTATTTCTGACAGTGGTTTTTTTTTTTTTTTTTTAATAAAAAAATTCGTCTGCCTTAATGCATAAGCAAGCTTTACTGTAGAACAGATTTTGCTATGAAGACTATATTCCTATATAAGACTGATCTTTGGCAAAAACTGCGGTGAATTACAGTAACGATTGCGTCCATTAACTTAAAATTAAGAAAGGAAAGTTACGTTTCATTTATGTTAATCAAATGTAATTTGATTAGCATAAACTTAAACAGAAAACAAAATTTCTGTTTAAGTTTATGAAAGCTATTATTTACCCAGTATTAGTCCAAAATACTGCTATGACTTCAACCCAATTTACTTCGAAGCGCTGATTGAGAAACTGCTAGACGACTGTCAGAAATATTAATTACGGATACTTTCAGTGGAAGATCGCTAGAAACATTTTCTTCTTGTGCCCTAACAGTATCTTTTTAAAGAATGGAAATCATTTAGGAAAATAAAAAAACAGTTTTGAAAGAATTTTTTCCCTAGGAACACTACACAGTATGTAGTGTTATCGCCTCGCAAACAACAAAGTTAATAAACATGGTTACTGATATTCGCAGAGCGCGCTACTTCAATGCCTTACAGATCCATTTTCTGGCAACATCTACAGTGTGCTATTATTGCTGTATGTACTGTTCTTAAAAGCTCAAGTGTCAGCGTGCGAAGTCATTCAGAGTTCCGTAAATCGAGTATTTAAATCTACACGACGTCTGAAAATAAGCCACCATAACACTGAGCGCTGTGTATGTAGCAGCTGTGAACTCCTATGGCCCTATATGGTGGCTATCGTGAAACATGCACAACAGATATTTAAAATCAGCCTCAACCATGTTGACGTTCATATCTCAGAGGTAAGAAGCGAATCAGATGTCATTTTTCTCTCACTAGTACCAATCTATCGTAATAACGTTCATAGTTTCGAGAGGAATATCAAAGCATCAACAGTTTTTAGTCTCCACTTTCGTCTACCGCTGGTTTTTTTTTTTTTTTTTTTTTGCAGAGGCAAGCATCTCTGAACTGTCGCTTGTTTGTAACTGGAGAATCCATTAACGTCCTCGGTTTCCAGCTCAGATCCGTTATCTACATCGTTCCTTTCAAATATAAGCATAATTCTCTAATCGGAAATAAATTCATTCATCGTTTTGACTGTAACACTGACACATGAAAGGCGTAATTGTGATTTTTTATTTTTTTCAGATTAATTTAATACAGCTAAGACCAAAGAGTCCCGCTGCCTTTGATAGTCTCAATTTCAGTCACATGACACGGTTCTTGCAAGGAAACAGTTTCTCTGACATCACACCCATTAATGTTTTCAATGACATGTCCTCGACACTCCTTCTTAAAAGAGAACTTAGATTTCAAATGCTAACATGTTTACTAGAATGGATTAGAGAAGAACACAAATTACGCTACGAAAAACATAACAATAATCGGCACCTGCGGTTTTATTACATTAAAATACGGCATATAATATCTTGTTTTTTTTATGTTTCTGCATGAATGCATTTTGCTATTAATGAATGGCACTAATTGCTCAGTTTTCATTTTTTCTTGTATAGCAAAGAAAACACTAACTTTCTATAAGAGGATAAAATATAATGAAAAGAAATTCTGCTCGTTATATGTAGTATCATATATCGTTTACTGTAACAGCATTATGAATCTAACGATACGTCACAGGAGAGACTATTTTATCACCAACCGTCAGAGAAATGCATTGCAGAACGTTGCTACTGTATTAAATAATTTAATAAATATGACAAGCGAGTAAACTAGTTAAGTACAAACAGTAAAAAGGCATGAACTGCTTCCTACATATGACAGATTGGGCACTGTTTGATTTTACAGGAAAATTTATAAAATCCAACATGGCATCTATCATTAGAAATCCATGCAAAACAGGGAAGATAACATTTCTCTCTTTTAGTGCTATAGCTTATTCAGTAAATTTCGTAACTTGCACGAGCTGTTTTTGCAAATTACAATTATGTGGCTGATCAGGTGATCAGTTTGACATCACTTCAGAACATCTCGGATTGCCTAAATAACTAAATTATTTCATACTTGTACCATACCTAATAGCATTTTACATACCATTTAAAGAAATTTTGTACAGACTACAATTTCAATAGTTGACATTGAAGAGGGACTAAGATACATGCGTCATTAAATCTATGGTTATCTCCTCCTTAAACAGCGAGTTTCTGACGCGTACAAACAAGAGTTAATTCCACAACCAAGGTTTTTGCAGCCATAATAATAGACAGCTCAAGGTCACTCACATGTCTTCCGACTCTTCGCTAACCCTGTGGAAGAAAAAGGTTTAATGAGTAACCTTGAGCCGCCTGTTTCTTTTTCTATCTGCTGTAGTTAAAATGACGACAATAAAGAAACTTAGCTATCTCTATTGATTGAATTCTTCCAATGTACATTATTAAAATCAAAATGCCATTGTAAACATACATTTAAAATTGACGTTAACCAAATATCTTTTAGTCACTGCAAATGGTTGGTATAATAAGGATTCAGAAAGTCTACTCGCAAATTAGACTGCATTGAAAACAAACTGTTCAAGAACAATTTGTTTTCAAGCATCATCTCTATATTACGTGGAACATCAAAATAGCCAATTTTACTTGCGGCCGTTGAAACATTTCCATCATCTGAATTTCCCCTTGACCATCACATTAGTGTCGAATTCGAGAAATTATTTTAACCATTCATAACACTTGTTTTTAGGCGCGTTAGCATATATGCATAATGCACCAAATGTGTTTATGTCCATCCTCATGTAATAACTACTCCCAGTGAACATATTTTCATAATATTTTATATTCGGGTCATTCCAAATTTCATTAAAATAGAACCAATAGAAATCCAACAATTATTATTTCTTTTTCCGACACCGCATATCATAGTACATCTACTGCCAGTAGATGTAAGATTTTCATGAAATTTTATATTTGGGTTTCATAGAGCGATTTGTCAGGCCTTTCCTCCAAATTTCATTAAAATATAAATGAGGCAAATATTATTTACTTTCCTCTCCATACATTCCATATAGCATATATTACTGTTGGAGAAATGAATGGGCAATATGGCAGTATAAACGAAATTTTCTCTCCTTTTTTTGTTATTAATCATGAATTTTTACTATTACGCATTGCTTACATTGACTAACTTTTTCCCATCCATATAAAAGCAAAAAATCGTACCAGAGGCTTCTTTACAAGACTTCCAGAATTACGTTACTTTTCTGTACATGCACTAATGAAATAAAAACTGCTATTTTCAGTTTAACACTTACCAGCAAAACTCTAAACTTAAAGAGATTATCAGATTAGGAGGACTGCAAGAACAAGACGTTGCTTCTGCTAATAGCTTTACTTAATGCTTCAGTGATCTCTTTTGAGTGCATTTAGTCGAAGTCGTATCAAAGGGAAGAAATTATATAAACAGAGCATTCTTAGATGCTTTCCCATCCCCGAAAACTCCGAATCACTGATACGGCCACCAATGGCTCATTTCTTATTATAATTATATGATTATATCAACGGAAAAGTGGCATTCATTTTCTTTTGTTTGTTGAATGAGATCACATCTTTTGCCAGTTCTAGATTAATCCTCCCGCCTTTTACCGGCCAGCCACTGTACAGTATTTCCAATTTAATTAAGAATTAAAATAAATTTTTCTGTTTGTTCCCAGACGACCACACGGTCAGAGGAGTTCACGAGATAGAAAAAGCACAGTATTTAGCAGTGACGGTTTTGAGCCACGGTCACTCTAACAACGGAGCAATACATGCAAGCCAGCAGTACGACATAAAGATTTAGGAACACAACATAATTTTGAGGGGATTCCCGCATTAGCAAATGTATCGTCCATACACCAGTTCATCGTAATGTACAGAGCGGGGATCACTGAATGAGTAACCAGAATTTATATTTATTGCTTGATGTTATAATGCTTTTCGACAGTCAATGCACGTCTTGAGACATTTCTTTCTAGCACGATGAACGACTGTCCTTCGTAATAAAAGTGTCATGCGATACAAACCAGTCTAAGTGCTGGTGAAGCCAAAATCGGCACGTTGTACTGAGTTCTCTCCCCCCCCCCCCCATGTGATTTCAATCCCGGGGACTGAAACCACCCAAACTACTTGTTAGTTCATCAACACACCATACGCTTTCGTAAGGAAGAATCATTTCCTTAGACGGAAACCCAGGTTTCTATGGCATAAAACTGTATCAACTGGCAATGAATTTTAGTAGGTGTGACAATTTTGACCGACAGAAATCAAACAAACACTTCACATCTCTTTCCATTTTCTAAAAGCTTTAATTTAGTCAGTGATGGTTATGCGTGCATAACCATAAATTTTCAGCTAGTGCCTTTTCCGTAATGACAAAAACAAAATTCTGGTAACTTAATTGATCCCTTTTTCGTATGTACCTAATGTGAATTGATAAACAGTCTTTACTTATCTGACTTAGAAACTGCTGATATGATGCAACGCAGTTTTCTTCCGAAAAACGGATAGCAATGCCGTCTGATAAAGTTCAGACACGAGTCTATTCTGTTTAAAACTTGTGGTATTCTTTAAGAAAAAGTAATAAGTACATTCAGTAAAATCTAAATTTTGACTGTTCCCCAGGCATGTTGAAAAATGTGAAACATTTTCTTCTAACTTATTAATAAAGAACAAATTACTTGTTTAACTTGATAATCGCAGCCAAAGTCAGGTTTTCCTTTTTGCTGAGTTCAAAATATTCCTGAAAAATTAAGTGAAACCGTTAGAGGCTCTAAAACAGATCTTTGCGTTTGTGTGTCTCAATATTTTTATTTTATATTCTTAACTTGGTAATGATTTCAACACATAGGAATTATAATAACTCAGAAACAATGTACTGTAATTTCACAATATCTAATCAAAAATGTCAATATGATCATGAATTATTCACAGCAGTACTCCTGTCACCGATTCCT
This sequence comes from Mastigoproctus giganteus, assembly GCF_048544385.1. Classification (NCBI taxonomy): domain Eukaryota; kingdom Metazoa; phylum Arthropoda; class Arachnida; order Uropygi; family Thelyphonidae; genus Mastigoproctus; species Mastigoproctus giganteus. The sequence goes on from NC_143580.1 coordinate 80,970,138, forward strand.
ACAAAAAAAAGCGTTTAAAGTTTATATCATGACTTTTTTGCTTTTCCATTACCTAGTCCCACTAAGATATTGCACACAATGTTCCGCCATCAAAAGTTAATTTTAACTTAATATTTAAAAAAATGGGGAGGGGAAAAAACTTAATTTGTACTTGGAATTATTAGGCTTGCAATTATCATAAGGGGATTCCAATGGGAGATTCCTTTCGAGTTCTCTGGAAAATATTTATCCACATCTTTTTGAAACCTTTATGTAATCATAAGTCTGATACGTGAAATGGGGTTTTCCGTACGAGCATACCAATATATAACAGTATCGCCCCATCATTCGCACTCCTTATAATGCCGGAATAAATACATCCATCTCAGAATTTTCTTCGGGATTTCATGCCTTTTACAGCTCGATACGGGATGTAGCACTCACACAGATGCCAGAAGCATGGTAGCGTATTATGCCACTCATTTTCTAGCAATAATGATCTCGTAAACGCTGTACAGTATTTGATCTGCCAGATGTGTCATCGTTAACTGGTGAACGAGATGGTGCTTATTATTTGTCCACTTCGGGAGCCAAAATTCGATAGCATATATTCTTTTAATGTGGATGGAGGTGACTAATGTAATGGCTACAATTCTGCTCCATACAAAATAACTGAATACACTGCCATTTGTATGTATCTATAAAACTGAGATTACATGCAGGAAGAAGCCCAGAGAAAATGAAGTGGGGAGGAATTAGCGAACGACAAATTTCGAAATCGACTACAAAGCGAAGATGGAAGAATAATAATGCGATTATTAAAACTATGAGAAAGGCAAATAAGTAAGTATCCATGGTTGTTTATTTTTCCCCCAAAGCAACTAAGATGTTTCCCTCTTTTACATTTTGTTGGAAATTCTTTGCAACTCTCCTCTGAGACCGACTAACTTCTCCACTACGTGAAAAAACGACCATAAAAAATTCTTTCCGTCTCGAACGCAGGCCCTTTCTGGACGGTGTGAAAAGCAGCGATCGTAACCACTATACTACATGCTAAGAATGAAGTACACTGGTGTTCAAAGACAGTGCATCGCCTAGGAATTTCGCGATGGTATGTTACATTAATGACTAGCATCACAAATAGAAATATAAACAAAAGATATTTATTAATAGTTAAAGGAAAGCTAAGTAATATTTGACAGGTATTCTCAAAATATTCCGACCTTTATACAACAGTTTTGGTAGACACAACAATTATGGCTGAAATGTTATCAGAAGCCTCAATTTGCTCCAGTTTATCATTTTAAATGGAAAACAAAATGAAAAGTTCACCAGGAGCAAACTAATATTTAGTTGAACCGCCTCTGGCCCTGATGACAGCAGCACACGGTCGAGGCATTGACAAGATCAATTTCTGAAGATAAATCAACTGATAGTTCGTGGTTCCAAACACGAATTTTGGCTTCCTAAAGTTCATGAAGGGTCTTTGGTTTCTTTTTTGCAACTGCAGATTCCACACAATGCCAACAGTTCTCAGGTACGGGCTGTTTCCTGGCCAGCTAACGGTTGTAATGGACCGTTCTTCCAACCATTTTTTCACCTGTAACAAATGTAAACATTACTGTCGAACCTCTAAAGCAGAAATGAAGCTAATGTAACTAGGAAAGTGCCTACTTACACTTTTCGCCCGATGACAAGGAGCAGAGTCCTGAAAGATGCAGTTACTTGGCAGGTTGAAATGGTGTCTAATGCTTGGCAGCAATTAGCCTTCCAATATAGTATTAGTAATGGCCGCATGGTGCAAGAAAGCCTATGGCTTATGCTGCACCAGCCAAAAAAAAAAAAAAAAAAACTAATAATTAATAAAAGAAAAGGAAATTACACATATCCTATGCATTTCCCTCACCCCACTTCTTTGAATTTCCCCACACTGTCAGCCTCTACCACCCATGTAGGCAACTTATTCCAGTAATTTGTAACTCGCTGGCTAAAATAAAACTTCCTGCAGTCCAATCTAAACATCTCCCCCTCCCCGTAACTTGAATTTATGTCCCCTAGTTCTAGCATTATTTATACTCTTGAAAATTTCGTCCTCATTCATTTTACTGATGCCTCTCAGAGCCTTAAACACCTCAATCAAATCTCTTCTAAGGTGTCTAGTTTCCACACTCTGCAACCCTCATATTCGAAGTCTTTCTTCATAAGGACGCCCTTTTGCCGATCTCACTAGGCGAGTTACCAGTCTTTGCACCCTTTCAAGAAGCTCAATGTGTTTCTTTAGGTGCGGTCTCCATACTTGAACACAGTATTCCAAGTGTGGCCTAACAAAAGCCTTATATAATGGGATTATCACGTCCCTATCTCTACTTGCAAAAATTCGATAGATCATCGATAGGGCACCATGGGCCTTCCTTGCAACCTGTTTACAATGCTCAGAGAATTTCATGTCTGACCGTATCGTAACTCCCAAGTCCCTTTCCTCCTGTACTGGATTTAGTTGAACTCCACCAAGTGAATAAGTTATTTTGGGATTACTGTGTCCCAGGTGTAATACCTTACACTTTGTTGGATTAAAGCATAGCTGCCATCTTTCTGACCATTCCTGAAGTCTATCTAGGTCTCTCTGAAGAAGCTCAGCTTGACAGCGTTCATTAACTACTCTACCAATTTTAACATCATCTGCAAATTTAGACATCACGCCCTCTATCCCTTCATCAATGTCGTTTATGAAAATTAAAAACAACAGTGGTCCTAATACTGATCCTTGGGAAACCCCACTTCTTACATCAACCCAATCTGAGGAATAGCCATTTATCACAACCCTCTGCCTCCTTCCCTGAAGCCATCCTTCTATCCATCTAAGGATTTTCCCAGTGATTCCAACCTGTTCCAGCTTATAAAGCAACCGCTCATGTGGGACTGAGTCAAAATCTTTTCTGAAATCTAAATAAACAATGTCGAAATTATTCCCTAAATCCAGCTCATGAGTTACCCCTTAAAAATAGCGAACCAGATTTGTTAAACATGATTTTCCCTTCACAAAACCATGCTGAGTATCCTTGAGAATTTCAGTTCTATCCAAATGATCCTGAATTCCACCCTTGATCATTGACTCCATGATTTTCCCTACCACTGAAGTCAGACTGACAGGTCGATAATTTCCCACTTCACTCTTAGAACCACTCTTATGTATGGGAGATACATTGGCACTTTTCCAATCCAACGGAATCTCCCCCAGAGTTGAGTGATGCTCGCATAATTAGCCTCAATGCACTCACTTTCAGCCTCCCTTAAGATTGTAGGATATATTCCATCAACTCCAAGAGCCTTACTGGCCTGTAGGCTCGATAGTTTTTTCATTAAATAAGCTTGCGAAATTTCAATATCATTAATTACATATTTTTCAACTTCGCTCCCACAATTTCCCATTGCCACAAAAGGTTTCTCATCTGTAAATATCTATGCAAAATAACTGTTGAGTTCATCTGAAACGACAGCTGGTGTATTTAATATTATCCCCTTTCCCTTATGTAAAGGTCTGATCTGGTTTGCCCTGCTCTTCTTAGCATTTATATATGTGAAGAATTCCTTACCCCCCCCTCTTTGCTGTGGTTGCTAGTGATGTCTCATAAACTGCCTTTGCCTGTCGAACCTTTTCTGTGGTCTATTGCAGATCATCTTGTAGCTGTTATAGGCTTCAGTACTTTTTATTGCTCTAACTTTTATGTGCCACCTTTTTCTGCTCAAGTAATGTGGTAACTTCACTATTCATCCAACTTGGAACCTTCCTCGTGGAGTATTTTTTTTAATGGCAAATACGCATTCAAGGCGTCTGTGATTAATGTTTTAAAAGAACACCACAGTTCAATTGTATTCATTCTCTGTGCGAAATCTACCCAGTTAATAGAGGTCATGTAGCACCTTAAGGTATCATAATTTCCTTTTCTGAAATTATAACCCATTCCTTTGCCTTTTACTACTGCTACCTCTCTCTTCATTATCCACCGTAGAACTCCGTGATCACTTCCTGCTACTGGTTCCTCTACTGTCAGCCCTGTTATGTCATCTGATTCATGTGTGATGGAGGTCTAGGATATTCTTTTCTCTAGTACTTTCCCTGACATGTTGATAGAAATAACAGTCATCTAGTTGATTTAAAAATTTTGTTCCCCATGTCGAGTTTCCTGTTTCCTTTCAATTTTCTCCAATCAATTAGAGGCAAATTGAAATCACCCATAATAAGATATTGACGCTTACTTGCCCATTACATTTGCATGTAGAGGCTTTCGTCAATTTTCACAATCACCTGGTCTGTAGATTACTCCTACTCGCATTATACCTTTATTTCCAACTATCTCACACCATACAGATTCTATACTATCACGTGAAACGTCTGAATCCGAGAACGCTATCGTCGCACTCAGGCTGCTTCTGATAAGAAGCATGCCGACCGGGCTAGCCGGGTGGGTAAAGTGCCTGCCTGGCAACCTAAAGGTCGCGGGTTCGAATCCCGCCTCGGGCTTGGATCAAAGTACTGCAAAACCTTGGGAGGTGCACCACGTTTCCGTAAGCCCTATTATGTCCGCGTTACTTGTTTTTAACCAGCAGTTCGAATTCGCTCATTTTATTGACGACACTTCTAACATTATTATATAAACAATTAAGACTTACCGTTCTTGTATATTTAACAACCCTTGAAGTTTTTTTAGGCTCTCTTCCCTGGCATTAGCTACCCGTTCACTTGAAACGTTTCTGCCCCCAGAACATCTACATAATATGTCCAGTTGGGGTAACAGATAGAACTCTTGAGGTATGTGCAAGAGTTACTTTGACCAATATTATCAGATAAACGCGTGTCAGTATTACCCACATCCCCCCCCCAACTAGCAGTTTCCCCTGAACCTTTAAGGTATCCTCAATAATACTGGCAAAAACTTTTGCACCACCTTTGTTTAAGTGTATCCCGTCTCTACAAAACAAATTCCTTCTACATACAAGTGTGGGCTAAGCTGATAGAAATTTCCTCCCTAAATCCTTGCAGAGTCCTTCAAGTCTTTTAATATATGATTCCTCCTATCGTGTCTGGGCAGAATTGCAGACACATAGACGTTGTGGCCTAGCTCGCGTCATTTCCTCAGCATGGTCCTGTATTTTTCCAACAAATCCTCAGATCGTGTACGTTTAATGTCATTAGTCCCCACATGAATAATAATATTCTCTTTACCCCCCCCCCTTAAAATCAAATCTGACAATTTGGTGACATCATTAATAGTTGCTCCCGGCAGACATATCCTGGTTCTACTCCACCTATGCTTATTACAAAAAATATTCCCCGTTTCCCTGACAATAGTCTCCTAATAAAACAAAGTCCTTTTGAACCAGAGTAGTTTGCACTTGGTTTTTCTGTTTTGAGGCCCGAATCGGGAGTGCATCACTTGGTAGACTGCTGGAGTCTTGAGTCCCTGAAGAGCACCCAGATGCATTATTTTCGAGGGCAAGCACCCGTTTTTTCAGTGACTCAAACTGTTCCATCAGTGCACCAAATTGTATTTAAGATCGGTGCACTCCCTACATCGATCACAACGAAAAGAATCTCCGGGTGAGCTATGATTAGTCACCAGGTCGACCTTGGAAAACATTCCACAGGTTCCGCAACGGATTAAACCATGATTCGCCCGTAAATCGCCATCGGCTATTTCCGTGTGAGTCACGATACCCTGTGACGTTTTTAAGGCAGAACTGGTAATTACCATTATAAAATTAGCTAAATATCAATGAAAATTAACTTGAAAAAAATGATATCTATAATATTATAAAAATCAAACAGTTACAGGAAAACCTATAACAAAATAATCCAACAATGTACTAAATAAATCAAATATTTAAAAGCAATAATCAACAGTTAGCCAGGTATCCACTGGCATTTATGGAACCACTTATAAACTGCAGGTGACCTATTCTGCGATACGAAATGCACCCCCATATCATTTGGCTGGTAGGGAATTTCACTGTAGACACCGTACAGTTTGGATGGTATTCTTCACCACATCTACGGCGAATCGTTTGTCTTCCATCAGAGCCATGCAGGTTGAATTTCTTCTCATCCAGAGGCTTCCACTGCTCGGGAGTCCATTTGACATGCTCTTTACACCAAATTAATCGGGCCTTTTTCATTTTTTGTGTGGGGAGGGACTTCTCCTTAGGACGACGGGCTACAAGTCTATTTTTGAAGACGCGTCTTCTGACTGTTACTGCACTTGAAATTACAACTTTAATGGGTGATGCACTTTCTTTGAATACCAGTGTATATTCTTTGTACGTAACCTAACGATTATCATAGGTGGCGCGGTGCTTCTACTAACACAAAAATAAGAAACCATTTGACCAAATTCGGTACCGTTCCTTTAACTTAAGGTCTCAGCGATGTGCGACAGATTACTGTATGCTATACTGTAATAAATTCTACGTTCTCAGTGTATATGATAAAGGTTATTTTTTTTTTTTTTTGTATGTGTGAACAAAACATAAATAGCAATATGTGTTTAACATGATTTAACTTAGCAACAACGTTGTTTGCTGTGCATCTTAACTTGTTTCTCACTTGTCATAAAGCAAAGTCTATAATCAGAGTTTAAGAACATATAATGAAGCAAAAAGTCGATCCATTGTAGAATGCCAGAACTTCACTTTTTAAAATTATTATTTTTATTAAGAAACTGAGAAGAATTGTCTCACAATATACTTTTACAGGTAAGCCTGGCAGGATGCGAAAGCAATCGATCTAAATTATGGGAAAATAATTTTTTTTCCTGGAACAACTGCAGTTCTCTAATTTTCTATGCTTAAACATCCGTTTCCGATCCATCGGACATTTTTTTTTATTTAGTAAAAGATAAGAGCCAGTTAGACGTTCCATAACAACTATAAAAGAGATATGTGATAATATGGTACCATGAAGAGGAGGAAAGAGAACCAATAACGAACGACAGAAATGGGACTACAAAAGTGCACGAGGGGAATAACTACGATGAAACATGACAGAAATGCATACTTGCTTAAGGAAGTTGAGAGGGGTAATGAATATTGTGGAAAGGAGAAAGAATCTATTCAGATGAGCAGGAGGGGAAACTCACCAAAGATCGCATGCGAAAAATTGGAGGCTGATGGGCCAAGTGGAAGACACCAAAAATAAGTTTAGAAGAAAAAACTTCTATAAAAGACATGGAGGAAGTTGGGGTGAGAAGGGAATACATGCAGGACAGCAAAAATGTTGAATAGACGGCCCGTCTATTCAGGAGGTTACAATGTCATAGGTGATAATGGAGCGAATGGAAGAAGTGCTGGGTCAATCCTCTGAGCACTATAGGCTATCTCTAGACAGGAAAAATAGCACTAATGCAGATAGGTAATGCTACTGAAAATTCCCAGAAGAATTAATCCTTCTGGAAAATTTAAATCGAACGACAGTTCATCTTGAAATTCTATAAAATACATTTTTTTTTTTTTTTTTCACAGAGGCATGGAAGAACTGCGTGTTGCGCTATTTTCCTACACTGGGATAGTCTTGGCCTTTGTATCATGAGCACTATGACATAAATTGACCTTGAGCTACATTCAACACTGAATAAGATTTTCCATTTACGTTGTTTGATTCCTCGATTAGTTCCCATGGTTACCTACTTCATGGCACGTCAACAGTCCCAAAGAAGGTGAGCGCCATCATAATGCTTTGCTTTTTTTTTTATTGTAGGAATATATCTAAATACGACTGGATTATTAGAAAGCTAAGGGATATTGTAACGGTTAAAAAAAATAAAACATCCTTGGAAGACTGTGTGAAATAAATTAAACGCCGCTTCCTGAACTTCGAAAAAAAAAAAAATTGACAGGCATCTAACTTCTCTGCTCTCGACCTATCAGGATACTACAGATTGTAACCATTTATAGTTTTCGGGATCATTACTGATCCCGAAAACCACCATGATGATTCAGTTTCATTTCCTGTTGGCAATGAAACTGAATCATCATGGTGGTAAACAAAGAGACAACTGGAAGGCAATTTGTAAAATGACAAAAGGGGATATCTTTTCAAATATCATCCTCTTTGATATTTGAAAAGAGGTCGTTCTAGTGATGCCAGATTGTCACTGATGTTTTGCTTATTCTTTTCAGGTACCTTGAATAGTGAAAAAGCCCTAAAACTTTCTGAATGCTGAAATTTATAGCCTAACTTTTTAGAAGTATTTTTAAACTACTTCTAAAGTAAGGGTTCGTAAATATCTTCTAAGATACCCTAATGAGTTAGGGTATACAGTAGTAAGATACCCTAACTCACTTGAAATTCATATCATTATTTTATACGGATTGAAAAATGATACAATATCGTTTCTTGTGAAGGTGTTCAAAGTATACGAATCCAGTATACAAGATTAGTATGAATATACGCGGAACGCGTGTACTGTGGACCATAATATATATATACATTTATCGAATCAGTTTTTGATTATATTCTTTCACAATACTGGCCTCAAGTTTGCATCCATAAAGATATATCATTCGAAAAGTCTCAACCAGGAATTGAGTTAATGATGCGTTTGCTCAAATGACTGATACTGGAAATCAGGATATTATAAGCACAACGATAACAATTGAGCGAGTAGCGTACTAGATTAAAAAATGTGTTTTTATTACTTTGGGTGGACGTTTTATGTTTTGGTCTTATTATTCCTTGGTTCTTTTCGCAGAAATAATGAATGTTGGGATATAAAAGAGCATATGTCAGCGGGAAGGAAATTTTACTTATTAAATTAATTAAACGCTAAATGTTAAACTTTATTTGTTTCACCTTTATAACCAACCTCCACGGCATTCTGTGATCTCCTTGGATCACAGATAGAGCTTCAAGGAAAATATCGTCCAATCAAGAGATTTATAAAAATATCTTGATTGGACGATAGCAACAAGTTATATCTAAATAACTAGTTGCTTGAATTTTAATTTGTTTATTGGCAACAAGGTATTTCTAAATTCTTATTTTTAAATAATTGTTTTGCTTTCTCTTACTGATTTATATCATATCTATATTACTCGTTTCGTAAAGAATATTTTTGAAAATTTGACCCAGCGAAAGATATTTGAGAATGTCAGAAGTCATAGTACTAAGTTTTAGCCAGAACTATGCCGCCTGGTTTGGTCAACTTGCTTTTTATATTTCTGTTTGAGTTGATCTAACCAGTAGCGGATTAAGGTCAGTTGAGGCCCCGGGCGCAGAAGAAAATATTGGGCCCCTTAAAAAAAAGATAGAGACAGGGAAAATAAAAATACATGTTAACCATTTTTTTAAATAAATAAAAAATATTATGTACTATTAATGTTTTATTTCCAATAAAATTTGAATATAATATATGTATAATATAATTAATAACAGCATAATAATAATCACAAAGTTTTGAACTAATAGTTGAACATATTAGTTCAACTAATTTGTTGGGGTTTTGCGTGGACCTTTCAGAAGTCGGGGCCCAGGGCGCGCGCCCGGTGCGCCCGCCGTTAAATCCGCCTCTGGATCTAACAGTTCAAAGTAAGAAGGAAAATGTACTTTATTTAGCCGCCTCATTTTTTAGGACAGTAAATTGTAATTAATAAGACCATGATTAATCTTTTACTTGAAAATGTAAATACGTTAATCCAAAAATAATTTGCATAAATCAGGATAAGACAAAATTTACATATAATTTTTTAAAAAATGATTTCTCAAAAGCACAGTTACGAACTGTATTCTATTCAGATATTGTTTTTTTTTTTTTATTCCGTTAATGTTTAACATTATCGCCATAGGCAAAAGAGGACTTAAAAGTTTTGCGCATAGAATCATGTTAAAATTGGTTGTACTGATGAACAACCAATTTCAACGTGATTCTAGGTGTAGCAATTTACTTTATATGGAAAACTGCTCAGTTTTAGACTGATGTTATTTGGTTTTTTTTTTTTTGTTAGGAGCATTAGCAACTAAAGCCATATTGCTCCGGGGGTATGCGGTGGTCATTCCCTGACCTTTCCGCATCCTCCGTATTTGGTGGTCACTGGCTCGAACCCCGGTCTAATCAAGAAGCGTGTGCTACGCACTGCTGCTCCTGGCTACGAAGGCGCCCACTGATGTTGATGGTCCGGGGATTTATTGTTCTGAGCCGTACGGTGGAAGCTAATTTTTAAAGCATTTATCAATTGCAGTGCTGAGTTGAGAAAGACCTATCCGTATTGAAATCTTATGAGATGGATTCTTATAATTATGTGTATTGCTTCCAGCTGGTATTTGACTGATGAAATCTGTCTTAGGACTTGATTCTACTTTGCCGTATGATTTATTTAAAGAAGAGTGCTAGGTTTGTGGGCAAAAACCGGGCACTCTTCGATTAAGCAAAACTAGGCAGGGGAACAATTTTTTGCTTCGTTTACATTCCTGATAGTGTTGGAGACAGACTGGATTTAAGATTACAAAAAAAAAAAAAAAAAAAAAAGTCAAGGATGGAAGGGAGAGAACAAATTATGGTTGATTTAAAAAAAAAAGCTAAAAGTTAACTTGACCGTAAATGAAAACAGATTTTCATTTACGGTCAAGCATCCCAGGTGGTAGGAATAAAAGAACATAGGGAGTTTCTTATGGTAGAGCGTGCTTTTTGCAGCTCAGTCCCACACCATGCTAGCCAGGAAAAGCTACAGCATGGTGTCAGCTCGGATAACCATGAGGCCTCTGAGGGCCTGCATAGTAATCAGTCTGTTCAGTGAAGAGGCTAAGATGGAACATGCAATTATTAATAACTTTCATTCACACAATTTTACTTTTTATAGTTTTTTCTTGCACTTTATATTTTCTTTCATATATTAGATTAGATATCGATCAGTGCGTTTCGACAGGTGTCTCTTTTACGTAGAAAAGCGTGCGCGGGGGTTGGCGAGCAGGCGGCGAAGCCCCTCGTATTAAATTGAATTGGTAACAACACTGGCGCCACAGATGATCGCTTGTTGTGAACATCAAACATCGAAATTTTCACCAGCATTCGTTAGACTTCCGGCTAGATTGGCAAATCCAAATTTCTCATTGCAGCCTTCAGTACTGTATTAATTGTATATATATTTACTCGTTTGACAGCAAAGAAAGGCATTTATTACATTTACTTTTGGAATAAATATTTTGAAATCTGTACCACGGAATGGTATTTATTTTATTTTGGGAAGAATATAACCACTGTTCAAGAAGCGCGAGAAAAGATCCCAAAAAAGCTTAATTTTTACACCTCTTTGGAGTCCACTCATCTCTTTTAAATCTCTCCAGTCAATCACGTTTGAATAATCCCTTAACTTGCAATTACGTATATAGATATGTAAAAAGAAGCGTGTACCTTTTTAGAATTAATTCTGGATAAAGTAAGATTTGAGGATTGTAATCCGAAATTTTTTGTTGATTAGGTGATAATAGCAGCTCGAAAACTTCCCCATAATTTCCTGTTTCTGAATCCTAAAAGTTCAGGTTTACTCCCACTTCATATTATAATGGTTATTGCCAAAACCGTTTGCGTTGTATGTGATACAAAATATCGTTCTACATTCCTGGCAATGAAATAATAAGAATCTATTGGGGTTCCCGCAGAACTTTACAGTTTTGACATAGGTCACAAGGCTATCGCAAATGATCATTATTCCTTCATTGCACGTCACCAATTCAATTTCACTTACTTTAATTGTTAACTTCATATGTGTCTCTTTTGTGATGTCCAAAAAAAAAAAAAAAAAAAAAAAAAAATTGAATTTAAATAATGTTCGTTTTTTAAGATGTCCTGACCTGGAAAGTTAAGCTATTCTGGTTTATTTCTAAACGAAGACCATCTCATTCAGTTAAACAGTCCCATGGATTAACATGACAAGGTAATAAAATGAACGAAAAAGCCTATACTGAATAGCAACAAATTTTTGATGAAATACAGTGGTTGGTAGCGAGTTAACAAAAGAAAAAGTAATCTGATACATTGTGAAATTGGAAATGCTAATAGAAATAGTAACGAGTTAGAATTATCTACAAATAGATAAAAATTATGCTGTAATGCAGCAGTATCAGTTAATGTGTGAATGAAAATTAAAGTGGTTGTCTTTATAAGAATTCGGAGTGTAACTGTAAGGTTTTAATCTGTACAATGAAGAGGGAGAGAGCGGTCTGGTGATCTAGATATTTAAAAGTAAGATTAAGCAATTGATCTTAGCGAGGAGGCACTTTGAAGAAGATTATTTAGTAGGATTTGTTATAATAAAAAGCTGATTTACGAAGGTTTTAACTAATATCTAAAATTGGACTTTGATCAAAGTCCAGAGTTATAGCACCATACTCCTATGGACTTCAACTGTATTTCGTTTTAGGGATCATCATAAAAATTGTATTAACTAAACAATGCAAGGTGCTACTTTAATAAAAAATATATATATATAACGCAGTTTAAGACTGATATTCGAATAAGGCAAATCCCTTAAACGTTGTCAGCTGTTACACTGCAACAAGGCCTCAAGGTATGCCTAAGTATTTTTTTCCCATTAACACTAATAGCTTTAACTATATGAAATTACGTTCATAATAATCTTATTCCCTCTGCTATTATACTGCGTGTATTTTTGAAGTTGTAGGTTTTGCGCAGTCGGTCTCGAGCGTTGCTACGGCGTACAAACAGCCGTGCGAGGTTATTTATAAATACCAGCTAGAAAACAAGCTCACCCACTGCGTTAAGCCGTTTTCGTGCACGTTGCGGTACTCTATGGGTCTGTAGGACACTGGTGTCTTCTCTTCCTACCTTAACCCCAAACTACGAAAGTCACTTAAAGTAATGTGCTGAAGATATCGATTCCCGACTGTCTTAGAATTCCTGCAACCCGGGAATAAACTGGCTGTTAACATGTAGGTGTCGCCTCTTTCGCAGGAGCTGTCTTCAAGGTTGCAGTTGGCAAGCGAAGTTAAACCCCATATGCTTCGCAAGATATACAAGAATCAACAGTAAAATTACAATGAAAGACTTCGTTTCATTGTAATTTAACCAAGGAAATGGTATACAGCCATGCGCGATACACGTGTAGAACACCAGCATCCAGTCATAATCTTATAGCTGTAGGCTAGATAGCTATGCAATCAATATTTTTGCGCAAAGGACAAAAACCTTTGTATCGCTGAATTAACAAAACTAAACACATTTTTATCTTTTAGTTCTCAGTAACATGTAAAACTGCAAGCATATAAGCCGTAGGATTTAACCACCGCGAATGTTTTTATTTATTGTATTTGGATTAATTCTACATGCAGCTATCCAGCACTTTACTAAAAGCAAATTTTGAAACTTTGTATGGTTTAAATTTCAATAGTGTAATTTTTCTCACTAGAAAAATACTGGGCCATGCAGAATTCACATTGTTACATGTTTGCAAATACACATACTCAAAGGGAAATCTTTCGATAGAGAATGTGATATTTATAGAATCTACGAATATCGTAGTCATTCGCCAGACGGAACAGATGGAAGAAGAATTTCCTCATGTTTTGTGGCAATGACACTACAAACGAAAGGTATTGGCTGCTAACAAGAAGAAAGAAATCTATGTACACTAATGCCTCATTGCAGACAACTGAAGCTACTAACAGTGGTGCAGATTTAGATTCCATTTCTTCTGCATTTTGTCTCTCACAGAGCCAACCATAAATTGCGGTGCATGTAGATTCCACGTTTTCTAATGCTCCCCTTGGGTTAACGTCTTCGCTGTTACGTGTTCTACCTCGCGAGGCATAAAATCCCCGGTTAGGCGAGCGCTACAGGATGGAGGTTGTTGCTATGGAAACGGAACTAAACTATGTGAGAGGCTGTTGATCGACTGAACTGCAGTCGAGGATTTCCTCGGTGTAGTTGCATTCCTGGATATATTGACCCAGTGACCTGCATTGCCAAAGCGGCTGCCCTGAGTAACAAAAAGTTTGCCATGGATCATGTGAAGATCCAGAATTCATCAATTAAATTAATTGATGATTTCGGCGCTACTATCCTACCTTTCTATGCAGTAAACATGAAGCGTAATTATTATTATTTATAAGGCAATTCGTTTCTGCATTGTGTGGATATAATCTAAGAGTTCGCAACTTTAAAAGAACACGAATGTGCATTTCATCTTCATTCCGGTAAAATGAAATTAAAACAACTTTCAATCGGACTCCTCTTAATATTTGAAATGAAGCAAGAATTAAGTTATGAAAGGAAATTTTCACTAACCGTATGACCTTTATTTCGATAACTGCTGCGTTCCAGAGCTAAAAGCCTGAATAAATTACAGCTTTTTTTTTTTTTTTTTCAAATGGTCAAAGATCTGAACTACAAAAGCAGTGGAAGCGATGATTGCATGGTTATTTCAAAACGATTTAACTTAACTGTTAAAAGAGATGAAATTACACTCTACATCTGACACGCAACTATTTCCGATGGCTATTAACTGCAAAAATCTGTTTATAATGCAACCTCGCGCCCGAATGGCCGGGTGCATAAGTACACGTGCCTTGAGTGACCGGGGTTCAAGCCCGTGACTGCTAAAAAAAAAAAAAATGCTGTTTCTTGTTTTCTCTCTACCTTGGGAACTCCTCTGACCGAGTGGTCGTCCCGGAGTATACACAGAAAATTTATTTATTATTTGAAAACATTGAGGAAAACTGTTGTGAGATCATAATAATGGATATTGGTCTCTTACCGAGCAGAAGGATAAAAGAGCCAGTTACGTTTCGATTCCTGCAGTAAAGGGGTTGGAGGTGTCTAAGTTACGATGTCGTGACTAAAGAAAAATAATTGTTTCCACTGATATCCGGTAGTTACCCTCCTTCACTTAGTACTACGATAATCTGACAGAATATTCCCGATGATAGCAGTCTCGGCATGAAAAGGTCACAAACAAGCTATATCAGATAAAGCCTGTTGCCCAATACTGTAGGGACCGTAGAGAGGAAGTTACTCTAGCTCGCCTCCGCATAGGACATAGTCACCTTACGCATGCACTCTTGCTGAGGGAAGATAACTCTACGCATGCACTCTTGCTGAGGGAAGATAACTCTCCTATGTGTGAGGATTGCGACACCTTTTTAAACATACGCTGTATTTTATGTGAATGTCCACGATATAGACAGGAATGTTTTATATATTTTAATGTTTTTACTCCTCTGACTGAGCCTTATACACTCAGATTTTATTTGACAATGTGTCAGCTGTTTTAGATTTTTAAAATCAATAAACACTTTCTCTTGTATTTAAATATACCTTTTTACATATTGACCTAGTAACCTAAGTAATTAGGTTACTGAAATTTCCAGTATGGGACGTGGTTTTGGAGCATTATAGCCCTAGTTGCTGATGCGCCATTAAAACCTAAACAACCAAACCAACCAATCTGACAGAATATTGTGGGACTAATTTCTTATTTAAAATAATTCCGAAAGTACTCAATCCGCATTTTTTTTTTTTTTTTTTTTTTTTTTTAAACCGGCTTACTACAGTCCCAGAAAAGGCCTTATAAGAATTCCTCCAGTTTCAAAGGGATTCTAACCCAGACCTCTGCACTATACTCATGGAGGATAATTATTATCATTAAACATAATATACACGTGCCCAGTTAAAACTTACAACGATGCAATATACAATACATGAGTACAGTTTTAACAGGAAATCAGTCCAAGGGTAGGAAAAGAATACAAAATGTTCATGGCGTTTCTTTAATCCCATATAACCCCGACACTTTTTTCCTATCCAAGTCATGCTAGTTTTTAAAGGAGGAGCCCTTGGATATCTGTAATTTTCTATCTAGTAGCAGCCGCCGGTGCATGAAAATTAAGATAGCAGATTAAATGACCAAGATTCAAAGCTCCCAATGGAGTACAACCTATCACTAAAGCCAAAAAGGCGTTACACAAAATCACACGTGAAGATCATGGCGATTGTATTTTTTTTACGAGAGGATGCTGTTATCAAAATTGTGTTCCATTAGGTGTCGCTTTTAATTCAGCTTGCTTCCTTCCACGAAGTTTTAAAACGGTTGTAAGATCCGAAAAATGGAGGAATGTTTGCCGCCTGCACAGCCAGCAATTTTCGATGGAGGTCAGTTAGTTGAGAAATTCCCGTTATGCAATATTAACTGGATGTAAATTGTAATGAATCTGTGTGTTGGGGGGGTATTTTAATGTTATTTATTATCTTTTTTTATTTACCTTATCTCACACAAGATTACTACCCTTATTTGGATTTTTCTTAGATGCCCTCACACCTACCAAGGTCCCACCTGACTGCTATACTCTGTATATATAACAGAAGATTCTCAAGATCTTGAGGGTAATTTCTTTTGATTCCCCTTAATCAGTGACCAGGATTCTCTCGCTAAACTGTGTGAGAGCAAACTCTTAACTAGGCAAGCAAGGTGTGTGTTACTTAGAATAACAGGACTCAAAGCGAAATTTATTGCATACAGTCCTAATATACAAAGTCGACTCAGCGATACCTTGCATATATTATTCTAATTACAGTTTCCATTTACTAGTTATTCTGATTTGACAATTATATAAAAAAAGACACCTGATTCATTCTACTTTCCTTATTCCCCAACTAACTCCTAATACTTGTATATTCACTATACTCCTGTATACAATACTGTTTGATGTATTAATAATAAAATATGCTACATTCAGCTCGGTGTTCTCCCCACTCTGTTACAATATACTTGCAGACAATCTTCAGTATTCTAAAGTCTCTACTTGTTATTAATCACTCAGATAAACCAACAAATCTTCATCAATTAAAACGCTATATTCAGAGTTGCTCATATAACTAAATTATCTATCATTAAAACATATTCAGAATCCCTCTTTATAAACTTCACTATCCTTCTAACACATTATAGCTAGTTGTACATCAGTTTCATCTTTTACTCATTCCTTCGTTTCCCTTGCATTATATATTAACCATTTTTAACACAATAAACTCTGTTAGTAAGTATATCTACCTCAGAGATAATTTATCTTTCACTTTACTTTCTATGGCTATCCCCTTTCATTAATTACCCTACTATTTCACTAACAGTCCTTCTTGTTAACTTGATGTACTTAATATATCGCTCACCTACTTCTATCTTTTTCTTTTCTTCTCCAGGGAGGTTTCAGGCTTCCACCTTAGGCTATCTTCTAAGGCTTTGCTTCAGATCATTTTCCGGAACTCTTGCTCCTGCTTTGAATACACAACTCCTCCTTTACTACAGATCATTTAGATGTATCTTTCTCCAAGAGGTCGTTACCTTTCATGGTTCATTTAACTGTCTTGCTTATCTTCCTTAACCATCCCGTTACTTTTCCCCTTACTGTCTAGGGCCCGACTTACTTTTTTTTTCTCCGTCTCCACGGTCACTCTTACAGCCACTTCTGTTTCTCCTCACCCTGACGACCCCAACTTTTTCTCCGTCATTTGAACCTCCTTCCCCAGGACCCTCTACCAATCCCAAGAATTTACCTAATCGTCCCCTCTTTTCTATTCGTTAAAATTTTTACCATAACTATTTTGCCCCGTGTGCAAACCAAGCCTTGTTTAGTTTTCAGAGTAGCACAATCCTTTCATGTCTGCCGTCGTCTCCCAGGATAGCCATTTTCGTCTTTTCACATTTGCGAAAATGTTGACAACTTACCAAAAAGCCGCCACAATGACCTGGTCTTTTTCGACCCAAACACTAGCCTAGTGGGTTTCAACCGGGGTGCCACGTAATTTGAGTTCAAGTTACTTAAACTTATTATTTTTTTAAAATTTATAGGTTTATTTCATTATAAAAAGATGTACAGTATCTTTTTAATTTTGTGGTGATCTATAACTGATGCTTACTTAGTACCTCTATAAAAAGAATAAAATTATTATATATTGTATATATATAATTTGTATTATTAAATTAAATGTAATTATATTTTTTAATATTATATATATATATATATATAGAGAGAGAGAGAGAATCGGATCTAACAGACTGAGTAGAGTTGCCGTTATTAAAAAAAGGTTGAAAACCAGCACTAGCCCATAGGGACTTATGTCCAGCTGCCGCATAGATCAAATGTGTCTTAATCACCTGCATTTCACCGACCCATTGTTCTGTTTCCAATACCCCTTTTCCCACGGATCTACATTTATACAGTATGTTACTTTCTCTTCCATTTGACTCTGCTATTCAGTTTGCACATCTCTAATCGCTTATTTTCTAAATCTAGTATTCTTCCCATATATGCTTCTCTTAAATGTTAAAATTTCATTTCCATATCAAAGATTAAATTATTCCCATAACCTCTAAATCTCCATATTTGTAAGACTGACGTCCTACAAACCAATTACGGGTTACTTCAACAACCACTAGAGCCAATTTGCATCATTAATAAGCTTTTATTAATGATGTCATTCTACACTATAATGAAAAGAAATTGAGCTACTAGAAATCAAATCATTTTAATTTTTTAAAAAATATATTCTTCTCTGACTATTTAACGAATGTTGAAGAATCTTACCATTTAGGTAAAATGTGCCAAAAAAACACCGAATGACTCCCCCCCCCCCCCCTTTCTTACTGTTATTTTATTGTTCAGCGACCTGTAGCGTAGTGCGTAAGGCACGCGACTGTGTGGAATTTTCGCAATACCAAGTTAATCGACCTCGGGAAGAGGCAGCGAGGGGTTCCCCCCCCGCCCGCCCACAGACAAATTGATCGTTGAACGCACATAAATACAGACACTTACACCTATCTCAAATTGAAATATATGCGATCACAACTGAACTAGCATATCGCCAAATAATGGCAAAATATCTGCTATATTGTTATTAATCACGAAACATTTTATTTCCAAATTAAGGTATGACTGATTACTACTACAAATGAAAGAAAATTATTTTTTGTAATACCGTTCACCTGCCTTACTTTATAAGACGATGTTCGCGTTTAACTTTTCCTTTACCGACTGGAATCTGTTTGTATCATTCAACTTTAGATCTGAAAATTTGTATAAACGTGTATAATGCATATTTCAAAATTTTTGTACGCCCTCCTAGCCCACTAGCGGTATAGGGGATGAACTTTGTGTTAATAAACTGATGATGATAATAATTATTGAAAACATGGAAATGGCTTTATGTACTTTTCTTTTCTTTTTACCAAGTCTTAGTAATTAGCATTATTCGGATAAATAAATAAGCATAATCAGCAAGGGATAATTCACGATCTCGCCTAATTGTAAGAAGAAACTTCAAAAGGAATTCACCAAATGGCAGACTGTTCCCTAACCCAGCACCATTAAACATAAATCAACAAAAAAACTGATTACTCTTGGGAGGGTGAGACAGATACCGTCAAGACCTTCACTGCCATCTGTGTCTTAGCAACGATATCAGATATCATGGTTATTTATTCTTGATGGATTTCCGAGTATAACTTGTCCATATGTTAGTTTTGATCACAACTGACACATGGACAAGTTATTGCATGTGGTTTATGCATAAAAGTGTTTTTTTTTTTTTTTTTTCTGACCTCCGGAATTCTAACATGTGTAAAAATAAACGAAACATTTTTAATGTTTCGTTTATTTTTACGAAACGCACCCTGGAAATCGCTTTAGACGATATTCTGAATCTTTCTTAATACATCTTTAAAATGCAACAAGTTGACCACGAAAAAACCGTCAAGAGCTATAGCTATTCAACGCATTTCAGGCCACATGGCTATTAAATACGGTAAATAATAACATATACAGCAGAGTATAAACATATGCTCAAACTTTATCGAATAAATAATTATTCGATAAAGCGCTGGAATCAGTGTCAAGGATCTTCATTTTACAAATACTGCATTAATTCAGTACCAGAACATTTTGATCAAAGTGCACATGCACACTAAACTCTTTAAAAACCAATTAGCTTGTTGTTCCACAAGGGTCATTACTAACAGATAAGAAAGAATACTTGATGAGAATCAACCAAAAGAGCAAGTTGGCTTTAGGAGAGGATTTTCAACTATGGATCATCTTCACGTAATATCACAGCTAATAGAGAAAGCAAATGAACAAAAAAAAACGCCATTATGCCTGGCATTTGACTCCATACATTGTTATTTTTTGAAGAAAATATAAGAGAACGCTACCTCCTTTGTCTAGTATGATAAAGGAGTTCGACAAAGAGACACAATATCTCTGGAGTTGTTTACTGCTACTCTTAAACAAGCTTTCAGAAGACTGGTCGCAGAAAGGAATCAATGTAAATGGAGAGTACCTAAACCATTCCATTTACGATTTGCAGATGACATCGTGATCATAAGCCACGATCCAGAAGAACTAGAGGAAAATCTTAATCAGTCATGCAGAGTTCATAAAGATTTCGGACTAACGATGAACAAGTATGCCACAAGAAGGGATATAATTATTGAAGGAACAGAAATTGAAAAGATGGATTCATGTACTTATCTTGGAGAAGATGATAGATGGCTGGAAGTCAAGAGAAGAATGAATTTCGGATGCGCATCGTTCAGAGAAATATCCCAATTTGTCTGAAACGTAAAAAAATGAACCAATGTATGCTCCCCACCATAACGTATGGAAGAGAAGCTGAAGAATGGAACGAATCAGACTGCTGGATAAGGTAGAAAACTAAACACCTGAAATGGACTTGGGCAGGACGACAGATGGGCTAAGAAAATAACAGAAGAGGAGATGGGCAGCAAATGGCCGCTGGAGAAGCCTTCATCCTGCAGAGGATTGGATATGATGATGACCCTCGGGGACTGAGAGGGTCACCTAATGGTTGAGTAGTTTTGGAGAAGCGCTAACCAATGAACTCATTTACGAGGACTAGTAATGACGAATGTAAATAATAAGTTGTCACAGCAAATGTCTGTACGTCAGAGGATAAAAACTATTCTTCTTAAGGAAGATGGAATTAATTCGCTATTTATGGAGAGATTAACCATACACGGTGATTTAATTGGGCATTTTGTATCTCTTTTTGCTCTCAAGTGATGTCAAACTGGTCCAAAGCTACATAGCTGTAATTTTCAAGAACAGCTCTCGCTAAATTCAAAGATTTTTATAAGATGTTTGCAGAATTAACTTGTTTTTGCATGTAAAAGGATTTAAACTGCATTTTCAAAAAGGTCAGTTGGCTATTTGTTTAAAAGATGAGACTGCTATAACACCCTATTTCAGGTGTCCACTCTCCCTCATAAGATGTATGCGCAAATCTCCCAGCCCCAACCACTCTGTAGCAAAAGTGACTTTTAGCTACTTTCAAAATTAAACGAGTTGAGTCGATTGAAGAAATCCAATCAAACCCGACGGCCTGCCTAAAAACATTCACAAAGGAAGATTTCCAAGAATGTTTTGATCAGTGGCGTGTATGATAATCGAAAAATTAATACATTAGTTACGATGGGAAATTAATCAACTACTATTATAGTATTATTTCTGTTCGCCCACAGCAGAAGATGTTTTGAGTTGTTTTTTTTTTTAATTAATATGGACTGATTATATTATTCATCTGCGACTATCCAGTTGCAATTGACAGATCAGATCTAGTATACATACATCGATGAGCCAAAACAGTTCGTACCCAGCGAGGCATGGACGCTACAAGATTTCTAAATGTGGTATCTGGTACCAACACGTAACCAGCAGATCCTGTAAGGTCCGTGAGTGAGACATTGTAGATCGGAATTGCTGTTCCAACTAAACCACAGATGCCTGGAGAATTTTGAGGCCAGGAAAATACCTAGAAGTTTTCGTCATGTTCCGCGAACCGGTCTTGAACAATCTGGGCGGTGTGGCATGGCGCCTTATCCTGCTGAAAGACAGCACCGCCAGAGGAGAAGACCATTGCCATGAAAGGGTGTAGGTGGTAGACGTCAGTGTGCTTGGCACATGGATGACTGGACCCAGGGTATCCCAGCTTCCAGGCGTCATCACTTCCCCAGGTAAACGACGCACACGTACCTGGCCGTCCACCTGGTGATTCATCGACCAGACGATCTTCTTCCAATCACTCAAGTTTCAGTTTCAATGCTCGCATGCCCATTGTAGGCGCTGTCGGCAGTGAACCGTGGTTAGTATTGGTACTCGGAGCGGCCTGCTGCTATGAAGTCCCATTTTCAGCAGGGTCCGATGTACTGTATGTCACATTAATCCCGTCACCGGCGATGTGCGCCTCTGTTGCCACGTACCATCCGGAAGAGCCTTAGCTCACCTCGCTGGCGGTTCGTGGGTTTTCCCCTTCTCAGACCACTTTCGGTAGGTACTATCCACGGCTGACCCTGAGCATCCCACCAGCCGGGGCGTTTAGATAGACTTAGAAATAACACTATCGAAAACAATAAATGCCTAGGTTTTGACCTCTTAGAGGTTGGAAGTAGGACTATATAATAGCTGTATGACAGAAGGTATATTTCCAAAAATATGGAAAAAAGCTGTGTTAAGATTAATTCTCAAAAACCCCGAGAAACTGCCTACTGATCCAATAGCCCTATCCCCTGTACTAGGGAAAATATATGAAAGACTACTGTGACAATCAGTATGGTTTTAAGCAGGGCAACTCTACGGAGGATGCCATGCACCACCTACTGAAAACAGTTAAAAACTCAGAGGAAAAATATACACTGGCAATCTCCATTGACTTTGCTGGGGCATTTGACTCACTCTGGTGTCCTTAGGAGACTCCGCTAGGCAAATTCCCCACAAAACCTCTATAAGGTAATAAATAACTACCTTACAGAGTGAAGTGTCTCAGTACACACAAGGTTCCAGGAATTGACACGCCCTGTGAATAAAGGCTGCCCGCAGGATTAAATCCTCTGGCCTTTGCAGATGACATGAGTTTCCTTGTAAAAGGTAACACGCAAGTGGTTTTAGAGCAAAGATCAAATGAGGTCCTCTTGCAGCAGTGGGCACAAATGCACATGCTCAAAATATCGCCTGAAAAACCCAAACAAATACTTTTTAAAAGGCAATTTGGACATAAGACGACGTCCACAAATCAAAAGTAACAGAGCTAAAATATCTTGGAGTGGTCTTTGATTCAAAATTAACTTTTTACCCTCATTTGATCTACTTGGCGAAGAAAGTGAGAAATTATGCAGGCATGCTTGCCAGGATCAGTTGAGCCGACTGGGGACTCAAAAGAAAGATCCTGGCAATCATATACCGTGCAATGTTCCTACTTGTTATCACCTATGGAGCCGGTGCGTGGTTCACCCGCTCGGCCATAATAGGAATAAATTAGAATCAATACAAAGGTCACTATTACCAGAGCATGTCGCACATTAAGCACACCTGCGCTACAGTTGCTGGCCGGAGCTCTCCCACTTTACCTGGAAGTAGCCAAAAGAGGCTTCTATCATAGATTTAAAAAGGGCATACCCACAGAGTTTCTGGGGATAACCCTTGATACAACCAACACCTTCAATGATGAAAAAAAAAGAATAGCCACAAAGCTCCATGACCTATGGCAAACCAAGTGGGAGCAGGAAACCAGAGGTCTGGTTACCAAGCGGTTTCTACCATGAGTGGCAATTGTTAGCCAAAGCTACCTAAATGGTATGCCCCAGGACTTTTTGCAGGGGAGGGGGGAGACAGGTCTCTGTTTCCCTCTATATAGTAGACGATGGGGTAGTACCTTTTACTATCGCCTATTTATCCCTATTCTTCTATCTGCCCCCCCCCCCCAACAGTCTTCAGTCTCACTAAACCGATCGCGTACACTCCCTTAACAATGCCGCCAAATTCTACCGCTTTCTTGTAAATCTCTTTTGGCCAAATTCTAGTGTACCCCTCTCCCCCCTTTTTTTAAATTATGATTAGGCTTGCCACTGAAATCTTTGGAAATTAGGTGGTAGTGCCTGACCTGCCTCCTCGTCGAAAAATGTGGGCAACGGTGGGTCTTAATAGGGGCCCAACGGCTAAATGGTCAGAGAAACAACAGACCACTCCCCACACACTTTTAAATCTCTGGCCTCCACAGAGTTCTGTGTCACTCACAAAGAATACAACGCGGAGATGGGGGGAAACCCCTGGTGCCGTCAGACAACTAACACACTTTACAGCCGTGCCGTTTCGGATATGCTCTGGCCTTTGTCAAACTCCCTTAAGTCCACTACCTTTCCCATCTGAAGAACAAGATTAACGGAGCTCAGTATCAGGGGTTTTTTATGCCGTAGTTCACCTGCAGTTGCTTCGATTTGCATAACGATTCGGCTCATCGGCGGATATATATAACTTGAAAAAAAACGAACAGACTTTCAATAATTCTTTTAGATGAGGTTAAAGGAAAGTCAGTTTTAATTTCTTTCTTATACTACTGTTCAGCGATCGGTACCCGTGAGCCTCGGTAGCGTAGTGCGTAAGGCACGCGCTTGCTGCGTGAAAGACCTGAGATCAAATCCCACGCGGTTGCGTGGAATTTTTTTCTCTGGAAATTTTCGCAGTACTGAGTTAATCGATCTCGGGCCGAGGTAGCAAGGGGGGGTTTTTCCCCCCTTGCCCACAGACAAATTGATCGTTGAACACACACAAATACAGACACCTACACCTATCTCAATTTAAAATATATGCAAATTAGACAATCAGCAAAGCACAGGCATACCTCTAGAAACAGCCAAAATTTCTGTTATTAATCTTAACATTACCAACGCACATTCTAAGATATACAACAGAAGCATTACTTTCCAAATTAAGATATTACTGTAAATGGAAGGAAATTAATATTAAAAAAAAATGTAACATCGCATATCATCCACTTTGACAATGTATGTTCTGATAAGGCGAAAAGAACTTTATTCTTATTGCTTAATAAAATGGGCAAACACTTGAATATAATTTTTTGTTTTTAGCAAATTGATGTATTTTCCAAAAACTATCAGTATTAGTTTTGAAGATCAATATAGAGATCAGTATATTTGAAGATCAATATACATAATCTCTGGCCACTGAAAAGGAATTTTTAATGTTACCTAAAGCATCTTTTCCGATGTATCTGAATCAATATCACCCTCGCGCACCATACAACAAAAATAAGACGCTAACTAAGAGTGTGCTTTATTAAAAAAGCAAGTGTATGAGCTTATGCAGCATCAGCCAAAAAAAAAAAAATCACACCATTCCCTTCAAATGCCTGTCCAGTTCCTCCTTAAATTTATTCAACCTATCAACTTCCACAACGACAGATGGAAGTTTGTTCCAGCAATTAAACACCCGCTGGCTAAAGGCAAATTTCCGCACATCTAATCTATATCTGTCTTGTCTTAATTTGAATTTATGCCCCCTTAGGTTCGTAATCTGAACAAGTGGAAGGATCCCATCAGAATTCAGCGTGCTCAACCCATTCAAGGCCTTATATACCTCAATCAGATCACCGCGCAGGTGCCTAGTCTCCAGCCACTGCAATTTGCAGAACTTAAGCCTCTCTTGGTGAGAGGATCCCTTCATTCCCCTCACCAGTCTTGTTGCCCTTCTCTGTACACGCTCAAGTAAATCTACATCCTTCCTAAAATGAGGGCTCCAGACCTGTACGCAGTACTTAAGGCGTGGCCTGACCATTGCCTTATACAGAGGGATAATCACCTCCTTTTCCCTGCTAGCAAAATTCCTATATATCATTGACAAAACCCCATGACCTGCCCTGGGCAGCCTGTCTGCATTGCTCAGAAAACTTCATATCATATCTGACTGCACAATTACTCCCAGGTCTTTTTCATTTTCTCCCCACCTTAAGTGTTCTACCACACAGTTGGTACGTTTCTCTGGGGTTACTTCTACCCATATGCAATACTTTGCATTTGTCAAGATTAAACTTCAGTTGTCACTTCTTAGCACACTGTCATTAACAACCCTGCCAACCTTTGTATCATCTGCAAACTTCGACATTAAGCCTGATATACCTTCATCAATATCAATGATAAATATACAAAACAACAGTGGACCTAACACCGAACCCTGTGGGACTCCACGAAGAGCAGCACTCATTTATTACCACCCTCTGTCTTCTCCCACTTACCCTTAATACCATTATGCTCCAATTTGTACAATAGTCTTCCATGCGCAACAGTGTCAAAAGCTTTCCTGAAATTCACATATATGGTATCAAAATTATTTTTTGCATCCAGTTCCTTTGTAACCATATCATAATATCTTATCAAATTTGTCAGACAAGACTTTCCCTTAACAAACCCATGTTGTGTCTGAATTATTGCTGCAGTCTTGTCTAGATGATCCTGCAATGCATCTTTAATCAGTGACTCCATTATTTTACCTAGAACAGAAGTTAAACTAACTGGTCTGTAATTACTCGTGTCACCCTTCGATCCCCCTTTGTGAATTGGGGATACATTTGCACATCTCCAGTCCGTGGCACTGGAGATGTGCAAATGTATCCCCAATTCACAAAGGGGGATCGAAGGGTGACACGAGTAATTATGGCTAAGGATTTGCTTAGTTGCTTTGCCGCCTCATTTGTTGAAGTTAAACATAAGAAAAGCACCTGGGGTGGATGGGATCTATCCGGTTATATTAAAACCGGATAGATCCCATCCACCCCAGGTGCTTTTCTTATGTTTAACTTCAATAATTTCTCCTCCACTTTGCTTTCAGTTATTACAAAATCATTAAGTATTCTGCTACAATTTGATAACCTTCTGCCGTTTTCAAACCTTAATAATTCCTCCTGTGTGAATGTAGATGCAAAATACTCATTCAATTTGTTTGCTATCTGAGCAGGATCATCAACAAGTGGACCAATCAGATTCATCCCCTTCCTTTTAGAGTTTATATAAGTAAAGAAATCCTTGCTGTTTTTCTTAGCATCTTTTGCCTGGGATTTCTCGTAATCTGCCTTCGCCTACCTAACCTCTTTTGTGACCTGATTACAGACTAGCTTATATCTGCCATAGGCTTCTGAGTCGCTTGATAATTTATATGCATTTTTCTTCTCTATTACAAGTCTCATTAGATAACCATTTAGGCCTAAACCTTGAACAATATTGTGGAATAATAATAATAAGATGCTAACTAAGAGTGTGCTTTATTGAAATAAGCAAAGTACTTGTATGTCTAATATTAGCTTAGCTGCCCGGCGAAATTAAATATTGAAGATGTCATTTGGGAAACCCACCCCCTTTCCGCTTTTGAATGAAATATACCTGGGAGATATAGAACTTTTAGGGGTTGAATT